>NC_055966.1:18554531-18864531 GCF_018492685.1 Alosa sapidissima
TGCATGCGTGCTTGTGTTTGGGGTGGTGGGCACGTAGACATGGAGTCAGCATCCCTCAGCTGCCACCCTGATAAAAATAAATGCCCACATAGTGACCACGTGGGTGTGCTGGGCACAGGATGGCGTTTGGAGTGGTGGGGGCACAATAGACTGGCAATCCCTCCTGCATGTGGTTGGGGGGTCTTTCTCAGCTCATTAAATGCAGATGGAGCTATGCTATGGGAGTTCATGTGTGCATATTTGAGTGTGGGTGTGTGTGTGTCTGAGGGGGAACACAGACATGTACACACACCAACAGCCATGGACTTCCCCTGCTGTAAGGGGATCACTCACACACACACACGCACACACACTCGCACACACACAACTGCTGATGGAGACACTACTCAGCTATAGGTTGTGAGAAATGTCTGATGTTTCTGTGTGTCTACGTGTCGGGGGGTCTTCATTGACTGGCGCGAGAGACATGTCTGCATATGTGTGTGTGTGTGTGTGTGTGTGTGTGTTGGGGGGGGGGGGGGGGTCTCCATTGACTGGGCAAGAGACATGTTTGCATGTATGTGTGTGTGTGTGTGTGAGGCTGAGTGCATGTCAGAGCCTGTGTGGGGTACAGGCCTCCTCAGCAGAGTCTGAGAGTGTGAATGCCAAAGGACCACCAGCCGGAGGAAAACACACTCTCACCAGCTGCCACCTGTCTGCATCGCAAATCAACCACGAGGTGTCAGACAGCAAAGCCCGGACGACGAAGCTGTTGATTCTCACTAGACATGCCTTCAGTCACAAGCACACGGGCCATATGCATATGTCCAGGAAAGTGACCGAGTAACAGACCATCTGTATGTTTATATGTAGGAGGCCAGCACTAGGCCTATATCCGTTCAACAGCACAGTTCAGAGGGGGCACTTCTCTGTTTTCCCCTTTCCAAAAAAATGAATACATCATCTTTAAAAAAAAGACACCTCAGTGACAGGCCTGACCTTATAAAACAAGTGTCTATCAGGTTATATTGCTGAATGAACCTTAAATCATTGATCAAAAAAGCAGTGATGTGCCAAAAGAGAGGAGACTGGTCCATGAACACCTCTCATTTTAACAGGACGAGGAGGCATGGCTGTCAATCAAACTGCCCCTCTCATTCGCTCGCCCACTGACTCATACTCTCTCACCTCATCTCGCTAGCCATCTCCACTCCTCTTCCATTTCCTGATGATGCTCTGCACATTCTCTCAACACTGCAGTACTGACCTCTTTCTCTTTTTCAACAAGCTCAATGTCACTCTACCTACCTTAGTTTCACCTCTTCCTCGCTCACTCACTTTCTCTCCCCCTCTTTCCATGGTATTATTATTATTTTTTTTACTCCTGTATGTGTGTGTCTGTGTGTGTGTGTGTGTGTGTGTGTGTGTGTGTGTGTGTGTGTGTGCACTGTGTGTGTGCACTGTGTTTGTGTGTGTGCACTGTGTTTGCGTGTGTGTGTGTGAAGTAAAGAACTCTTGAACGACAACAATGCTAATTGCTTACAACTACCCCATTTTCCCTCTCATTCTCTCCCTCCCTCTCTCTCTCTCTCTCTCTCTCTCTCTCTCCTCATCCCCACCTTCCTGCGGGGTGTGTGTGTGTGTGCGTGGTGTGTGCGTGGTGTGTGTGTGTGTGTGCGTGGTGTGTGTGTGCAGTACTGACTTCTCCCTCTCGTCCTGCTCGCGCTTCTCCTGCTCCTCCCGCTCCCGCTGCTCGCGAGCCTGCCTCCTCTTCTCGGCCAGGATGCGCGACGCCTCCTCCGGGTTGTTGGTGCCCGCCATGGGCTTGCCCGGAGAGGCCGCTGGAGCTGCCGCCGGAGCCGGAGTGGGAGTGGACGCTGCCGGGGCAGCAGAGGATGCTGGGACAGCCGGAGCGGGAGCTGGCTGCGATTGGCCGGGAGCAACGGGCGGCGTGGTGGTGGCGGACGATGCCACAGGGGTGGTGGTGGTGGGGGGTGGCGTGACTGGGGCGGAAGACACGATGATGGAGGGAACAGGGGAGGATCCTGACGAAGGAAAGACGGAAAAACGAGCATGAAGGCGAACTGGGGGAAGGAAAGGTAGACCACAGAACCAATCATACGAAAGAGGACAGGAGAGAGAGAGAGAGAGAGAGAGAGAGAGAGAGAGAGGGAGAGAGAAACGAGTCCAGATAAATATAGGAGAGTAGACAGAGGAGTAGAGAGAGGGTAGTGAGGGAACAAAGAGATGTTTGTAGTGAGCAGTGGAACTACAAGATGGAACTGACTGACTTTTTATCTGCCTGCCACTGGAACCTACTCTCTTAAATTCACATCACTAACTCACATACACCAACACACGCCTCCCTGTGCTTATATCTCATGTGCACACGCACACACGCGCACGCACACACACACACACACACACACACACACACACACACACACACACACACACCGCATAGCATTGGCTCAATATAACACTCTCCTCTCTCATAGAAGAGAACACCTGAGGAAAAAGCATTTGTATCAGCAGTCACTGACGGTGGCAGGGGTTAGTGAAAGCAGTGACACTGAGAAATGAAAGTGTTTCCCAGAGGCACTGATTGCTGCCAAATGTGTGAGTGTGTGTGCTTTGTTTGGGCAGTGGAAAAGTGGATTGCTGTAATTAAGTCGGTCTCCAGTGCCCTCTCGGTGCTTCCTTCTTTTCTGCTCTCGTGTGTCCCCAGCTTACAGCAGAAGAACGCCCAACTCACTGACCGGGCTGCCTTCCATTTCATGGCGAATTGGCAGAAATGCTAATCTCCAAAGGCTGTAATAGTTTAAAGATGGGCAGGCATAGACTGAGTCAGCCTGGTTTCTGTTGGAGTTTCTCTCGGATTTTCTCCCTGGACTGGTTTCTTTGATCGGGATTTGCTTACAGAGGAGAGAAAGTGGGCCAGGCCACAAACGATTTAGGAGAGAGAGAGCATTACATCGGCACCAGACACCAGTAAGCTGTTTGTGTCTAAAATCCAAGTGTGCTTGGATTGTTTTCAAAAATCAAAGAAAATGGCTGATCATCATTGCTGATCAGTGGGGAAAAGCCCAGACAGAGAACCTTACCAATTGAGAGCTGTGGTAATAGGCTAAGCTAGCCCAATAGCTTTAGACCGAATACCAGCTGAGATCATTTGCATTGTTTTTTTTACTCAGGGCAGCAGTTTTCAGATTGCATTATGTGCTTACATAATTGCAAAAGGGTTCTCCAATGTTTTTTCAGTTAGCCTTTTAAAATTATATTAGATCAGTAAACAGAATGTGATTTTGCATCATTGGATGAATGATTGCTGATAATGGGCAATGTAGATATTGCATTAAAGATCAGCCATTTCTTTCGAGTCGAGAACCCTTTTGCAATTATGTAAGCACATAAATGTAATCTGAAAACTGCTGCCCTGATTTAAAAAAAAAAACAATGCAACTGATCTCAGCTGGTATTCTGTCTATAATGGAGTGGAATGGAAATTTCTAAGTGTCTCCAAACTTTTGACTGGTAGAGTATATATATACATACACATAGTATCTATTTTAGCATTAATAATTGTCAGACATGAATCAGGTAACACATGTGTGAATATGCCCATGGGTCTCACATTTTCTTAGAAAGATGAGGCTCCCTGTGTGATCTCTTACCCTTAGAGTCGGGCGTGGCGGACCGGCCTCGCTCTCGGACCCTCTCGATGGGGGCGGGTGAGGCGGAGCGGGGGGGTGACGCGGGCAGGCGTGCTGGCGCGCTTGGGCCGAGCCTTGGGGGTGGAGGGGCTGGCGCGGGCAGAGGAGCCCCGCGGGGATGGCGCCGGGCTGGGCGAGGACACCCTGCCTCGGGGGGGTGTGGCCGGGGACGCCGCCCGTCGCGACAGAGGACTGGGACTGGGGAGAGAAGGAGACGGAGGAGGAGGAAGAGGAGGAAGAAGAGGAAGAAGAGGAGACGGAGGAGAAACCACATGAGCAGAGAGGGTTAATGACTCACACAGTTTACAACAACAATAAGAGAGAGATCACACTGACTCACTCACTCCACAGGAACCAAATTAAGAGCAACAAACACTGTGTGTAGATACACCACCTCCAAATGTACCCCATTTTGGCTTCAGTGACCACAGAATAAAGGAAAACATCTATTTGATCTCCCTGTGTGTACAAACATAAACCTCTTATTTACGACCTTCTCTTAATATTCTCTGTTGTTTATTCTGCACCAGTTAGTCATAAGGAATGCCTTTGTGCTGCTGATGTTCCCTCAGTCCTCCTTAGCTAGCACAGAGGCACTTCTTCAACAGGATTTCACTGCATGATCCAATGATTCCCTCACACAGTTAAATGCATCACCATAGCTTCAAATGTTTGTTATTCTGCCAACAGACCAGAGTTATTCATTGACTGACTAGCCTGCGGTTGGAGTGGACGATGCAGTTAATCGGGCAGGTGAGCTGAATGCTAAGTGGACCTGAATGCTAAAGAGAGCCGAGTGTTGGATCTAGATGCCAGGCGGGAGGGCTACTGAGAGGGTTGTGTGCCAGGCTGTGGGCTACTGCAGTGGGCATGCCCAGACAGAGCTCTCAAGGACAGCATCCATGACCATAAACTTCCACTGTCTACTCCACTGAAGAACGAGCACAACGCACTTCTCTCACCTTTTCCTTCCTGCTGTCTCACAGACACACACACACACACACACACACTTGATTCACTCCTCTTTTTACATTCTTCTTATTTTCTCATTTTTTTCCCTTCCTGGTTCTCGGCTAGACTCTTACATACGTTAACCCACACACACACACACACACACACATGTTTTATATCCATCTTTTTGCTCTCTGTCTCTCCCTCTTTACGTCTCTCTGTCTCTTCCACTCATCAGGCTTTTGTTGAGTCAGCGGCGCTACAGTATGCAGCTCTCAGCCATGCTAGCTGCCTGGGGGCTAAGTGAAAACTCCAGTGAATGAATATCCACAAGTCTGTCGCCCTGTGCTCCGGCGTCCTCGCTGGGCCTGAGCTAGACTGCCCCGGGCACTCAGAGCTGTCTGCCAGACACAAGAGGACACGCTATCTGTCTCTTGTGCTGTGGCCTTACCCAACAGGCTAGACTGTTGATTTAAGGACACAGTAGAAGAGATGGACAGTTTGCCCGCTAGACTGTCCCAGTGGATGTCTGTCTGTGACCTTAACTGACAGGCTACACCAGAGACATTGAAAGGACTTTGACTATCGCTCTCTCTCTCGCTCAGTGTGGGCTTAAATGACTGGTTATGCGGACTAAGGAGGTCTATATGACCTAGATTCACTTTAACAAACCTTTGTCCCATTTTGCAGCTTTGAACACTTTCAGTTATGTAGCTGAAGGAGTATCCAGGTCAGAGACTTTCTAATGTGGAGACAAAGCACTCAAAAAATCCTCCATAGAAATGCATGGGGCTAGTTTGTAACGGCAATATGGCCGTTGTCTACACATATCCCACCCCTTCTTCGGCAAAACGTTGACATGTGAATACATCGAGCCAATCATATGGTGTGTTGTGAAGACATCGTGCCAATTATGTGTTGTGAACTCGCTGTTAGAGCGAGATTGGTGTCGTGAAGCATTGCGCACGCGCATTTCTGCTGAATAGCATGCCCGATGAGTGCCCAAAAAGCGTTGCAATATGGCATCCGAGTGGAGGGACTTGCCTAAAAGGACTTTGTCCAGGTCACAAGTGTTAAGAGTCTGTTCAGTCTGTTAACACTTTGGTCACTAGAGGGCGGTATTTTCCTTAGTTGTGTTAGGGTTTATTTAGGCCCTATCTTCACGATTACTGCACAATCACTGGTGCTACAACAAACTCCTCAATGGGCATATTGCAATTATGATGACTTATTTATGCTGTATAATGATAAATTAGTAATTGTGTCTCTGTCATTGTTATTGTCTACACAGTGCAAATATACATAAGTGTCATTCCGTGTCAAATCAGACAAAATCCAGGAAAATGGTTGCTGCACAGTCTCAGATTTTGTCTACCTAATATTTAGGTCCCAAAACTAAGACCTTGTAAAATGTGTTTGCTAAAGTCCAATGTTTTCATAATTTTTTTTCACCCTTGAATTTGTGTCCTTTTTACACTCTCAGAAATGCCTTATCTTGGAAACCATGTTTGGGCATTAATATCTTGAGAAGTATTATTCCCAGCCTGTTCAAACTTAGGGTGGAAGGCAGACATGTTATCAGTATGATTGGACCTTTAAAAGTTTGTTATATTATTTATCTATGGTACTTTCACTACTTTCGCTATTTTCACATAGATTTTCAAGTGCCTACTAGCTACCCCACATACCATTTTCACTTTATGAAAATGACCGAAAAACACAACCTCCCTTTGTTTAAGCCTTAAAATTGCCAAGCCCCATTACATGTGGCGAGCTCAAATATTGGTACATTATTAAAATGTAGTATGAAAAGAAAAAAAAAAAAAACTATTGATACCAAATGTGTACAAAAAACAACTTTACCCTTAATGTCACTCTTTTTGCACATTTTTCCAAATCTAGGGCCTTGTAGAAAATCTATGAGAATGGGGTACAAACTTTTAATGGTTCAGTCATACTGAGAACATGTTTGTCTTCCACCCTACAAAGTTTGGGCTGCCTATGAATAATACTTTTTATGATATTAATGCCCAAACATTGCTTCCCAACAATGTGATTTTGTGATGTGAGAAAAATCTAAGACGGTGCTGCAACAACCTTATCTGATTTTACACGGAATGACCCATAAAGGTAAACTCAATCAATGAATTGATTTTGATTTAATATGCCATGACATATGAAGGTCACAGTGCCCAGCTTAAATCGGTCAAGAGCTGCGGTGTGGTGTGTCCGACAGAGTCTTACCTGGCTTCACTCCTGATCCTCATGGCGGGTAGAGACTGTCTCTTCTTCAGCACCTTCTCTTTGGCCAGGGCACTCTTCTCTTTCTCATTCTCTCGCTCTTTGTCCTTCTTCTCCTTCTTCCTTCTATCAATCTTTGAGGATGCAAAGCAAAACGGCATTTTAATAATGAGTCCCACTCTTATTTCCAGTGATCCAAGATTTCACTTATCTAAAATCAGCAGGATTTAGACTCTAGCTTAATGTCAGCTTTTCTATGTGGTTCAGTTTTAAATTTAGTCAGCTAAAGCACTACATTCCACCAATGGTGTCATGCAGACAAAATGTCCATCAAACAAACAGCTAGATACCTCATTCAGGGAGTGAGAGTAAATATCGCTGAACATATATTTGCTATAGACTATTCATTATGGGACAGTATAGGACCGGTTAGGATGGGTCAGTATTGGTCCGTATAAGATACGCTGAGCTTTATTGATCCCTGCCAGGGAATTAATTTCCATGAGCGATCGTGATCCGTGTCTGTGGGAGCGAGGCGGCTGGTGACGGTACTGACCGGTGTGGAGTCTCGTCGAGGGGTGCGCTGAGCGATGTCTGGGGTGCTGGTGGTGACCCTCCAGCGGTCGGAGCAGCGGTGGTGCGGCCGGTGGGCGCACAGGGTCAGCGGGCTGGCGGAGGCAGAGCGAGGGCACACGGGGGACTCTGTGGGGAGGAGAGGGGACGCATTAACACACACCGCACCGACCAGACCTCACCGCTAATGCACAATGCACAAACACAAGCATGCCGGGCTAGTAGCAAACTATATTCTCACCGCGGGAATCTGTAGTATTTTTTTTTCCTACACTATCCATTTAAGCTAAGACTAGTAAACCACAGTGTTTGCACTAATGTATTTTAATAGGCTATCATCATTGCCACAAGAGGGCATACATCCTTGTCCAGTTTCATTTATACACTACTCACAAAAAGTTAGGGATATCTGGCTTTTGGGTGAAATTTATAGTTTCAGTACAGAAAGTACTGAAACACTGAACTGTAGGACATGCACATTCAAAAGTTTAGAGAAGGTCACATTAAGTACACCTGTAAAGGTTACAGTGGATTTTAGGTTCATCCTGAAATTTCACCCGAAAGCTGAATATCCCTGATTTTTGTGAGTAGTGTATAGTTCTAGATCATCTTCAAAAATATTTCTGCTTTGCATTTGAATTAGAAAATATTGAGAACAAAAATGTATTCCATATGGAGCAACAATAACAAATAGAAACAAAAAACAAAACAATAATAAAGTTGCCAGTGTGTGCGGTGTGGAAGCAGTGGCTGATGGGTACTGACGTGAGTCTCTGCTGTTGCTCAGCACGCTAGCTGCGCTGCGGCTGCGAGCCAGGAAGGACAGGGTTGGGGTCATCAGCCGGTCCACGATGCTGCTCTCCCATGGGCTCAGCTCCCGTCTACGGCCTGGCGGAGGGGACAAACAGAGTCAGGCGCAGGACACAACACCTCAACATGAGACCCCAGGCAGACACAGGGCCGTGCTGCCCCAGTCTTGTTCCTGTACACTGTACTGATTGCCTCACGTTTCCACCCCGCCAGAAATAAGAGGGGCAAACACAGAAAAAGTGCCCATCCTACCAACCCAAGAACATCCACATTGGCACAAACACTACCACCACCACACGTCTCTTTCCATAGGGATAATGATTTCACTGCACTGGCAAATTGCCTAGACCGTTTGTGATGTCGTTCGACCCTCAGGGGCTACAATGACCTTAATTGTAGGATTCAGGAGTACACAGGGAGATGATGATGATGACGATGGTGATATAACACAAATACTTTTATGAGATATGACTGGAGCAAAACTAAAAATGCAATGCACAAAAAAAGAACCCTTGGAAGATGAAAGGAGTAATGACGTCCTCTAACTGGAGACATGAAAGTCCTCGATGGGAAAGCGCCAGCGGCAGCTCATAACACACATCTCAGTGGGCTTCCACGTGTATGTGTGTGTGTGTACGTGTACGTGTGCGAGAAGAAAGAATAGTGAAGTCACCAAAAATATGCTACTTTCCTTCTCAGAAACATCTCGGAACATGGGAAAGTATTTTGTGGGAACAAAAATGTCCTCACTCGGTCAGTTGTACTGAACGTAGTCCAGAGGGAAAAAATAAACAGGAGAAGTATCAAAAATATAATAGCAATGGGAAAGAAGAATGTGGTGAAGATTTCTGGTGAGCTTGTATATAATCTAATTCAGGCAGCGAACACGGTTAGATAAGCCTGTGGAATTACTAATGGACATACTCTCATCTCCAAATCTATATTCTAGCCTACACTCTTAAGGACATGAATTAGATAACAGGGAGATGGGGGAGAGGGAAAGACAGACAGAGAGAGAGACTGAGAGAGAGACAGAGAGAGAGAGAGAGAGAGAGAGAGAGAGAGAGAGAGAGAGAGAGAGAGAGAGAGAGAGAGAGAGAGAGAGAGAGAGACTGAGAGAGAGACTGAGAGAGAGACAAGTCTCCTTGGTCGTCTGGCCCACTCTGCAATGCTCAGGGGGACTTTTAGAATGCATTATGCACATTCTGCCTTTCTAAACTTTATTTATCTTTAAAAAAACAGAAGCTAAAGTTTCCTTCTGCCTCAGAGGCTCAATCATGAGACACACAGAGCTGACCTAGTTAAGGAAAGGTCACGATTAAGAAGTTGGTCATCTGAGAAACTTTTCAACTTCCTCCATTTTATGATAATGACGTGTCAATGCCCCCCCCCCCCCCCCAAACAACATAATTGGCTAAAAAGATCCACCACTTCTACTCAGTTGCACTCACAACAGACCCAAGTACTGCTCATCAAAACCACAACATTTGGAAAATAGAACTACATCATTTCACAACTCAGACGCACATGCAAACGTAAAATCCCACCACCACCACCAAAAGAGGTAGAAAACCAAGTCAGGCCAATCAAGACAAATAGACTGGATTGAAGTGTTATTTTGAATGAAAGATGAGGAAAGGAATAATGAAGTACCGACTGACACCCATATCTTCACACCACAGTATGAACATATCGATGTCCCCAAAACAAGATGGAGTTGAAATAAAGAATGAAAGAATAAAACATCATGTAAGGCATTGATTTTTAAGAAATCAACCACTCTAAAATCAAGTCCAAAGTTTTTGGAGGGAATAAAATGATTGGAGGAAATCATCAGAACACAAAGAGAGTGTGTGTTGGAGTTTTGGGTAAGAGAGGCAAAAGAAAACAAACTCAAGACTAAACTAATGAAGAAATGAAGAACAAAAATCAGATCAACTGAAGAGAAGGGGACTCCACAGTTGTGGGTGGGAGGAGGAACTTCCACAGACGGGTGGGTACAGATGGAGGCGATGAGGAGGAGGAGGAGGTGGTCCCTCCTGCGGTGCCGGGCGGGTTCTTACTTCGACTGGGCGAGTTCCAGAGCGTGGCGGAGGACTTGGACAGTCTCTTGTTTATGGACGAGTCCACTTGTTTGGGGAGGTTGACTGCCGACATCGAGCAGATGCCTAGTAAAACCCACAGAAGTCATCACAGAGAAAAGACTCGGCTCACAACATGTTTGATACACTGGCCCTGGAGGTCCCAGTAAAAAGGACAAGTACAGGCAAACAGCAGACCGAACATTTGTTTTTCCTCACAGAGGCTTTTATGATCTGTAACATATAGCCTAGGGCAGTTCAAAGTCCTTGTGATATTAATTGAAAGGACTGCCACAAACAATGGAAAACCCAAGTATTTATATTATAAGGAAGTCTATTTTGTGGCCTCCTTATTATGGAAAAGGGAACATAACACACCTAGAAATAGCATGCCTGAAAAACCTCAATCTAGAATCTGTGAGGAGGAAGGGTTTTCATGTTTTACTTGAGGGACATAAGACCAATTGTTTTCATTCTTTTTATAGACTGTATGAGAAATGTGTGTGTGTGTCTGTGTGTGTGTGTGTGTGTGTGTGCCGTGTGTGAGAGTGTGTGTGTGTGTGTGTGTGTGTGTGTGTGTGTGTGAGAGAGAGTGTGAGTGTGTGAGAGAGAGAGCGAGAGAGAGAGAAAATGGGGTCATTACCAAAAACATAATTAGAGAGCCCTCTAGTGGAAGTACAATCAATATTTAATCTTCTGTGACAGTGCTAACGACAACTGCAGACAATGCACTAGCATCCTTGCAGTGCCTACCTCAACGAGACCAGAGAAAGTAAGATTCGTACTCAGGGACAAGACAGGAGGTTCCTCTGTGGTCTGCTAGCCATGTTCTCTATTCAGCTCCATTACTTACATATAGACTGGAACTAATATACAAGCTAAGAATAACCAATATCTCTGTGGACATCTGAGAAAACACACCCCAATCCCATTGTTTAGACAGCATATTTACGTATCTAATAGGCTTTGGCATGTGGTAAGACAACAAAAGAAATAGGATATCCCAGCACCTAAAATAAATAAGATGTGTATACACCGGTATAGGCATCAAAAATTGGCCAAAATTACTTCCAAAATACTGGATATCAAATATCGAATACTGGAATATTGAACAATCCAATATTGTCCATCCCTAATATTATGTATGATTTTTGACCACTGTCTCACATTTCTTAATTTAATTTCCTATCAAATAGTCTTCCTTATGTCAAATCCAATTAACTTCAAGTTACTTTTCCTTTATACCTTATTTCTCCTGAAGAGGATTTAGAAGAAATAGGTCAGAATTCAGTTCTCTTTAAATAAGAGCTGAGAGACAAAGACAAGGCTTGTTGTAAGCAGCAATATTTTCCACTGGAGTGGATGTGTTGTAAAACTAGTAGAAACACACTGAAATAGCTGTGCTAATTTAATGGGCTTGTAAACTGTTGTTATTGATGGAACAATACCATTTAAAAAAGCTCTTAATGTGTGTTTGGGAGTTGGGAGCTACAGCTGCAAATATTATGTGCCAAATAAGTACATGTATGGGCTAATGGATGAGCACTGCATTCGGGTATAAGAAGTCCATGCATATTTGAGGTGAAAAATGCAGCCATGACACACACAGACTGAAACTTTCATATAAAATCATTCACAAAATGATATAGTGTTTGTGTGTAGAGGTGTGATGATGCGCTTACATATCTGCTATCTGTGTGTGTGTGTTGGTGTTGTGGTGTACTCACTCTCTCTCTGGCTGTTGCCGTGGAGAGCCACGCCCAGGATCCCCTCTGCTGTCGGATCTCGGCCCACGTCTTCTTGGTGGATCTATGGATGGCGGCTTCATATTTCTCCTGATAAAAGGCACCACAAGGCACCACAAAAACAAGCAGACTTCATGAAACCCTCAGACACATGAAAATCCTCTGAGAGCTCCATACTTCTCCAAAGCAAATGGCAAACACCACACGGGCAAACCTGTTGAAATCCTCTCCCATAAACAAATAACACTTGTCCGTCCCAAGCCTCTCGGAGATGTGCAACTTGTACTGAGGGATAGGGAAGAGAAAACCCACTTCAACCCACACTACAAAGACTACAGTCAGGAGAGAAAAGAGCACTCCATATATGAGGCAAAGCCCAGAGATTATGTGGTGCATTGAATACATTCTCAAGTATGCACAAAGAGAGAGAGAGAGAGAGAGAGAGAGAGGAGAGAGAGAGAGAGAGAGAGAGAGAAGGAGGCTTGCATATTGATCTGACAAAGAGAAAAATAGGCTGGCAGGTAGGGAGCTGGTACATCATGGCCTACTTTCATTTGGGCCAGACCCATTTCATACACCATTGCTCACTGTGCTTGGGGTTGGGTGGGGGGGCATCCGGTGTGCAACAGAGCTGCCGGTGACACAGCAGTTCTTTATGTTTGTCTCTCGCTGCACTTCATCCCTTTTCTCATGGCTTTTCCCTTCCTCTGTCTTTCCCCATCTCGGTCAGTGTCTCTCTCTGGCTCCCAATTCACTGTTTGTACATGGCGATCCCTTCTGACAATTTGTGTTTTCTTTCTTGTTTTCATCATCCTTCCTTGTCTTTACCTCAGCGTAGAGACACTCTTGACAGGCGGAGACGTGTGCACACTGAGGATCTTTTGATCTTTTGAGAACACTCTGGCTGACATTCAGAGATGAACTCTGGGAGTGAGTGGAGGCAAGCCACAATCACAAAGAGGAAAAGAGAGAGAGAGAGCCCTTTACTTTCCTACAGTTTCATAAGAAGTTCTCTATAGGTTTATTCTAGTGATTTCACCATGTGCTCAGTCCTGAGCAGATTGGACATAGACTACATTTTGGACTGATACTGAATACTACATTATAGATCTTGTTTTACCATTTGCAATGAGTGAGTGTATACATTAAGAAGAATCCTCTAGCTTAAAATTACATTTGTCATTGTAAATAAAATGTACTTGCTACATGGGTCACGCTTAACTACTATCTGAGCTAAAAAGTTTCAAAAACGAACAATTTTTTTTATTATTTTTTTTTTGCTAGGACAGATGAGGGTGAAGTAGGATATCTGAGGAGAAACCAGGCCAGGTGGCCAGCCTGGGGCTCCAGAGCTCCTTGGCACCTCCTCGGCCCCATTGGTGCTCAGTGCTCCCAGGTGGTGGTGGCGGGGGGTGGCGGTAATGTGGGTGTGGGTGGCAGCCAGGTCTCACCTTGTTCTTCACCAGCTTCTGCTTCTGTCGCTCCTCCAGGGCGGCGCGCCTCCTCTCGGCCTTCACGCGCTGCTCCTCCAGCCTCCGACGGCGCTCCTCCAGCTGCTGCTCCCGCAACTGCCGCGCCTTCTCCTCCTTCTCCAGCCACTGGGCCTTCTTAGCCGCTGGAGGGGGGGAGAGAGAGCAGGCACACAGGCAGGCAGAGAAAACAGAGAGAGAGAGAGAGAGAGAGAGAGAGAGAGAGAGAGAGAGAGAGAGAGAGAGAGAGAGAGAGAGAGAGAGAGAGAGAGAGAGAGAGAGAGAGAGAGAGAGAGAGAGAGAGAGAGAGATGAATTGTGGTTGTGCAATAGAAAGAAAGGGGGGAGAGAAAGGAGGCAAGACAGACAGAAATTGTTTAAGAATCTAAAGGATACACATTTCATAATCAGTCCTTCTCTGCCAACTTTCTTTGTTTCATAGGGTACTGACGACAATCTTTCCCCTTCCAGCACAGTCTGTGACGTCTGTGATGAAATATGTGTGCCTGAGCAACTTATAGGCAGCCAGACATTTTTAGTGTTGGCCATTTAGTGTAAGGTTATCTTTAGTCCGTTGGGACTACATTTCCAGACCCACAGCTGTGCTGATGGACATAATTCCCTTATACATTATGATGCAGATTGGTCATGCTAGGTATAGGATATGCAATAGAAGACACATCTGTTGAAATAGATGCATTGGTGTTGTTCCTCTATGCCTAAGGGCTCTGCGGTTTACTGAGGCTATCTCCAGCTGATTCTGTATAAGCCCTTTACTCTCTGGGGATAATACTGCTTTGGCCTCAGCAAACATCTTTAGGAACATACTGGAGTGTACTTTTAAGGCTCTAGCCGATCCGCTGCACAAAGGCTCTTTTTTTGCCAGTATCTGGAAATGCGAAAGTAATTCCTTGAAACTGTATACAAAGAGGCATTGTACAGGTTATCTTAAGCTTCCTAGATTGACACGTAAATGCCCTAAAAGCGTAAATTTCCAGTGTCTACTTCAATGAACTGTCTGCTTTGATATGTCAAATAGCTAAATCTTCAGAGGCTTCCTGTGTATATGACAAGTGAGAAGGTAGAAACTCCTTGTTTGGCTCCAAATGCACGCGCTTAACACTGACAGCCCCCATGGCATTGGTGAATTAAAGTGATTCAATGCCTCTTGCCCATTCAATCTGCCTGGATTGCAATTAAAACTGGTACAGGGTACTGTGCTGAGGATGATGAGGTGATGAAGGTGTTTAGTGTGTGAGTGTGTGTTGGTGTGTGGGGGTGGGGGGCATTGAGGTCCCCTAGTGAGAAGGACTTCAGGCTGATGCCATGTGAAATGAAACAGCTCTGTAGGGGACAACTTCATTTCAAGACATTTGGAGGAACTTTGCTTGACTTTTCCACTAAACAGTAATGGCCAAATGTTTTAGCAGTGGCAATATCTGTGTTTTGCTTAGTTTGCCGCTTCAGTGTTTTTCGGTTATTTTTTTACATTTTTCACATGTATACTGAAGATCAATTATTAGCATTTCAGCTGCATGTGTTTCTTTTAAGGCAACCACTGCTAACACAAGCAGACACATGATAACACACTCTCCCTCCTTTTATAGCAATCATTCTGCTCATATAATTCAATCAGAATGATAGAGTTACTTCAGCTGACGTGTTCACACTTTGCCTTGTGCTGATGATAACATTATACTGGAATGATATTAGCTCATCATTTATGCCCGTGCCAAAATACAAGTCAAGTTAAAGTTCATTTTTATCACAGCTCTTTGCTCTTTGCAATGAATTACTGGTAATGTGCATCTGTAGACAACACAATAATCTAGTGACAATGTGAATTGCCATCAAGAAAATTGAAGTAGCTTGGTAAACATAACATTTTTGCCACTGCCAAAACCTCTGACCACGACTGTAAATTAGGTAGGGTTAGGGTCTAGGTATGTTTTCTACAGAGGCCATGTGGATGAATTTGAAATGCAAAATCCTCTAGTTAGCTATGCAAAAGAGGTGCTTAATTAAGCAACTGCTGCAGCATCAATGCCCCCCGAATATACAGCAGGTCAGCTTCCCCCGGTGAGCCTATACTCTGCACCACAGGCGCTGGATCCCTGGATCCACGGGAGTCATTAAAAATCCATGTGCTGGGTCAGCCTTAGCGCCTCACTGCATCAACTATTCATGCCCCTGAAGACTGGCAGCCTGAGAGACTGAGGATGCGCGGAGACCAAAGACCAATCTGGTCTCACTGCTGAGGATGCTGCTGCTACTGTTGCACCATTGGAAAAATACTTCAAAATAAGGATTGGTCATTAAATTTAGGTCAGCCGATTTAGGACAAGAATGTGAAGAATGTTATTTGGATTGTATTGTGACTGTACAGTATAACTGGTTTTCCCCACCCTGATAAACACTTTCTTTACACAATCATTTGCTGTGCCTGTGAAAAAAGCAATATGAAGGAAGTGATGGAAGTGAGAGGGAAGTCAAGCTGTTATGAATTCTCAGAGGAGCCGGGTAGAAAAACACAGTAAGCACGCACACTATGCACAGCAGCACTGTAATTTCATTGCTCGAGAGAGGTCAATTGTCGCCATTAAAACTGTTTAGATCGGCACGGCACATTTGCGGCTGTTTTTGCGTCTGGAGCCTTGACTGGTATTGCAGCTATGGGCCTCTGTGAGTCGTCCATGTGAGCGCAGCTGGTAATTTCTGGCTTTTAACCCTTAAAGGTGTACCTTCACACCAGTGTGACGGGAATGTTGAAAAATGTTCTAAAGCGTTCTAAAGAATAACTGGGTTCATTAAATTCAACATAAGATTCCGTTCTGCAACAATTCTATGTTCGAATGTTCAAAAACCCACACCTTTAATCAAGGGATAACGGCCGCCGAGGTGTCCTGTTATACGGAATTAATGGACGAGGGAGACATGCAAAGAACTCCCCAACGCGCAGCGGAGTTGCCTTTGCCCAAGTCCATTAATTCTGTATAACAGGATACCTCGAAGGCTGTTATCCCGCTTATCACCCGGTAGCCACTAGGCAATAGTCATACCTTTATAGCATGCAAAGGAAACACGCGGTTCCGTTTGAAAAGAAGCCGACTTGTTGTACAACTTTCTTTGGCCCTATAACAGCGATAGCATAGTTAGCTTGTTTACAGTTGATTCCATTGTTGCTTTCAGGCTCAACCATCGTCCTACTATGGTTGTTATAGTTACCATTCATAAGCATTGATATGGAACGGTGATTAAACTTTGTTTTACCAGATCTACTTCATAGGTGTCCTGTTATTCAGAATTAATAGCCACCACACCAGCCAATCAGAAAATAATATTTCTTCTCTCCGGGTGATAAGGGTTAATTACACAGCCCTCTAGTACCAGGCGTCCAGGACCTAGTCCACCCGCCTAGGTGTGCTTTCCTCAAAGCTGTCATTTTATTACTCTAAATCCTTTTGGGGAGCATTACTGTAACTTAAACTAGCACACATCCACTGTGCAAGGTCTTATCCAATAAGAGGAAGTTGAGTCCAGGCCAAACTACTGTGGATGAGGTCAGAAGGTGAAGTTGAGGGCATCATTAAAAATGTCTAACAAACTAAATGAAACACAACGTCTTAACATGGACAGTTTAAGAGTGGGGATAAGCAAGCAAGTTATTAGTTATTAGAAAAACAACCGCTGCCAGTTTGGCCAAGACGGCTTATATGTAATTTTCCAGAGACAAAATTTAAAGAGGAACTGAATGATTGACAGGCAGAGAAGATGAAACAGGCGAGGATGAGAACCACACTGTCCACATCCACAGTGGGGAAACAGAATGATCACATCCACAACATGGAGGACAAGCAGAACCAAAGAGCTAAGAATGCACGCGAACATTCTGGGCCCTTTGGTGGAATTGTAGCAGAAGTGACAAAATGCAATGGATTGCATGAAAGGAGATTTGAATCTGAGACAATTTGAATCAACAATTCCCCAAAGACACACACCACCACCACCACCACCAGACACACAGGCGTGGGGTCTTACCTTGTAGATGCTTACGGTCGTCTGGAAGGGGGTGAGAGAACAGACAGAGAGCGTGTGTCAATCATGCAAAGCACACAGTCACCGGCGAGTCGCCCCGGGTGGGGGATCGCTCGACACGTGAGGCACGGCACAGTCAACATTCAAGCAGTGAGACGGACCACACAGGCCATGGGTTGTCCCTTCCCAGAAGGGAGCCCAGCAGAAATGTCTGTTTTTGACGTTAACCTCAAATAGCTCAGTGGTTGCTTTCAATGACATCATCAATAGACTAAAACAAGAGATGGGCTGACATATACTGATAGCAAAAGGCTATTGCTAACAGTGCACAGGCCCATGAAGCCACAACATTTGCAAATCGGCTTTGGATAAAACTGCACTTGTTCAATTAGTGCACATTGAAAGGGCAGAGTCCACATCTTTTTGAATTTTCAATTTTTGCTGGAACTCTTTGCTGCAGACAGGGGTATTGATCTGTATTGGTGATGTGATATCATTCCTGGAGCAATTACTAAGCATGTCTCTTTTGAAGCAAAAAAACACAGACATTAAGTTGTGACCATTTTCAGGTGACATTTTGTTAGGCATAGTAACAAAAAGCACAAGCCTTGCAGTGTTTGGTTAGTAATGGTTCACTAGTCTGACAGTAAGAAGCCGTCCTATCATTCACAGGTGACACACACTTGAACACTTGGTATATCTCTATATGTGGCACATAGATATGAGCTGAGTAAGCGCATCTTAGGACTGTTGTGGAGGAGACACACTCACACCAAGTCACACTCACACTGCCACCATATAGAGAGTAAGTACCAACGTGCACTCCTCATCGGCAGCCATGTGCATAAAGAAACAGCAGATAGAGACATGAGTTGTACCCAGAGCACATGGCAGGTTTGGTTAGATATGCACATGCAAAGTGACAGCAAAACGCCGAGCTCCACATGTTCCCCGAGGTTTTCAGCTCCAGCGGCAGCTTCTGTGGCAAAGGTCAACCATTCCTCTTTTCGCCCACCGTCACCATTGTTAGGGCCGCACAATGCCCCCATGGGGCTGCGGCCTCTCGAATAACACAGAGCCTAATTGGAGGTGAGGCCTAAGGGCTGCGACACACACACGGTCCCCACCAGGAGGGGGCGATCTCATCCTCCCGAGTGCACCCCACTGCTGCTTACCCAGATATTTAGCCCGCTCCTCTCGGCGCTCCTTCGCTTGTTTCTGTCGGTCTTCAGACTTCATCGCGTCTGTGGGGAGAGGGACAGAAAGAAACATATGAGGAGATGAAGAGGATGAGGAAGAGAGAGAGAGAGAGAGAGAGAGAAAGATACAGATACAGAGACACAGACAGGAAGAGTGAGAGAGAGAGATTAAGAAAGACAACAAGAGAGAGAGAGAGAGAGAGAGAGAGAGAGAGAGAGAGAGAGAGAGAGAGAGAGAGAGAGAGAGAGAGAGAGAGAGATACAGAGATGCAGACAGGAAGAGTTAAGGTAACACAGAGAGAGTGATTAAGAAAGATAACGAGAGAGAGAGAGAGAGAGAGAGAGAGGTGAACGGAATGGAATGGGATGGAATGAGAGAGGTCATTGTGCGGCCGCAGTCTCGGCCGCGGCCACATCTGCAGCCTTCATAAAGCCCTGGAACCTGGCAGCGTCCACTGGCAACCACAACAGGGCCGGCTCTCTCTCTCTCTCTCTCTCTCTCATCACTTCTCGTCTCACACAAAGGGCGCCGGGGGACTCACAGCTCATTTGCCACCAGTAAATAACCACCGACCAGCGGCAGCCACGAGGGTGGGATTGTGGAGCTAAACACCATTAGCATGCGTGCAGCGCAACACAGCGCAGTCACACCTCCCTACTCTCAACATCTCCGCCGTCCATACGCAAGGGGCCAAAGAGGAAGGGGATTAAGTGGAATAAATGACCACTTCCCTTTGGGAGGTGGAATGTTTCATCGGAGCGATCTTGGTCAAATGCCGAGATGGAAAAGATCTGAGTGTTTCCAATCCCAGCTCTGTTACGGCACACGAGCACTCAAAGCTTAGATTTTTTCTACTGACATATCAGAGCCTCTAAAAAAGACTTTCTATGAAGGATCATCAAATTCCAATTAAATACGTAAAAGGCTTAAAACTTCATTCAGACCAAATATGGCAAGAATTTAAAGTGAAGTCTGGGACATGGAGTGCTTTTGGATGGATAAGCAGAGACTGTTCTGCATGATTTGCAGGCCTAATTGTGTGTTATTCTGCAGTGTGCATGTGTGTATCATTGTGTGTGGGTGTATGTGTGTATCTGTGAATATGAGTGGATGCACATCCGTGCGTGTGTGCATCTGTGCATGTCTATGTGTGCACACATCTGTGAGTGTGTGTGTGTGTGTGTGTGTGTGTGTGTGTGTGTGTGTGAGTAAGAGCGTGCGTGTCTGTGTGTGCACACATCTGTGTGTGTGTGTGTGTGTGTGTGTGTTTCAGTGCATGTATGTGTGTAAAGAGAAGCTGCACCCTTGTGTTTAGAGATCAGGCCCGTGTTTACACTCGCTCACACGTTGCTCTGATGACTCAGCTGTTCTCTCACACAGCAGTAAATTTGCACCTCATCTCGCTGGCCAGCTCTCTTACGGTCACTGCGTGGCTCGCTAGTGCATTTGCACATTTTCAGTAGAACAGATCCCACTCGGACTGAGACCGGCTGGGGACCTGGGCCGGGTCCGGGCCATAAGTGAACCAGACCAAGGGCTACGGACTGCGAAGAACACGTCAGAGAGGCAATTATCACGGAAAAATTTAACCTTAGCAAAGAAAGTGGAACATGATGAAAAAGAACCTGATAGTACCCTGAAGTATTCTGAAAAACTGCTTCAGTGCTGTGGTTGTTTCAACAACAAAATGAAATGGATTGAAAACAGTTTGATTAATTCTAATAAATCACCCTTCAGTGGCCCTGTCAACACAACAGAAAGTACAAAATAACTGGGCTGCATATTATTGCACAACCCAATTTTAGGCATTAAATAGGTCAGAATCCAACAGTGTTTTGTCTTTTCACTGTTCATTAACCCACTGCAATTACCGTCACTTAAGAACTGAAGTCATTATCTTAGCACAAGCTAACACTTTAGTAAGCAGCTTACTCTTTATCCATTCAATCCGCAAAAGTCTGTGCATAGCAAGTCCCATGTGCAAGTTGCTAAAAGGCTACTTTAGAAAGCAGAACTCAATGCTGAGAGAGAGAGAGAGAGGGGGGGGGGGGGGGGGGGGCCTTTGAATGACCTCTGACCTCTTACGAACAGACATGAGATATTTATATTGCTGGTAGCACTAAAAACACTCTGTCTCGTGGGCCAGTGGGCGGCAGTCGGAGACGAGGAGCTTGTGTTCCTCTGCATGAGTCACTTGGCTCCTTCTCCGCTAGACAGAAAAAGACTCCAACTAACCCAGACAAATACCAGGGCAGAGAGTAGAGACACAGGCGTACCAGCTAGATCAACATAACCTGGCACCACAGCACACATGTGACCCCCCCCCCACTCCAACACCACAACTCACTCTACCCTAGCTTAGCCCTACCCTGCAATCCACACAGCATAAACCAGCACACATGGACTGGACGATTTTTAACAACAAACCATAATAACATCATAACCATACTCCCAAACAAAGGAGCTCACCACACAAAGCCTGTGGACTTGCACAATGTCTTTAACTGTACATCTGTGGGAGAGGGCACAACAGTGAACTGGAGGCAACCCCTGTCAAGAGTAATGTGTACAGACATATTAATGTGCAATCCAATTTTGCCTGTACCTCCTGAGGTAATTGGGAGTGGCAGTCTGTTGCGGGCCCATGGTGTGAATGTTTAAACCAGTTAACCACCTAGTTACAACCAGTTTTGAGAGAGGATAGGAATCAACGAAAGAACAAAGGAAAGAAAGATCAAAGAAAAGATAGAAAGAAAGAAAGAAAGAAAAAATGAATGAAATGTCTAGACAGAACTGCATTTCAATTGGAGAGAGAAAAGATAAAAAATACTCATGGAAAGGGATCAATCTCTCCCCCATCAGGAAATCCAAGACATTCACTGCCACTCAAGCATTAGCATATCTTTATAGCAACCACAACTAGCCCTACACCCTCGGGAAGACTGGCACAGTAGGAGATGACAGGCTGAGCGTTGTGGGATTTCCTCTCTTTCTAAAGTCCTGAGTGGGCTGCATCTAGCCACAAGACGTGTGGGTGGTGCCCTGCCAAACGCTTCCAGATGTCAGTTAAAGGCTGACACAAGGCACAACTCCACTCCCCCCCACAACACAACTCCATAGCCCTCATCCGATTATTCATCAATTTCATGTACAGTAGCTTAACATTCGGTACGAATTGGAGATATTTTATCTGTACTGAGACTTAACTATCTTTCCTATGTGTCAAAATACACTTTGTTATCCAGTGGTTAGCATGTTTGCATACTGAATACGGTATGCCACATGTTATTGGCCTTTAAGTCCTTTGTTGAGAAAATCAGGACATGGATCAGAACTTGTTCTCAGGACAACAAACACGATTCAATTTGAATCAAAATACTTGAGATACAGTAAATCCCTATTCATTTCCCAGAGGCTGCTTTCAGCCTTTCCCTAGATGTAGCTAGAATCTGTAAACATGCCCATTTTCTTCACACTACAATGACACATTTCAGAACGTCAAGCAATGGATAAAGAGGAACAACGACTAAAGGGGAATTTAACGGCCCAAATCCTGGAACACATGTTTTTAGCTGTGACATGTGCCAGCCACCCAGCCAAGCAGCACAAGCAGGTTATTGTGATCTAGTTGTGGCACTGCGTGGGGCTTACCACAAGCCTTGGCAAGTTGGCACTACACACTGAAATGCGATGCCTGATTGTGTTTCACCACCTCTCCTCCCATAATGACCACCAATACGCCACTGGGCCTTGAAAAAGATCAGTGTCCAGCACTTACCACTGAAATGGATCATGTGCACCCGTTCGTACGGAAGCATTATCAGACTAATCTGATTCCAGGTGCACTGGCACTCGCACAAGCACACCTGTGCAACTCTTTGTGGTGAGAAATGCAAAGCTAATTGAACTGCTAGACAAAGCGCACAACCCTAAAAGCCTGTGATCCGTATTAGTAATCATGCCTGTGGGACTCCCAAATGGGCCCCAAGATTGCACCTGTGGGGTAATGGCCCCCAGATAATGCCTAGCAGAAGCCATTTTACCCAAATGGAGACCAGGCACCATGTTGGCTTTCTGACTCTTTTGTTTACCCCCAGTCCTTCTAATCCAGCAGCGTGATTGTAACCACATTTGTCATGCCCTTTGTGTTTGCTGCCCACGGTAAAGTAGATTACAGGACCTCTAGTACTGGATGTCCGACTGGCCATGCACCATTTTCTAATGTTCATGTTGACAATAACATAGAAAATGGTTTACCTTGGTGGCGCAGCAGGCTACAGTGCCCGTACCATGTACGGGTCCGAGTGCCCACGGGGACCCAGGTTCGAATCCGACCCGCGGTCATTTCCCGATTCCCACCCCATGGGACTTACTTACTTCCTGTCACTCTTCACAGTCCTGTCCAAGTAAAGGCAAAAAAGCCCAAAACATATACTAGAAAATGGTTTACCTTTATTGGGTCTGGGGCTAGAACTTGTTCTCCGTGTGGGTGTTGCTGGGGACATGGGAGATTTGGGGACACGGTCCGCTTTAGTGGGTGTGCGTGCTCTCTGCTCGGCGTCCATCTTTGTTGGGGTGTGGGCTTTGAGTGGCGACTCTGTTTTCTGGGGGCTCTTCACGTCATCGCTGTCGTCCTTCTTCATGTTGGAGGAACTCTCCTCTGGTGCCATAATGGAAGCTGAAAGAAAAGAAACAAACTAAGCGGAGGAATGAGCCAAAGACAACGTGTAGATTTCAACCTGCCAGACAACATGCCACAGCAACAGAGAAGAAAAGATACCGAAGCCTCTATGATTTCATCACTTCTTTGATTTCCATAAACGTGAGGCAAAGCTAGTTTCATGTGTTTTTTGTTGGTCATTGGCAAACAGCACAATTGGGTTTTCACATCTCTCTATCCAACTGTTCATCTTCAAATTTGTATTGTATCTGTCTGGCTGTGTGTGTGTGTGTGTGTGTGTGTGTGTGTGGCCACAAGGCTATGTAATGCATCAAGAAATTTGTACTGAACTACTGCTGCCAGCTCCAGAGCTGCCCTTCATGTACATATCAGGTACTGTACCCAATACAAAGTTCACCTGTTACTCCTTTTATTCTGCAGTCTAGTTAATGGAGCTTATTATTCGAAATTTGCTCCCACAACATACTACACTGGAGTCTGAAACCAGTGTTAGAGTGGGTACAGTATCATACCCACATACCCCCCGGGACGAACAACTTTTAGGGAAATGACTCCACTCCAGACATTTCGATAATATTGAGTGGTTCTAGAGTGACTTGGCAGGCGACTAGAACAGGGTGTTTGTGCTGGTGGCCCAGGGTTTCACAGGGCAGGAAAGAATTGATTTGGCCAAATGGAAAAAGAGAGAAGCTTGGCAGAGCCTGCATTACACATTGTGTGCAGTACTTCAGACAGGCTGTGTTGTCTGAGAGACAGCATGCCGCTTGAGTCATCGGAGTCAAGTCTTGCTTGTACCCCTACTGCGGTCTGCATCAGCCTACTCTGATGCTACTTGCTGCTCTCTGCAGTTCAATGTGTGCAGCCATGTAAAAAATACACATAACTGAATACAACCAGTGCCAGAGCTGACAAAATAAAACAGTCTTACTTCACAGACATATCGAGTAAACAAGGATGAGTTTAACATGCTGGCACTTCCACAGACACAGGCAAGTTTATGGCCGGTCATCTGGTTACACAGACAGGGACTACAGAGAGAGCCAGTGTGATCACCAGTCAGCCACTGCTGATAAGAACCTCATCTGGACCAGAGTCCTTGGGCAAACAGTGCGCGGTCCTCGTGACGCACTGAGCAAAGATCACCTGAGAGGGAACGAACACAGTGCACTACAGCAGCACACGAGCACAGCTCCGCACATCCAGAGGGAGAGAGCGGCCGTGAGAAGCTGCTGGCCTGACCTCACACTCACACACTCAAATGCTCCAACAGACTCACACTCACACACTTGCACACGGACACACACACACTTGCACAAATAGACAGACACACACACACACACACACTCATACACATACACACACACGCACGCACGCACGCACGCACTTGCATATACACACACACAGAGAGAGAGAGAGAGAGAGAGAGAGAGAGACATGAAGAGACATGAACACACATGAACACACAATCACACACACATACACTCTGTCCCAGATAGCTTGAGCATTCCTCAGGGGGCCACTACCACATCCTGTTTCTCCAGCTGAGATGAGACAGCTGAGACGTTTACACCTTAGAGTGTCTATTCAGCTGCCGGCCAGGCATAATGGTGGCCCTGGCAGTCTGAACAATCTCTGTGCACGCACAAAAACACAAATTATCCCTGAGAGGACTAAAGTGAATATAGGGGAGGAGAAGGGCTGGGTATAGTTATACAGGCTTCATGACTCATACTTGGCAGTCATGGCGTGTGCCATGCCAGTGAGATTGTGAGATTTGGGCCCACCCTACCCTCTAGGACCGATAACGATGTAAAGAAAATATTTGTTTTTGTTAGGTCTGCCTCATCACCTGTGTAATCTTACTGCAGGGTGAACCAATTTTATGCCAGTCCCAGAAGATGCACTACACAGCAGTGTGCATTTCACCTGCAGCAGCTAACCGGAGGAGGAAAAGAAAAGTATATATTTCAATAATATTCATCAATAAAACATGTGACCAGGAGCTTTCTGAATTAAAATGAATAATTTAGGTAAAATTGACATCATTACAATGATGATTCTGTAATGAGAATCTCACTTATTTAATTCTTATACTCCCTAAAAAGTCCCGCCCCTCATAGCACACAATTCAAAACTACCCTGAACAACCTTTCTGTCCAAAAGTGACTCAATTTTGCTGCTCTGATTTCAGTGTCCCTTCAGTAACACACAGTGAGCTTTTCTGGGACACACAGCTCAGACACACAACTGTGACCTATGACCAAATGAACACTCTACTTCCACTCTAAGATATACTGTGAGCAGTTAGAGAGGCAAGAGATAGGGAATCAATGAGAGCAAGTTGACCAAGTTTGCATTTAAACCACACCTGATTTGTTTAAAATTAACCTTTATTCACAATAACTGCATTGTTTTAATGGACATGTGCCAGTTGAGAGCTAATGTAAAATTATTAGCAAAGTTGCTTTCCAGAATCAAATCCAGTAAGAAAAACCGAGAAAGACACTTTTTTTGTGTAAAAGCCCCTACAGTGACCTACACGGTCAGATATGTTCAGTTTCACACAGCATTTAGCAACCAATGATTAGATTTGGCTCATTGGCGTCCATGAGAACCATGGTGGGGTCTTCCTTTATTTCTTTCGGGACTATTATTAGGACTTCCGAGGCAATTGAACGTGTGCCAGACATTCATAAGCGGCATTCAACACATCATGGTACTGTCTGCCATTAAGATAGAGGAGAGACCAATACAACAGAAGCATTGTAGTGTTTGAATGCTACCAAAAGACGTCTTATTTTTAGCCAACACATTACCTAAAGTGGGACAAATCTCATCGGTGCCTTGTGTGGCTGCTCGATTATGGCAAAAGTCATGTCACGGTCAACATTAATATCACGATTCTTTAACACGATTACAGAATGATTTTGGAAACATCATCCATTTTCTAAACTTAAGGGGATAACTGAATTAAATTGAATTTTAAATATATTTCAACTGAAAAACAAAGACAAAAATATCATGTATATAACAGGTAACACTGTAAACAACTCTACTGGATTTATAACTCAAGACAAAACAAAAACGTAATGCAGCAAAATAATCATTATATTTCAATTGTGACGTTTTCATAATCGTTGGAAATGTGCTGAGAATCAGGACAATCAAGTCCCACAATATGGAGGAGGCAAGCTGATATGAAAAAAACAAATTAGCACAGCTAACAAATTAGAGAGACAGAGCCATCAATTAGAGAGACAAAGAATGAATTAGAGAGAAAAGGCAGAGCGGGTTATCAAAACCTCAAAACTATGCTCGGGTATTTGTAGCTAACTTTGCAGATTTGCTGAACTTAAAGTACAACACACTGACCAAACAATGTGATTCTAAGAAAGAAATAACTTGCGATGCTATATGGATCAGGCAAAAGGGGACTTGTTACGGAGTCAGGTATGCTGATGATCCAGACATGAACTACTTTATAGCGCAGGCCTGCCAGACCAGGATCAGACTGTAGCCGGATCAGACTGCAGCCGGATCAGAGCCAGATCAGAGCCGGATACACCCACTAGTCACTAGTAGGGGCAGCCGTGGCCTACTGGTTAGCGCTTTGGACTTGTAACCGGAGGGTTGCCGGTTCGAACCCCGACCAGTAGGCACGGCAGTGTCCTTGAGCAAGGCACCTAACTCCTCACTGTTCCCTGAGCGCCGCTGTTGTTGCAGGCAGCTCACTGCACCGGGATTAGTGTGTGCTTCACCTCACTGTGTGTTCACTGTGTGCCGAGTGTGTTTCACTAATTCATGGATTGGGATAAATGCAGAGACCAAATTTCCCTCACGGGATCAAAAGAGTATATATACTTATATACTTAGTCAGCTGAGGACCCTACATCAAGGTCGGTCTCAGAGCTATTTCATTGGCTGCTACTACTGAGGATATTCTTACTAGTTATCTGTGAGGGTGACTGGTTGGCTGCCCAGCAAACAAATTCACACAGACAGACAGAGGAGCAAAGGGGTCAGACTGAGCAACTGAAGGGTGTCAGAGAGGGCATCAGGAATCTGCGGTATGCAAACATCTGCAGACTGCAGTGACTGCCTGTTGGGATCACACTCCATTGCTGACCATGGGACGGTGTCTGTATCTCTCTCCCTCTTTTTCCTCTCTGTCTGTGGTTGTTTGTTTGTTTTTGTTTGTTTGTTTGTGTGTTTGTGTGTGTGTCAACACAAGCCACAATAACACAGATGATATAAATGGAGGGTCAAGTGGAGAGAAAAACACATACATTTCTCTATATAAATTTCAACAAGTCATGGAGCTCCCAAGTGCTGTCAGCTAAATTAAACTTTGCCGTTATCTCCTGTATAGAACTTTTGCATCTCATGTATTTAGACTAAAACCATCGTGCATGCTTCCACAAGACAGCACTATTTATGGTGAGCAAAGAACCTTAAGATTGACCGTCATCTTGAGAGCTTTCTGACATTGGGAGACCAGAACCTCAGCCTTTGTGCTGAAAGGCAGACCGACCGGCCCAGAAATAGGCGTCTAGTGGCCATAAATCTCACATTCAGCGCTCATTCTCTTTCTCTCTTTTTTCTCTCCTCCCTCTCTCCTTCTCATGGGCCACTGAGGGCCATTGTCCGAGCAGACACAATCCCAAGGCATTTTCCACAGAGAAAGGACTGCTGAAATCTGAGCAAAAAGCAGTGTTACTTCCGAAACTCCACACTAAACATTGTTGAACACAGTGGAGCTCTCGCCACTCATGTGAGTAATGTAGGGCAACAGTCACAGCACTTCTCTGAAATATTCAGTCATTGCAATCACACTTTACATTCTAGACTATCTTCCATCTGTTGCAATGTTGCTGAACTGTAATTTAGGATTAGGTGTATTTATTTGGTAAAAGTGATTTATGTAGATGGGCTGGACTATGAGAATTAAATGCTACCATAATTACTTACTGATTATCAAAACTTTCACAATGCAGTCCACACCTTTTGATGTTGTTGTTGAGGAATGCCTCGCATGAGGCGCATGAGTTGTTTTAAAGGGATCAAAACACAGATCATATCAGGCATGGAGAAGTGACTACTCCTCAGGTGTGTCCCAACCATAAGAACGAAAGGCATTTCAGTTCTCAACCACGACTGACAACTGACTGGCAAGGTGATCCGTCCTGTCTGGCTACCTGAGGTATGGAGGTATGACAACACCAGGGAGACAAGCACACCTCTGTTGTCCTACCAAATCAAGACGGATCAAAACTGAAGACATAATATACGTACCTATACAAAAGTAGATATTAGAATTTAGATTCAATAATTATTATTTGATAAAAACAAGACAGTGTAATTAAATATCAAGTCCAAGTAAAAAAACATTGGGTTATGTCATGTCTTACATAAGACCTATAGCAGCAAAAACAAAAAACAGCAGCAATATAGTTTCTTTCGTTGACATATGTTGATTCGTCGTTGATTATGTATTGTGGCATGATAGTCACAAGGCATTTGTTGTGGACTAATCTTTTCACTGGCCCATGTGATGTCCTAGATTCTGGGGCTGCCTACTGAAGAAGTGCAATTATGAAGGAATGAATAATGTAACAAGCAAACAGCAGCACTCCTGAACACATCCACTCCACTTTAACACCAAACTAAAGACTGCAGAATTACTCCTTCACGTGTCACACCAGCACAAATGCAAGGCTCTGCATGTATCGCTGGTAAAGAAGGGCACAGGTGCATACCTCACCACCGTACCTCATCATCAACAGCACCCCAAGCTGGGGAACAGTGGGCTAAAACCAAAGACACAAAACACACACCCAGAACAGGTCGCTATGAAAATGGAAATGACAGACAGGGAAGCTAAGACAACTACACAGAGGGCTGGCTGTGAAATCAAAGAGGGCAGAGAGAGCGCGGAACAGAGGGACACAAAAAGAGAAGAGGAACTGGGAGCTCATGGGAGAATAGGCGTGCATCTCATTTTGGCAGGGCTCGAGCAGGAGGTGGGGGTGGGGGTGGGGTGAAATGATGAATGACCTCATCCAGCGCCCCCTTTTTCACCCTACACCCCTTTCTGCACATGGACTGTCACCCTGGAATGGGTGATGTAAGCATCGGGGGCGCCCTGAGCGAGGAGAGGAGAGGAGAGGAGAGGAGAGGGGAGGGCCGTGGGAGGCACAGACACACTGGAGGACTGAGACGTACCAAGCCATGCCTGCCAGGGTATGAGTATGAGAATGCTTAGGCCTCCCTTTGTGAGAGAGAGAGAGAGAGAGAGAGAGAGAGAGGAGAGAGAGAGAGAGAGAGAGAGAGAGAGAGAGAGAGAGAGAGAGAGAGAGAGAGAGAGAGAGAGAGAGAGAGAGAGAGAGAGAGATAGAGAGATAGATAGATGAAGAGAAGAGAAGAGAAGAGTGTGTGTGTGTGTGTGTGTGACTGTGCATGGGTAGGTTAGGGGTGTGTTTGCATACATGTGAGGGCGTTCAGATGCAAGTTCAAAACCTCCAATCATCAATCAGAATATGGCCTGTTGTTAGGCTTGTTTTTCCATGCTGGTAAGAAGGATGTGAATCACAGTGATATCATTAACTCCTCAACAAAGCAGCACTGTGCCAAAACATTACAGCATATACTCCATTGTAGGAACGATGAGCTGACAGGCAAACTCAAAGGTTCAGACGCAAAATCTGCTAATAAGTCAGAACAGGAGAGCGAGAAAGAAAGAAAGAAAGAAAGAAGAAAGAAAGAGAAAGAAAGAAAGAGAGAGTAAGAAAGAAGGAGAGAAAGAAAGATAGAGACAGGAGAAGAGAGAACTGGAGCATAGACAAGAAGAAAGAGGTGTGAAATGCCTGGTGTGTGACTCCAGACCACAGGCCCCGACTCACAGAGACCCAGCAGCACAGCTGAGGCCACCATCAGCAGTTTTCTCTCCCAGCAACCTGACACCTCAGGGCATCCACCTACTCACTCTCTGCCAGGAGAAGGAGCTGGTCGACGGGGCCGTTAGGCAAGGCGTAGGCCTGTGGATGGGATGAGTGGGCGAGGCCTCTCTCATTTCTGGATCATTAAAAAGCACTGAGAGAGCACACTCTTCTACACGGGCCAAATGCCTCACAGCGGCCCCGTGAGTTATATTCGCTTCAAAATGTAATGGGTTTTCCTCCTACACCAAGTTTCCAAAAAAGTTTAGTGAAAATTGGGCAGGTGCTTTTTGTGCTGGCGAACAAATAAGTAAACAAGTGTCCTTTGCAATGTAGCTTGAATGTTAATCCTCATTTTGTAAGTCGCTTTGGAGAAAAAACGTCTGCTCAATGAACAAATGTAAACGCAAGTAAACAGAAAAGCTGCACTGAAAACATAACCTCCTTGGCGGAGGTAATAAGCCCATGCAACCATCAGGGGAGACTTATCCTTTAGGCTCATTAGGCAATTCGATTCAGACTGACAAGTATTAGTGTTTGCCATGCCGAGCCTGTCTCCTTAAATTAACAATAAATGAATACTCAAACAAATAAATAAACAAACAAACAAACTGCTTTGCACTTCAAAAGGTGCTATGTGAATGTAGTGCTAATGTGAGAGAGCAGTAGGTCTCGAAGGGTTCACTCATGCACGCACGCACGCACGCACATGGTCTCCATCTCTCCTGTAATGAGATGCTAGTCTGAGTGCTATAGGAAATGACATGCACACCATGGGCAGCCACCCTAAATGACAGCATGACTCGGGGAGTGGGGCATGTATGTGGGGGCGGGGGCAGGTCAGGGGATCCAGGGGAATAAGCGCCTGCAGTGGCATACCATTCATAACTCAGCGTTTTGTCACCAAATGGACCGTCACCCAAGGCAATCAAACAGCAGCCGCCTTCCTTCTGCGTGAGACACTGAAAACCAGCCATTACCTGCTTCTCCAAATCTTTCCCATGCTCCTAAGGAGACTGAAGAGTCACAATTCCAATGTCACATGACGGGGTTCCACAGGGGGCGCAACCTAAATGTGGATGAGGGCAATGACACTTGCTTTGCTTTTGATGCTATTTATAGTGACCCTGATATGAATTATTCAGGGTTGACACACATATACCAAGCAGAGGTTGGCTGGTAGCTATACGAGCTCACCCAGCCTCTCTATGTAAACTGCTGAGCAGAGGAACAAAACACAAAAATGTTTGCCTCCATAAGCCATAAATCTGCAAATGGCCATTGGGGGAAGACTTGAATGCAGCTGTGACTTGCCACCGAGCCAGTGAAATCACAGACTTCATGCACTCCTCAATTTTCCTACACCACAGTTCCCAAAAAAGGCCTCTACTCCTTTCCCAAAATATAATTCCATTCCATTCCAAGACATTGCACCCAGCATTTGCCCATCACAAATGCAACACGACACTATTCCTATAAATCAGACATTCTGCTGTTGTTCTTATCAAAAAATTGAAAATGTGTCCGTATTGCTTTGAACAAATACAAGGCATGGAATTCAGAATGCTGCACATTGAACTGATCAAAGCTTACCAGTCCAGCAGAATCACATGGAAACAACAGGTTCTCACAGCAGTTGTGATTTGCTCACCTAACGTGTAATTTCTGCACAGGCAGACTAGCCTTGCTCCTCATTAAAGCACTGTTTGTCTACGTGGGACATCCCGTGCACAAGCAAGCACAGGGTCTAATTATGGGTACCACACACACACACACACACACACATTCTATTCTCCTCAAACCAGCGGAAGTGCTGCAGCGCTGCGGTCATCACTCCCCTGTTGAAGTCTCGGCTGAGAGCTTTTTAAAGGCTCCTCCAGTGTGACTCCACCGAGTCAAAACAAATATTCAAAATGGCTGCCGCCTTTTTTTGTGCGCTCCTTGTCTGCAGTGTCAAATGGGATGGAATTGGGGTCTCTCAGGAGGATAGTATAAAATCTCACTCTAAGCCATTTCCCCCAACCTTTCAGATTGAGTTCTGTCAGCCACAAGGGCTTAAAAAGCGGTAATGCTCATTCGAAAAGACGGCCATACCACTTATGCAGTGATTTCTCAAACTGGTTATTTACTAGTATTATGATATGTGCTTTATTCTGTAAAAAAATCAAAACAAAGGAACAATGCCTCGGTCCTTTGCCACCACCACCACCACATTCGGCCCTATATCAGGCGATGGGTCTGCTGACTGTGCCTACGTCTGGTGCCATGTCTACTTTTTCTGGACTCCAGGCACTGTGGGCTCAGCAGCCTCCAGGACAGCAGGGCACGTGAAATCCCTGCTTCCTCATTAACCCATGCGTGAGCCAGAAAGTGGAAACTGGGGGGTGCAGCTGTCAGTGCCTAAAATTAGGCCGGGGCTATGACAACATGAGCATGGGACGGACAGGCACTGAGGCTGCACAGACCTCAGAGGGAGAGGACACATGGCAGAGGATGGAGCATGAAAAGGAGAGTAAGACAGATAGACAGGGAGCAAGAGGGAGAGAGAGAGGGGGAGAGAGACAAACAAATGGATAGATAGAGAGGAAAGAGCCACTGAGAAAGAGAAGTAAATAGGGTGAGGCACAGCGAGAAAGGTAGAAATAGGGAGAGAGAGAGAGCAAAAGAAAGAAAGAGAGAGAGAGAGAGAGAGAGAAAGAGAAAAGAGGGAGAGTTTACCACAGCGAAAGACTGAGAGCGAGGGTGGAAAGGAGCTTTGTAAACAGCTGACGAATGCTTTTCTGGCTTTCTTAGGATTTGAGAGGGCATGGGCAGCCATGAGGCAGCATGTGGCACCAGTGTTCAGCAAGTGTTTTAGTGTAATCCCAAACACTCACAGCACAGCCAAAGTAGCCGTATGCTGTCCGACACATCATATCTGGGGCCAGCTACCGTTTTAGTGGTCTAAATGGATATGGCACCATTGCTCTTATTTGTACAAATTAAATTGGCTCGAAGAGAGGTTTAATTAAAGTATTGATCGACTTAAATTACCTGCACCCTTCCGTACTTTCCAGTAGCACTTAATTGTGGCTGATCTGTAACAGAAACAAACCCTCTTTAAATGGGTGGGTTATCTTCTCTTTTCAAGTGTGAGGCGACAAGTTGGGACACAGCTTATGGGTAGGCTTTCAATGTTTCAATGTTTATTGAGCTAGGAGGTAAAGAGGCCTGTGCATCTTTAAGCATGTTTCAATTCAAAGAGAAAAGAGCACAGGAATCAATGTAGCCCTGAGAGGATGCTTTGGAAATCCGCAAACTCACCATGTCCATCCTGGAAAGCTTAACTGGGCTTCCCACAAATCCTTTTCTTACGCATTTCAGGGATCTTAAACAGCCGTGACTAATTACTAATGTTATGGATCACTAACCATCCTTAAATGTGTATAATTACTGTTCTTTAAGTAACAAATTAACATTTAGGCAGTCACCCCCTTCCCCCCTAGAAAAGCTACACACCAGGGGTTTCATGAACTAGTCAACTATTAAAATCACTAGCTGGTGCTGCAGTCAACTAAATGTGGACAAAACGGCTACAGGATAAACAGGCTAGACATTCCTATGTATGAAAGTACTTCACCAAAAATTAGACATGTCCCACAGTGACATGCAAGTTGTGCACATGATTACCAAATTATCAGTAGTGGTGGTCATCTGGATGTCACTTTATATACTAACTAATCAAATAAGGAATTCTACACAGAAAACTGAAGTCTAGTCAGTCACTGTCATTGATTGACCTGCAATCCCAAGAGGAGTCAGTAATTTATTAGATGTATTAGCGTATGTCACAGAAGTCTTTACTGCGCGCTGTAGGTTGGAGGTGTAAGGGCGTAATGAATTGACCAGAGATGGAGCAAAAAGTATAATTCTTCATTAACCAAACGGGATGTCAGGGTCAGATTTGAAAGGTGCTCTGGGGCTAAACCAAGTCTGGAATGATAACTAACATTTGCTCAGACGCCGAATATGAACGATCACGTGTTCAGAATGTTCTTGCCTCACAAAGGTTATAGCTATTACTTATGGCTTATCTTAACAGATAAGTAACTTGGTTGAAATGTAGGAACCATTGCTGTGATTAATGCATTTGAAACACTGCAAACCAATTATCACGTAATGAGTGATGCTTGAGTTTGAGTGATGCTCAAACTAACAGGGCAGTGAAAGCAGTGAACAGCACTATGTTTACTCAAGACAGGACATGTATTCTCTTTTAGTTTTTTAGTTTGTGTCCCAATCTTTCCCTTTAACCTCCTGTTTCTCTACTCCTCATACATGCTCTTTAAACTTGACCCTCTATGTTTACTTCAGAGAAAGGAGACAGAGCGTGGGGGAAGACAGCAAGAGAATGAAAGAAAGAGAGGGGGAGGGAGAGAGAAAGAAAGAAAGAAAGAAAGAAAGAAAGAGAAAGAGAGAGAGAGAGAGGGGGAGGGAGAAAGAAAGAAAGAAAGAAAGAAAGAAAGAAAGAAAGAGAAAGAGAAAGAGAAAGAGAGAAAGAGGCCGGAGCATCTCTCCGTGGTGTTTTGTGATTTACACCATCTGGGCTCCACATAGGAGTCCAGTGCTGACGTGATGCTATCTGCATGTGAGCGCAGCCCTAAGGGCCTCGAGGCTCCTCGCTCCACTCCATCGTACGCAGCTCGCCGCGTTCTTTCCGTCGCTTTCGGCCACCACAGGACGGGGGTTCGGCTCATGAAAGGAATACTTCGCATTCTAGTCCCTCGCATTCTCCTCGCATGTCCACAATCACAGAGCACAGCCACACCAGGGGACCATGGGGAACTCTGAAGCAGGCAAAGCTAACCTGCTCCTCATGTGTCGGTCTTTTTCTGGAACACCAGAGGCTTGACAGAGCAACCAGAAAGCAAATATCAGTATTATCTTGCCCACTGTTTTCTTATGAAAAATAAGTGCACATTCACAGAGGATTTGGTTGCAGCACCTTACATATCAAATACACTATCTGACAAAAAGAGACTGACAGGATTTTATGTTTCTGTAATCCTTCTGCAATGTCAACGTTTTCCCTCTTAAAGCTAAAACAGATTAATTTAGTCACATTAATATAGCCTTAGTCTATTTGATTAATAAAATTGTAGGCTACTTGATTAGCGACATGTTCTGAAGCTGACACACTGCATATGGATATAACTGGATTACTCAGAAACGTTTGCTTGGGTTGTCAACAGAGAAACTCATGCAGGAAAAAAATGAGATTAGAGGCGCAATAAAGACCTCTGAGATTAAAGCTCTTCTGAGCTTCTCAGTTCTATACAGCTCGCTTTCTCACAGTAGCGACATTGATAATATTTTTTTTATTCTGATCCCAAATTCAATTGCTCCAGAAGGATTCCTTTATTCCCAAACTGGAATCTCGTTACATAAAATCTCACAATACTCATTTCTTTCATGGAATGTTTTGATATGGGAATCAATGTTGTGCGTTCCACACTTTAGCAGCTGTTACTCAGAAGACAGACTCAGTGAAACATTCAGCGCATGAACACATAGGCTTAGACATTATCAAGCTGTTAGTAACCTTACCTTGTCTACACTGAGCTAGCCAGAGATGCAAGATAGCCTTGAGGTCTGGTGTAGGCATGGGCCAAATGATTCTAAACAAATCGTTCGTTTGATTCGTTCTTTCAGTTCCTTCAGTTCCCTAAGTCAAAATATGCTTTAGAACACCGTATCTGGTTGTCATATGGTCTGTTACATCATTTATGTAAATATCAAGCATAATATTAAGCACATACGCGCCTTTTTTCATAAATATACTGAATGGAATGCAGTAAGAATCAAATAGCGCTGGCAGGGAGGCACGTAAGTAAAGCCAGGCCTATCATTTGTTTACCCATGGCAACGCGGTTGCTACCTGCTGTAGTACTCTCATTCACGTTTTAGACTCAATTGCGATATATAGTCGAGGGAGATGAAGCTCTATTTGTTAGTATCTTTTATTACATAACCATATTTTTGTATGTTAAAAAATAATCAGTTCTTGTCGTTCACCTTCGGGATTCGTTCTTTCTGACCAAATCAGTCGCGAACTGCCCATGCCTAGTCTGGTGGCATACTTCACACACAGAGAGACAGAGAGACACACACACACACACACACACACACACATATAAACAGCATGAGATAACTGTCTCTCTAGATGTAGGAGAGCCATGATCTTTCTTTCTCCCCTCTCCCCTCTCTCACTCATTAGCGGTGTGGAACAGTGTGCCTTTCAGGAGTGCATATCTTGGAAGACCTTGGGTTCCTGCCCAGTGCCACCTTACAAAGCCACTAATGTTGCCACCAACCCCCCTGACCCCCCTTACTCAAACCCCACACCAAAAAAAAAGAAAAGGGGAAAAAAACAGGGAGGCTTGCTCATTCTCTGATGGTTACGCAACTGCTCCTTGGTCTGGAGCTAGGCAGCCGAGTGATATTGTTCCATGGGCATCACAGGGTTGGGCAGGGGTGGGTGGTGAGGCTTCGCTTTGTTACACAACGCCCCGCCACGCATGACTACCTCCCCACACACACACAAACACACAGAGCAGGCAGTCAGTCTGTTTCCTATCGTTCTACGTTCCCACTGACAGACGTGCTCAGACAGGCGAAGGTGACGTAGCGCCTTGCTCCACTCACTTCTCCGCTCAATCACCAGACAACCAGCAGCTAACCAGTCCGGCTAAAGACCCTCAACCAGTCCAGCTAAAGACCCTCATCAGTCTGGCTAAAAGCCCTCATCAGTCTGGCTAAAAGCCCTCACCAATATGGCCTCACCAGGATGGAAATCATGCCGTTTATTCAGGACAAATGTATCGATCTCACCGAGGCGGCCTGATCAATGCAAACTGGTATGAAAAGTCAATAAGCAGTTTCCACTAAAAGCTGAAGCTGGGCCCCGATGCGATCATGTTCCTCGGTGGGTTTAAAAGGTGTGACTCATTACTGATGTTTCTGATCATCACCTGGGCCATGCATAAATAAGGTTGGTATTAGCAACACACCTGTGCTGCAAAGTGCCCTCCTTCTGAAAACTGTGCACTGACCTTTCAACTGGCCTTCTGTTTAAAGCCAAGTAGCAGAGAGAGTAGCAGAGTACACCGATCTAATCTTCAGCATTCCACTGTGTCAAAATGGACTGAGGAGAGTTACTCCTCCTGTTTCCACGTGGCAACGTCACTTTCTTATATTCATTCATTTCAGAAAAAGCCATTTTGATAAGCAATGAAATTCAATTCCACACATCCCTATGCTTCCCAAATCAGATTTTCCCCTCCACCATATCTCATCTTCAAGGACTGAGAACTCATTTCAACAAACCTCTTGCGCAGGATGACTAGAGAATAAAAGGGGGGGGGGGGGGTGGAGTGAATAGATTTAAAAAAAATGCTTTATTGATTGGTCGCAGTCACCAAGTGTAGATTTATGGGCTTGTGGAGAGAGTGGTAGAGAAGCCAAGGGGGGGATGGCAGCACAAATTAATTCTGAATGGACAGATTAGGCCTTGATCTGGGGCAGATGTGGCCCAGACTCAACTACTAACATCCGAGTGCCTTGTGCCTGAAGGTCCACACAAAAGGAGGCTTAGAAGATGTTCTTCAGAAAGTCCTGAACGAGGACATTTTGACAGCGCCACTCGGCCAGCACAAAAGCTGAGAGAAAACCTCAGAACGGGAGCGGGAGAGCGGAGGTTTATCTTCTCCATTATTAAACAGACGATGAAATTCGAATTTAAAAAGACAAAACCCCCCACACGCGGTGGATTAGCATTTCTTTTGATATCGGGCCTTGCTCCATTTAGAACCACATGAGCTGAGGTTTATTCTTGAGGAGAGTGGACATGTTGAACTACTTTGACCCAAAAAAAGTCTTGCTGCTTTAAGAAGAGGTTGTGCTCTCCTGTGTGACAAAGGAGCATGCCACTGAGTCACTGTCACCATTGTCTGAAGAGCTCATTCTTAGCCACTTCATGTTTCTCTATGGACCAGAGAAAACCAAGCATCCATTCTTATACAGGAACAGCATGCAAAGAACAGTAGGCCCTCTTACAAGAAACAAAACAAATGGTCAAATGTCAAATGTTAGGTCAAATGTTAAGGACACAAACTAAATAGAGAGAGTGGCTTGGTGAATAAATACTAAAGATTAATTTAGAAACCCAAAATGATAACATTTTTGCAAATACTCTGGAGCTGGACAAAGACGCCTCCTCATACTTGAGATTTGTGAATAAAAGTTCCCAAACTTGACTCTCTTGACCCAGAGTTGACTCTCTTGTTCTGTCACACTGTAATGAATCACATGACAAAATGCTGACATGCCCCTATGAGAGTCAGCTACTGGAGAATCAGAAGGTGTTAATTGCTCAGTCGATCTCAACCACAAAGTGAAACTCAACATTGCATGCATGAACATGCCTATCCCATGACACTGGAAAAAAACTAGGCCCAAAAATGGTCCAAATCAATACTCTTCTGAAAATGACACATGTACATGTTGTACAGGTCGTGCTGCATTCTAGCCAGTATTGTTAATCATAAGAAGGATGATATGTGTGCTTCTGCGCGTGATGACAGTCAACACGAAGCAAATTACCACCCACACTGTTACTCCACAGACTTACATGTGAACTGCTCTTGTTTTATGAGCGGTTGGTTTGCAGTGTAATTGGAGGTGGCAGTAGGAGGTCCGTACTTTTTCTAATCGATACCCACGTCTGCAGGAGGATTCTGATCATACTGTATTGAACTGTGCATGCCTTGGAAGAAACTAGCTAATTAACAAATATGTAAGAAGAGAGTTTGTCCAATCTTTACTCCCCGTGGTCACAAATGTTTGGGCCGTAGCGCAGTGCTGGAGTCAGACCTTCCTGTCCAGTGAGATCATGCCAATTGCCCTTGCCTTGTAGGTGTGTTTTTATTGTGGGGTGCCATCACAGGAGGAGGCTTCCACCGCAATGTTTCCCACCGCCAGGGTGGGGTTCCGTTGTCCTCCAGGGGGAACCTGGAGCCAAAACAACTCACCCAGTCGGCCCCCCCCAGGCCAGAGGAAGGAAGGCCAATCTTCTGTTGTCGGCGGAGGAGGCCTCGTGCTGCAACCCTCTGTTTACAGAGTGGGGTGTGGGTCAACACACACCGTGCTGAGGAGATGGTGATCTGGGGATATCTTTTTCCTCTTCTGAATGACTTGCTTTAAATTCAACAGGACAGGACTTTGTAAAAGCGGTAAAAGTCAGTCTGAAGAGGGCATGCTGTGGCCCAGACAAATTAAGGCCCCGCCATGTACATTTGAAAGCAAACAGAAATCTCTTCAAGCAGTCAGTGACTTTTCCGACCTTTTGTCTCAATTGATACCATCACAACTACTGAAAAAGCTGGTCAACAGCGCAAGGTAAACAAACTTGGCAGTAAAGCCAGACTTAGACCTCTGAAGAGCATTACTTGACTAACCTCTGATAACATATCAGCATCTGGTCAACGGTGACCATGACTACCGCCTAACTGTGCCAACTGTAAAAGCTTTCATGTTGTCAAAGACACACATTCAGAGCTTAGAAATTCAGAGGCTGGGGAATGCCAGGATGTGCTCCATGTTTGTGGATGATGGTACATCTTTGGCAACTGCAGTGTAGTACAGCTAACTGATTACTGCAGGTAAACATGCAGTCATATTAGCTCTAAACACCTGTAGTGCAACAAGAGGTGTTTAGCCATGGTGGATACCGCAGAGAGGAAGGTGGGCAATGAACATGACTGATTCTACGTACAGCAGCCAGAGTGCCTCCTGGGTCCACACCACTCCATGCACATTTCCATAAGTATCACAACTCAGTGCTGTTTGTTTCTGCAAAGTAGGGTTCAGAAGACATACATACATCATTTGATCAGTTTCTAGCTTATTGTCAAATAGGCTATAGCCTCTAAAGGAAGGTCTTGCCTGAGGTAATAGGATGCACACTGAAACATGTCACTATAAGCACAGTGGTAGAATATAACACATAGGCTGGTGTGGCAATTGTGAGGTTCCAAAAGGAGACATTACTTCATAACAATTATTTCATAATCTATGCATCAGAGCCTCTCAGCTACCAGATAGTTAGGCCCAAAGATTCTAGAACAGCACCGCTCTAGAATCTTTGGTTAGGCCTTACCTCCAACGTGTTTAATATGCCAAATATTAGGGATTTTTTACATTGTGTTTGTTAAAAATGAAAATTAGGCTACCATATCCTCAAATATCAATACTGGTATCAGTCTTTAAAATCCCATATCGTTCGGGCTCTAGTCACGTGATATTGATAACGGCATTTTATTTTTTTTCACGCGTGGATCCGCGGGCAACAACCACGATATCAGACCTACCGCATGTCAAACATGAACCGAGGAGGAGGCGGGGCCAGGATTATCTCATGGTCAGCCACTGGTCGAATACTCATTCCATCTGTTTTCAGACTCAATCAAACGCATGGTCTATGAATGACATCTTCTAAAAAAGTAAACAAGTGACAAAACTGATGGATCAGCTGCAACTCATCTAAACTCAACTCGACTTAAGACATATGAAATGTGTAAGTCTATAGACTATAGTTGCGGTTGGATGTGGAAGCTTTCAGCCAAAGGGATCAAAACATGGATAATAAACCCTATGTGGAGAAGGGGGGCGGAAGGGTGGCCTCAGCATTATGCGTAAACACCACACAATTTTAATAATTTGCTTTAAGTGATGTGGCACGCCATATACAATGGGAGTTAATTGCTGCCTGTTGTGATGATGATCCACTCTAACGTTGTAAATAATATAGGCCAACACAGCTGTGTTTTGTTCCCACTGGCCCATTGTAACATTTCCTTTTTAATCCATAGTGCACGGGCAACACTTCATACACACACGCGCGCGCACGCGCACACACACACACACACACACACACACACACACACACGCACACAAAAGCTTGTTTTCAGCATTGCAACATTGTAGCACAACTTGAACATCAGCCTACCCATGTCAGCAGCCGTTTAAAATCCGCATAAGCTTTACCATTAATTAATATAAATGGTGTGAAATCTAAGCTATAACACCAACCACGTGAGGACATAGGCTATCACATCTGTTGATGGTTGGTCTACGATTCCTGGATGACTTCGACGAATGTAATGACTTGACATTCACTTAACAAACTAACTCAGATGTGAGTGAGTGAGAATGTAACATTTTCCACGTAATTTCAATTGGTTGAAATACAACACCCGTGAGTGAATGCAGTCTATCTCTTGCGTAAAGAGGTTACCAACAATTGAGCTCGGTCAAAAAACCCAAACCAAACCAAAGCTCTCGCCGACACCCCACGCCGAAGTGAAATCAAATGCGACACGTTTTAAAGACTCACATGTAGCTGAAGGCAACCCATTTTCTCCCAAATCGTTGATCAGATTGTTGCATTCCATGTCGATCATTCAACCATACGCGTGTAGTGTCTTCCTCCTCTCTCTCAGCTCGTGTAGCTATTCATTCCTCTTGCAATGCAGGGGAAAAACTTGGTTTAGTCACTCCAATTGCTCAGGACACCAAGTCTTCCCCTGCCTCTAAAATGGAAAGCGCTGGAGATGAAAAGAGGGCGAAAATAGCCGGTGTTGCAAAAAAATGGATAGTCAAAATACACAAATTAAATAAAAGTAGTCACAGGGAGTGAAACGATACTGTATGTCCGATATAGATAATAATTCTCCCGTAACCGAGGGCAGTTTTCCTCGGTGTGACGGGTTGGTGGAATCGGAAAAACTTCCAGGGGAATGAGGTGATCCTAACTCAGCAGCACAACAGCTGATGGTATGTTACTCACACGGACGGTCCTAACTCGGCCTCCTCAATCGACCATACCATATGTCATCATGGGGTCGTCACGTTAGCATGAAGAGTTGTCGATTCCTTCCCCTGTACTAATATCGTGTTCATATTATTGTGAAATAATTGAAGAAAATAATTCATCAAAATGTTACTGACCTTTCCACCAAAACAAATAAATACAAATAAATACTGAAAATCAAAAGGGTATACTCGCCCTTTCCTCTGAAATGGTACAACCTGCCTGTGGTCTCTGCTCTGCTTGTTCAGACTGGACACGTTGTAATGCTGTGTAATTTTGTCGTAATAAAAACAAATATCAAGAATATCTAGCCCTTTTGGAATACCGCATTTTAAGCCTACTACATTTAATTGTTGTGTTGTGGGCCCGCAGTTTCAAGAATGCATAGTTTTACCTACTCCTATGTGTTGCCATTTTGACTTTGATTTTGTGTGCCTGGCTGTAGTCAATGAAGTGTTATGGAAATGTTATTTTTGTCAGTGACTTCATAGACTCAACCAGTGGTCATTATCTTTACGTATGTGGGTTTCAGATTGTCTTACATCAACAGTAAAACAACTGTCTACCATGGCTCAAGAAATCCAGAGTTCGGCAGCCTACATCCTTATATGAATTGTGTACAATTAATTATGTGTTCATAGACACAAATGCACAGACATAGCTTATATCAAACACATTATTTCCTCTCAGCCAACCAATGATATGTTTTCACCACATGAACAGGCTTACCCTGGGGATTAGAAAGGTTATCAGTGCTAAATGTAAAGACAGATAAATAGGCAGAAAAGACAGATAGAGGGGGCGGCAGGAGAGTGAGAGGAACTTTCATCCGACCGTAAAGCTCTTGCACTTTGACCCAAAAGGGGGTGACACGCTCTCTTCAATTAGGAATCTCATCAAAGCATGCAGAAGATGCTGAAGTCAACTGTTCCTGTCTCCTGGATTAAAGACAAGCCTGAGTGAGTGGGAGGCAGGGCTTTGAGGCGACACTGGTGGGGGTTGCTGGGGGATTGGGGGTCTAGTCTGTGGGTGAGTGGATTGGATTTGGCCCTGTTCCAAGAGCGTATCAGGGCCTGATTTGTTTCCAGAGTAAGCTGGAGTCTTGAGGCACTGCTAGTTCTCCAGAGTTATGGCAGTCTGAAAGCTTTCTCAGTGATCATCTTTAATTCAACCTTCAACAGAATATTTATAAGCTTCCATTACATTTTTGGTGTAAAAACGTTGGGGCAATGACAAATGTCTTTCTTAAAAGGACACCAAATGGTTACTTTAACAGATGGTTAAGTATTGTATCATTTTATAGGGTGCCAACTGTTTTTTTTTGTACAGTCAACCATTAACAGTATTGAGAGTATTGAATTGCTTTTTTGAAAATGCAATCAACATAGCCAATAGGCCAAAACAACGTTGATCTGTCCTTTCATGTCCTTCCTATGTGTTTGAGCTCACTAGATTCCTGAAGCCTGTTTGCTACCTGTAGAACAGAGAGAGCATCTGCCAAGGAGCCAGGGCTATGCGATGGGGGTTGGGGTGGGGTGTGTGTGTGTGTGTGCAGGGGGTGGGGTGGCACACTTGAGAGGAGACCCCCCCCCCTTCCAAAAAAGTCCCAGTGGGGCTCCTTTGTGCAGCTGTTGAGCTGTGCAAGCACAAGGCCCTAGGAGCCACCTGTCATTGCAGCCACTGGACAGGGGTAGGGGGGTGGGAGGAGGGGGGTTGGGGGTGAGCCGGAGAAGGAGGAGGACGAGGAGGGGATTGCAAAGCAGACAGATACTTAAGCCACCACACTCTATTTTCTCCAGGTGCTACAGGGTATGATTGGAACAGCTAATGGACTGGGTCATTGGCTGGTTGTCACAAAGTGGTTTGTGTTTATGCTCATCTATCAAATGTGTGTTTTGTGTGTTTTGCAGTATTTCACATAGGATGCGAAATGTGGTTACACAGAATTTTAGTACAACGGGAGACAAAGACAACCCAGCAATACTCTGAAATGCATGCCAAAACTGTGAGGTTTGAAGAGTATACATTTGGTATCATAGATCATTCACTAAGCAGCTGAAACACTGACGTATATTGGAAATAAATACTTTTTGGTGGGACAAATATTATGGCTGAATGATCTTGAAAAAGCTTGACATATAATTGCCCTCCGATGGAAAAACAATTACAAATAAATCAGCCAATTGCATTCTCACAGTCACAAATTTGTCCGGAGAGGTCAGAGATATTGGAAAATAAATCTCCACACAGCAGATAATACACAGATCCCAGAGGAATAAGCAATCTATTCAATCACTTTAAGTCTTCTCTCAATTCAGAGCACACTGTTTGTTGTGCCTCTCACTCAGGCCAGAGATGGGAGTTTAGATTTGTGAATGACCAGCCGTGGGAGAGAAGGGGATGCTCCTTCTGCTTCATTGCCTGTGTGGAAGTAGAAGAGACATAGGGGAGGCACAGAGTCCACAAGCCCTGTAATTAACCATGTAACCAGAAGCCACTTGGAATTGGAAACTTGGAAAAATATGAGCAGGGCTAAAATACTTTTTATAATCGTGAGTGAGTTTTAAATGAATAAAAGGTTACATTTTAGGGAGATGGGACCACTGTGGAGCTTCTTGTACCGGTAAGAGCTAATGTCTGTTACACTTTACATTTAAAAATAGCTACATATACCCTTTTAGAGTTGAAATCACATGAAAATGTTATGAGGTTAAAAAATGCAGATTTTAGCACAACTCATTCATACTTCAGAAAGCTGAAAATCCATTTTAGCCTGACTCAGGGTGAATCCAGTTACTCTTTAGGAGATCTGGAAGTTTGAACTTTTTATTATACATTTTATTCACTTAGCTATGCAACCAATTTAAAGTGCCCAACATACTGTATTCATGCTCAGTGTTTTTTCCAAATTATAGTTATTGAGAGATACTTATTAATGTAATACTTAATTACATTAGCACAACTATATAAACAAGCAAACAAAACATAAGTTAACACTGATGAGTGACAATCATTTAGAAGGAATATATAACCTAACGACAGTACATCAGATCATATTAGTCAACATATCTTACTCGAACTCATAAAGCATGTTGCTGCATGGCCTTAGCTGTTGAACCTAAACACAGAAGGACTTCTCATCAGAGCGTTTATCAGATTGTTGTGGTTTCTCAGCAGACATAATAACACTGGGTCCAATCCTCTTAGCCACCTGAAAGTTATTCATTAAGTAGTTCTCCCTGGGCTTCTCTATCACAAGCCATGCAATCAGCCCATCTCCAGCACGAGTCCCCACTTGCTCGAACATCCTTTGTGTCTTTGTTGGGTGAGGAAAGTGGAGGTGGAGGGGGGCCACACACGTCAGTCTTTCATGTCGGACTCGATCTTGGCTGTGCCCCTCTTTTATGCCTCCTCTCTCACTGTTTCGTCCTCAACTCACCACCCTCATTCATTTCAGGACCCCAGTGTCACACATACATACACACACACAAAAAGCTGCACACACACACACACACACACACACACACTCGCACACGCACACGCACACGCACACGCACACGCACACGCACACACACACAAACAGAAACAGCTGCACACACACACACACACACACACACACACACACACAAACATGACTTGATCTTTTTTTTCTACAAACCTTCATCAGCTACTGATTCATTCAATCAGTCCCTTTTTCTTTGAAAATGTTATAGGCCATGATATTTCAGAGATGAAATAGAATAAACAAGAGTTCCCATTATGCAACAAATTGCTGGAAGGGCTTTCGCTTCCTCTGAGAAACATAGACACTGCAACGGTCTTGGAACATCTAGCGATGAATGACATGATGTAAACAGATGCCTCAACACAATTTTATTTACTATCGCTCGGAAGGCAAAAAGAGAGTCTATTTAATATACTGATGCCCTGTATGTCTGAAATAGCCAGCCAGCTTTGAAATATGTATGTATAAAATAATGATGTATGTATAAAATAATGATGTAATTCAATCAAAATTAAAAATAAAATATTCAATGAAAAATTGATTAAAGTTAAAATAGATCAAGTATGGACAAACATGCATATGCTTTTCAGCAGGATCAGAGTAAGCAATGATGAGAGGCACTATGTCATGCCAATGAGCTGTGTGAAAAAGTGAGTTGAGGGCAGAGGGGCGAGTAAGGAGCAGGGGTCCTCTATTAGCTGTCCTCGCATTAGCCCGATGACAGGAAGAGAGGGGCCCTGCATCCCCTCAATCAGCCACTCCAAGCTGCAGAGAAAGGGCCTCTTTTAGAGGAGGCTGCAGCTGCTCCAGCTCAGAGGCATCGCTCACCTGCACTGGCGTGCGTGCACACACACACACATGCAAGCACACACACACATATACAATACACATGCAAAGACACAAAAGCACACACACACACACACACAAATATATGCACACACACAAATACATGCACACACATACCACACATACGCACACACACGCACACATCCTAACCTGCAGGCATTCTCTCTCTGTCTCTTTCTCTCTTATCTCTCTCTCTCTCACACACACACTCACACTCCACACACACACACACACACACACACACACACACACACACACACACACACACACACATGCACTGACGTGTGGTCCAGGCCCGAGGCACACCAGGCAGCTAGTGAGGAAAATGATGAAGGGAGGGAACGCAGCATCACAACAAAAGAGTCATGATGTAATCACAGGCACAGCAGCAGGACAACAAATGGCCGAGAGATAGTCAGATGTTAGGCAGATGATTTCCTCTACTGTGAGAACACAGTGAGGCCCTGACATATTCATTAACAGGAAGAATTACACGAAAGACATGTAATCTGATAGATGGGTTCTTGGTATTACTGTATCTTGGTCTTCTGTCATGTCTCTTTTAATAGAACTGCAGTGTTGAATTTCTGACCTTTGTAGCACTCCCATTATATAATCTCTTGCGTAAAAAAAAAAAAAAAAAACAGAACGGCAGAATTTCTATGAAACCTTGACACCTCTTGACAATACTTGTCCATATCCATTGGTGTAAAGAGGGCATTCAGTCCATGTCAACAGTATACTGATATAGGAAACTGAACTGAGGATATAGAGAGACTCTTCAGCCTCATCTTGTTTCTTTATGAGACCATCTTGCCACAGCCTTGCCACCTAAGCATTAAGATATGCCAAGTATTTGTAGAATGACATCAGCAGGGAAGTCGAAACGCTGGACAATACAAAAGCAGCATAGAGAAACCCTTTAACCAAGGGAGGAGGTCGGACAAAACTGCAACTTTCTCCAAAAACTAGATTACGTCCATTTAGGGGAAACATACCAACTCCTGGGTGTGCATTCAATATGTTGGGAAATATTACTCATTTTCAGAATAACAAAATAGGTTGTAGAAAGACATATTTTCAAAGTTTATCATGCTTTCAAAACTGCATTCAAAAATAGGCACATGTAAAACAATTAACAATAAAATTGGAAAGAAAGAACACATAAATAAATCTCTAAATGTGTTACCGACAGAAAAGCACAAAATAAGATGATTATAAAGACAGCTGGTGTGCTGGTCTGGGGAAACAGCCATCTTAAAAGGGTCAGTGGTGCTGGGGCTCAATATGGTCAAGTTTATAGAGCCTGTTTATTGTCAGTGAGACGCTACAGGTCAGCTCCTCTAGATGGCTGGGGTCAGTCGTGGCCCCCTAATGAAATCACAATGGCAGGAATTTCAAAAGTGTCCAACAGGAGACACAAGCTCAGCGTCTTTTTGGGATGGCTAAGCTAGGGAAGGAAGGCTGAAATGTTTGTGTTTAATTTTTCTTAATTCTCTCCTTCGAGGTGTTTGAACAGTTTGGCGTCTGTTCTCAGGGAGTCAATGTGCCAACCCCAAAGGTCAAAAACATCTGAAAGTATGTAATGGCTGCTGGTGGTATGCACCTTGAGGAGCATCATAATAAACTACAAAAAATATGCAAATGGTTAGCGAATATGCAAATTAGTGTCAATATATCTTTTGGATTTATGATGAAGTGATTTCCGGGAGTCAGTTGGTGCTATTGGAACTTGATTATGCTGTATTTGGTTTAAATTGTATGGTTCTTCTTCTTCTTCTTCTTCTTCTTCTTCTTCTTCTTCTTCTTCTTCTTCTTCTTCCCACATGGACACTTTTTGCCATGAAATGCTTAGCAGCTGTTGTTTACATCTAACAATCATGATCAGCGTGCCTATTCTCTTTTTCTTTCTAAACAGTCTTCAGTCATTTTGAGTACCTCAGCTGCAGTGTCAGCATCGACTCCTAGTCGATACATTTTCTTAGTTTGGCAGACCGAAGGTCAGCTTCACCTATGGGGGGCCAGGGGGGCCTTTACTCACAAGCTTGTCCAGCTTTGTGCCTCCTCTGGTGATTTAATCCAGCAGTTTATCAGCTGCCAAAGTTTAAATGAGTAGAGAGGCGAAGGGGGGTAGAGGGGCCTGTTCTTTTTTGTATGTCCCTGCAGGGTGCTGGAAGTATCTTGAAGACGGTTGCGCTTGTTTGCCATAAATTTCAGTGGCCTTCAGAAACTACAGCCTGCTTCATGAGAACACTTGCAAAACAGAAGACAAAAACTTTGTTGTTTTTTTCACTGGAAAGTTTCAACCAAACTGCAGTAATAATTTTGTGCCCAAGATCACTGTGGTACTAATGTCTCACATACATTAGTCACAACGTTTCAGATACTCTGGCCCATTTCTCCCAGACTGCGAAACTGTTACAATGAACAAAAACATTATTTGTCATGGACATTGTGTAAATTCATGCAATGAAAAGATTCAAGGACAAATAAAGAAACATGCAGCAACTCAGTAGGTCACAACACCCATTCACTTACAGGAACACCTTCCATCATGTCTGTTCTTTTTTTACAATAGAGCTACTATGAAATGGATGCAAGAAAAATGTCCGACTTGTCATGACACGCTAAACAGGTGTCTTTACCCAGTGTGCTGTTCTTTCTGTTACTTCTATTGAAACAATCAGTATAGATTGAAGAATTGGTCATGCCAATTAAACCAATTTAAAGATGTGTGTGTGTGTGTGTGTGTGTGTGTGTGTGTGTGTGTGTGTGTGTGTGTGTGTGCGTGCGTGTATGTGTGTGTGTGTGTGTGTGTGTGTGTGTGTGTGTGTGTGTGAGAGAGAGAGAGAGAGAGACAGGCAGATAAAATTGCTCAAATGAAGACATTATACAGACACAGACATGTGCAACACCACACCTTCACAACCCCCCCTCCCCTCCACACCCACCCCTCCAGCACCCCAGCTTCCTTACCGCCCCTCAGGCCTACCCAATCAGATGAACCCCCACACCACCACCTCCCTTGTCCACCCCCCGTGGCTCTCTCATTAGCATGACAAACCAGCGAGTTGGGGAGAGGATGAGGAGAAAATGAAATAGTGGTGGGAGGTGACCCCGCTTCTGAACAGCGTCCTCACACACACACACACACACACACACACACACACACACACACACACACACACACACACACACTTTCTTCACATTCCACTGACCAGAAAGAGAAGCAGTCCTCTGCTATTATCATGCTCTCTGTCAGGGGTGGGGCTCGCAGTCATACACACACACTCAGCTAGCTATTATTATATCAGATAGATATTTCTCAACTTCACGTGGGGTGATAAGACATAATTTGAGGTGTACTGCATTCGAATATTGTGGGAAATATTCACAGAGAATTTGTGAAAAAAAATCTGTATATGTTAGGTGCATTTTCTTAAGTACTACAAAAGATAACAGTACATAAACTATTTCAGTTCAAATTAGAGCCACATTATTTGTAGATAAGTACAGCTGCAATTGCTTCCTGAGTGCAGCACCACCTCTTACTACGTGTATAGCTGTGCTGCTCAGTTTGGCACTCTGGTTTGGTACTTTGCTGTCTATTGTGCTGATTAGGTGGTGAAGAGGGCTCCAAGACTGTGGTGTTCTGATTGGATGGTAAGGAGGGGTCCAATGTTCTAATTGGATGGTGAGGAGAGGTCCAAGACTGTCTGGTGTTCTGATTGGATGGTGAGGAGGGGCCCAAGGCTATCTGGTGTGCTGATTGGATGGCGAAGAGGGGTCCAAGGCTATGTACTGATTGGATGGCTAGGACCATGGCTGATATGGCTATCAGAGCAGCTGTGTGCAAGAGTAGCTGAGAGGAGCGGTGGGTTGAGATCACTCAGGGGTGATAAGGTCGAACATCAGTGCTGCTCTGTCGCACATGACTTTGCCCTCTTACACATGGTTTGCTCTTTTGCTCCACTCTCTGTCTGCTCTCTCCTTCTCTCACACTCCCTTTCCCTCTTTGTCAAAGATACACACACACATTACTAGTGTGTATTTACTCTGTCTGCCTCTTTCTCATTCTCTCGGCCTCTGACTCACACACACACACACACACATACACGAACAGACACACATACACACACACACATTCATATACACATATTCATATTCATGTTTGTGTATGAATGTGTATGTACTATAAATACACACACAAAACGAGTCATCTGTGCAAGCCCTCTCACCAAGACGCAAGCAAACCAATAGACACAAAGACACATCCGGATACACTCAAGAGAACCCATAGAATTCCCTGCACAGACATGTCCAAACATACACACACACACACACACACACACACACACACACACACACACATACACACACACACACTGAGCATGTGCAGCTTCCAGTCCAGTGAACAGGTCGCAGCTCCTGTGACGGACACATGGTATTCAAGCCCTCCTCCCCTGGAACTTTCTCTCTGGATCCCTGCCAGGACTGCCCCGACCCATGGCTCTACACGTGCTCCCATGACAACGCCATCCAGTGCTCCCCATCCTGCAAGGGCTCATGGGCTTTGGCCGGACGAGAGGTGGCCTCAGCGGAGGTGGTGGCTGGGCCAGCTATGACCTGCTCAGCCAATCAGGGAACTGCGTGTCTATGTTGTTGTCATTAATGGTGCGATCTAATTGGCTGTCCAGCTCCTGAGCACCCCCAGGCCACAGACATGCACACTAAGGCCACTGAGCTGAGTAATGTATTCAGGGGTACAGAGTGGGGACAGCATGGTGCTTCTGTCATCAGCCTCCTCCTCAGCAGCAGAGTGATGTAATACCACTGCAGGACACCACTGAGTGATCCTCAGCGCTCACACACACACATTCTGCAGGGTATGAGTGACCCTCTGTGCAGTTCACTTCATTTCTCAGTGCAGTTTCACACACACGTTCACAAATATACACTCATGCAACACACACACACACACACACACACACACACACACACACACACACACACACACACTTGCAAAAACACCACACTAACTGCAGGGTATGGGTGAGCCTGACTTGCATACACACACACACACACATACACACACAAATACATACTCATACAATACACACACACTAAGACACACCTGCTCATGCACACACACAGTTACATAGTAGCTGTTGTTGTTGTAGTAGCAGTGTTGTTCTACAGAGTTAAGTGTGGTGTTAAATAAGCTGACCTCTCATCTCTGGCCGTGTCTGGTCAGCTGTTAAACTACTGAGGCCTGGGGCCCTGCACTGCCCTGCTCTGACCCCCAGCAGCGCATGGTGTCATTCAGGAGCAACACAGCACAGACAAGGGGCAGCACGGACATCAGTGGTTCTCCACCAGTGTGCCGAGGCTGTGCCATGAGGGAAAGTGAGGTGAACCCAATGCATGTTTGTACAGGCTACAGTATTTTTTTTAAAAGCACAAATAACACTGCATTTTAATCAGAATGGATTTAGATAGTCATAAAGTGGTTGTTATAAAGTTGCCTAATAGGCCACATATCTATTATGCAGCTCAGTCAACAACATGTGAGCATATACCTATCACTGTGGTTTCAGCCCCTGGGCACACTGTATATAAAAAAAAATGTGTATACCCCTGTTAAACCCTATAGTATACCTATATTATGTGTGTGATACTTCATAGTGACAGTTGGTGTGCCTTGGCGTTTTGGGTTGACCTTTGATGTGCCTTAGCCCCAAACAATTTGAGAATCTCTGGAGACCAGGAATACTCGTTTGTCCATTATTGTCCATTACATCTGTATATTTCTGTACACACCTCGTCCCATTATACAGAAATACCCCTACATCCTTTACTTTGTGACATCAGACTTGAGAGACTTCCTGTAAGTGAGTGTAACACACTTGTCAATAAATATGTTAAAAATAAAATATCCTGCAATGAAAATGTCACATGTATTACATTTCATAACAACTAATCTTTGCATGGGATGAATGGTGAATGGGAATGTAAGAGAGGAAGCACAGCGGTATTGATAAATAAGCAAATAAATCCCGACAATATAGAGAAAACAACCACACTCAACTAAAATTCCCACTGATATGAACATGCTGATGAAGGAATTGTAAGTAAACACCCTTGTAATCCTTTGCATACACACACACACACACACACACACACACACACACACACACACACACACACGCATGCACACAAACATGCAATGTGAATTAGATCAAGATTGAACAGCACAGCATCACATCTCCAATGACATTGGGCAAAAACAACAGCTGTAATGTCTCTCCCAACCCCATTTCCTCCCCCTGTGTGGTGGGATGGGCCCTTTGTGATGCTGCTGCTGCTGTGGTGACTGGCAGGCAGGTGGGCTGAGGCCCCCCATCTCTGGGTGGTGGGCTAATCCCTGAGGTGCCTCCCAAAGAGACACCCCCTCCACAGCCCTCATCACCACAGCCCCATAGTTCTACTGCCTCCTACTGAGTCCTGAGCCCCTGACACAGATCTGTATTATTCACCCCGATGGTGGATTAGAGCCTCAGCCACAGACACCTCACAGAGACACAGAGGTCTGACAGTGGAGGTGGGGAGAGACAGGGGAGGGAGAAAGAGAGGGGGAGAGGGGGCAGTCGGAGAAAAGAGAGGGAGAGGGGGCAGTAGGAGAAAGAGTGAGGGAGAGGGGGCAGTCGGAGAAAGAGAGAGGGAGAGGGGGCAGTAGGAGAAAGAGAGAGGGAGAGGGGGCAGTAGGAGAAAGAGAGAGGGAGAGGGGGCAGTAAGAGAAAGAGAGTAAGGAGGAAGAGAGAGGGAAAAGGTAAAATTACAATACATAGGTCATGGTAAAGAGAAAGGGTATGCTTGCCTGTGTGTGTGTGTGTGTGTGTTGGGGGGAAAAATGAAAGAGAGATTATATGAGGCAATGTATGTAAGTATATATACTCTTTTGATCCCGTGAGGGAAATTTGGTCTCTGCATTTATCCCAATCCGTGAATTAGTGAAACACTGCACACAGTGAGGTGAAGCACACACTAATCCCGGCGCAGTGAGCTGCCTGCAACAACAGCGGCGCTCTGGGAGCAGTGAGGGGTTAGGTGCCTTGCTCAAGGGCACTTCAGTCATGGCCTATTGGTCGGAATTCGAACCGGCAACCCTCCGGGTACAAGTCCGAAGTGCTAACCAGTAGGCCACGGCTGCCCAATGGAGAATGGTTGGTGTTAGACTATCATCAAAAGTTGAGTCCGTCCTTACTTCACCTGACAGGCCTGTTGTAAAAGCTAAATGTATTCTGAGATATTGATGCAGCCAATGAAGGAATCTATCTCCCTTTATCCTTCCCACTTTCTCTCTCTCTCTCTCTCACTCTCTCTCTCACACACACACGCACACGCACACACTCACACACAGTTTACTAATTTCTTTCTTTCCACAATTGAGAATAAATATTATATAAGGACACAAATTTGACAGGTGCAATAATTGCTCAGACAGGGTTCAGTCATGTGATTCTGTTGACAATAACTTTCACTTTTGTAAATCCAACAATCCTGAGTTCCCTAGTGATCAGCTGTACGTGGCCCAAACTTCCAAATATGAGAACAACATATTGGCATTTATGACTACAACTCTGCTGTACAAGATGCTGGTATTTCACTAGCTTTGTTAAATAGGCTTCCTCTAGACATGGGACAAAACAACAGCCTGCATTCCTATGCTCTCATCAATAACAACAATATCAGGTCTGATGGGATTTGTGTCACAAAACACACACATACATATACATACACACACACACACACACACACACACACACACACACACACATACACACACACTTTCTGTATATTATTGGAGATGAATAGCCAAGGAATACAACGTGGTAGTTACAAAGGGCCATGTACTAGGTTCAAACAGACCTATCAGACTGCGCTTGCACCTGATCAAAGAGCTTCTGCTTAATTTGAATTCAATTTGCACACAGTCTAGATTACGTTTTAAAAGCCATTATCACAAACGATATGCAATCATTGAAACTATGCAAGCACATCAAATAGAAATAAACGCAACACAGGGAGAATGGCATTCATTTTCCACAGAAAGAGGCCAACCAGATGTAACAACTCATACTTGTCATATGGGATTCGTGGGATCTGATAAAAGATGAATAATTCTATGTGAACAGAACAATGCTACAATTGGTATCCAGCTACCAAATAGCAATTTGGTCAAGCCTCGGACGGCAGATATATTTTCCTGTTACTCCCTATGCAGGAATGTATGCCAAATGCTCTTTGTGCCTGGCCTGCATGCATCCTTTTATTAAGCGCTTTTAGTTGCTGTAAATTGAGACCCAGCTGTGGTTACTGTGGTGCTTGTACAAGGATACAGTTCCGTAATTCAATAACTGCAGTTTAGTTTTAACGTGAGACGTCAAAATACTTTCACAGAGCACACAAGTCCAAAGCGCTAACCAGTAGGCCACGGCTGCCCGTCTTGAATCTTGATGTCCAGCAGACCAAAGTTCTGACCCAGTGAGGGCACAGGGGCCCTGTCAGGTCAGCGTCAACACTCAGCACTCACACTCTGTCACACCTGGACACTCCTGCAGACAAGTGACTATGGAGCAGGGTCAGAGTTTTCACAGAAGGTTAAAACTGGTGAAGATTTGACTCCGTCGACTCCCCGTAGTCTCAGCTCCTTCACTCATGCCTTATAGTCAGAGGATGAAAATGTGCTACGTCAACTTCTCTTGTAATGCCATTTTGGCTGGAGATCAGTCAGAGAAGGGTGATGATGGAAGGTGTCACTAGGTGTGTCTGTGTGTGTGTGTCTGTGTGTGTGTATTGCTGGTCAGGTTCTGCATGGAGACTGAAGGGTGCGGTGTGTTGTGGTGAAGCGGCAAGTCGGAGCCAGTAGGGTCACATTCCACAGGCAGCTGGCGGGCAGACACAGGGGCATGCTTGGGTCAAGACACACTACAACTCTGTTTCTATCGAACACCAGAGAGAGAGAGAGAGCTCATTGAATTGAATTGAGAGAGAGAGAGAGAGAGAGAGATGTACACGTACTGTACACACACACACACATGCACACAAAAGAGATAGCAGAAGAAAGATATGTAGACATACACACACGCTCATGTCTACGTATGATCAGTACCACACAGTAGTGTTGTGACGTGTCGCACCGTGCTCTGCTGTTCTTTGTGGTCATGCTCCCTCTCCTGGTGGGTTTATGTAAGGGTCTCTAACAAGAACCAAGAGTGCAAAACCTGCAAGAGAGACGTCAGGGTACACTGATAACACCCCCTAGGCTACATAAGAGAAGTCACACAGAGTTTCAAATGGAACATGGGTGTTTTTTTGTATTATCTTTTTTAATATTTTAATAATCGGGGACCCTACCTAATCCCTAGATGATCTCATATCCCTTTTATTGGTAACTCCACCCGTCTACACGAGGACAGGAGATAATCCTGTTCATTTGGCTTTTCATGACATCAGTCATCTTACCCCAGGGCTAACATTTAGAAGAATGTACAATTCACAATGCAGCGAAGTGAGATGGGTGATACACTCACTGCTGCAGATGGACGCCCATGAAGTCGGTGTGAAAAGTGGAGGCACCACGTCATCCTGGATGTCCCAGCCAGGATAACAGGAAGACATAAACACTTGTCTCCAAGGTGACGTCAACAGTGTGAAAACAAGCTGGGGAGGCATTTTTAGCCTGGCCTGAACACTGAGCTTCAGACCTTCTGTCAGGGCATGCTGCGTACACACACCACTTCACCTCTGTTTCTCAAAAACACGTATGACCTGAATACCTGAACCCTGAACCACACCAGACACAAATTCCTACATGAACAACACATGAACACATTCCTACATGAACACAGATGGAAGTGGGGATGTTTTCTAATTATAGCAGACAAGTTTGTTATGGATTCATGAGTATTATCTGGTAATAAAGCATCTCGTTTGTAACATATTTCAATCAGACTGTTAACTTTCCAGTATATGACACCTTTCACAAGCTTTTCGTGAAGACAAAGTCAGGATTTGGTGGCTTAAAATGGTGTCCTACTATTTTTGTCATGGCTTTTAAGCCAAGTCATGGTACAATGTATTTATTTAGTAAAGATGCTGCTCCCAAAATATGAAAAACATTAGACAAATCGAAAGGGACAATTTAATTCCCAAACATTGCAGAACAAAAACAACCTCACACATCACTAATATGACACATCTGTTACCCACCCACTTGGTTTTTGCACCAGACCAACCACACAGCAGATCCTCTGAATGCTGTGATTTTGATGTGGCAACTACTTGTTATATAATACAAATATGTCTGACATCCAGGTCATCTATATCACTATCAAAAATAACAAATTTGTCAAATAACAATCAGCAACACAATTGATGGTTATGTGATAAAGCCCTAGAATATAAAATCTACATCCAAAGTACATCCTTATCCATGATCTAGGCACATCTGTTTATAAATATTACAATGTTCCATGACTGTTGCAGTTGCTGTGCAACTACTGCACTTTTTTGTGTCTATAGGTCATTGGTTTTACAGATACATGACTGAAATTCCAAATCCTACCATACCATGAGTTTATTTAATATACATCCACACACAGTGAATGCTTAAAATCCCTTTTGTGTGTCACAGCTTGCATAGAAATCTACATTACAATAAAACAACTAAAACAGTATAAATCTCATCCCCCAAAACATTCTATACAAAAAATATTGTGAAAAACATAATTACAATTAAAAAAATGAGGAAGAGTTTTTTTTGTAAATAAAAAGTCATGAATTATTACCGTACTTGATACTGAAAAGACACAATTGACAATATCAACAACAAAATGCTTGAGTGCTTGAGTGCTTGAGTGTGTGTGTGTGTGTGTGTGTTTGTGTGTGTGTGTGTGTGTGTGTGTGTGTGTGTGAAATCAGACATGACCACTAACAGTAAAGAGACATTGTTCTTACTCCAATTTACAAACTTCAGAAATGTAAGAGCACATTCTTTGAAAAAGTTAGACATATACATATGAATATCCCTCTTCATGCAGTGTTCCTTATAGAGTTTCAATCAAAAAGTCTGGTTAAGTTTACTATAGTCCCTTTCACACATGCACTGGACTCCTGACATGATCCGGGAATCAAACGGGCTGGCTGTATATGTCCACACAATGTCTTTTTACCTTGAAAATCACCTGGGTCTACACTACCAGCCCTTTAGTACTACCGGTAAGTCCGCAGGTCACTCGGGTGAACGTATCTGAACACAGACGGTTAAAGCACGGGTAGATTTTCATCTAGTGAGGGGGCTTCAGATATTTCCAAGGACCATTTTCAACTATGACCCTCACTGAAGATCCAGATCACATTCACTCACAAATACAAAAGGGATTCCCCCCCCCCCCCCCCAACAATTTATACAAAATGAATCATTCTGATTCATGAAAGAGACCCAGAGTGTTTTTGTTTGTTTCTTTTAACAGAACCATGTCATTGTTACTAGACCGGCCAATAAACATACAGAAAACCATCACCTAGGCCCTGGTGTGGACACTGTTTAGAGAAGGGTTTCATCCTCATAAAGGAGACCCAGTGTTTGTTTTCTTTTAACAGACCCATATCATTCTTTCTGGACCAGCCAAGAAGCATGTAGATGTGCGAGCACCACCCACAGAGACACTGCAGGACGTAGTGTAGACGCTGGTGTTCAGAGGATGGTGTCGTCCTCCTCAACGTGGGTGCTGAGGCGAGACCGTCTTTGTTTGGACACGGCAGCCCAGATCCGACACAGCATGCCCCCCCTGCAGGACAAAGAAAGCATTACATACTCAAATGTGCTAAATGTTTTGTTTAAAATGTGATGCTGAGGTAAAGAGCACTGGATACTGTAAAGCTTATGGCTGCATGCATAGCTCATGACAGTAAAAATGTCTGAAGATAAATATTAAAATAAAAAAGATAGATGCTCTGATAGAGTAGCATAGCCTACCGACTGAAAGCCTATAATAATGATCTGATAGAGATGCATACCAAGTGAAAGCCAGAGATGCAAAAGTCTGGCTTCAGAAAGTAAAAGTCCTGCCATGTATTAGTTCTACCTGTGCGCTTAACACAGGTGATTTCACTAATTAACTGATGTACCTGGCTGAGAAGTTGTGCTAATTAGAATTAGCTAAATAAGTGAATGGTTGGAACAAAAATGTGGCAGGACTTTTAATTTCTGAAGCCGGACTTTTACACCTCTACTGAAAGCATACTGATGCTCTGATAGAGATACATACGTACTGAAAGCATAATGATGCTCTGATAGAGATGCATACATACTGAAAGCCTATACTGAGGACCTCCATGCCATTTCAGAAGGATGCTCAGTATTTTTATCTATTGTAATACCGGTACCTACAATTATCTCAATCTGAATGAACAAAAACGATCAGCCTCACTGTTTACAAAATTTGTGCAAACATCACTTGCTTGATCGTATTCAAACAACAAATCATTAACCTTTGAATTAATTCTGAATCAGAGGAGACGGTCTGATTCAAAGTGTGACATTCAAGTTTAACGTATGATTAACATAATTTGTTCATAACAGGAAAGTAATTTGGGCCAAATGATTGGCTAATCCATTCAGGTGACAGATCCTTACTTTAAGTTGCAATACTTGAGGTCATCTCTGGAGGCTATTTGGAGCAGACTATCCAATGTGAACTTGTGAGACACAAGCTGTGGAAAAACAAACCAACAAACAACAATTAGATCTTTCACTTTGAAGATTTTTCTTTCACTTTTTCACATTGCCTTATCCCGCCAGAAGGGTCCTGATTAATGGGGATTTAAAAAGGCAAAAGTTTGAATGCCTGTGTGATGGACTTGGAGCCACATCATATCACCAGAGGCATAATGTAGTGAAGTGCTATCTGCTGTTTGTTCATGCATGCATTAGCATGGCTAATGCTAGGCCTGTGCAGGATGGGTTAAAGAGTATGAATCATATTAGCGTGGCTAATGCTAGGCTAGGCCTGTGCAGAATGGGTTAAAGAGTATGAATCACATTAGCGTGGCTAATGCTAGGCCTGTGCAGGATGGGCTAAACTTGAGTATGAATCACATTAGCATGGCTAATGCTAGGCCTGTGCAGGATGGGTTCATAGATATATGGGATGGGTTAAAGAGTATGAATCATATTAGCATGGCTAATGCTAGGCTAGGCCTGTGCAGAATAGGTTAAAGAATATGAATCACATTAGCGTGGCTAATGCTAGGCCTGTGCAGGATGGGTTAAAGAGAATCACATTCCTGTATTCTGGGTGTACTTACAGTATCTATGCTGTCCTGGTCCACAGGAATGCATTTCAACCAGCGCACAAGTCCGCTGTTCTCAGAACTTTTCTCTGTAAAAGGAAGTGAGAAAGTGGTTTTCAAAATAGGTGATTTCCATTCTAAAATCAGGGTGTTTAATCATACAATTTGGATGAGACACTACCAGAGCATGGCCGATTAGGAAATATAGAGTGGGAGCACCAAAAACTAATCAGAGATAGACAAGCAAACACATAAAGTCAGAGGTGAACAAAAAGGGCAGCAAAGGGTCAGAGAAGAGTTCATCAGCACAGATGGACCGATTAGAGAGAGGCAACTGAGATGCTCTATCTATTATATACACAAATGTGAAAAGAGACATGACAAGCTGTTTGAGACAAGATAACAGTGGAGTAGATAAGGGGTGAGCAGACAGAACCACCTGAGGAGGGTGCCGTTTGGCCATCTCTGATGGTATCAATCTGCTTCTGTTTATTCTCCACTGTGTCCCTGAGGAGCTCCTGATACTCCCGCTCCTTCTCACTCAGCAGGGTCAGCAGTCTGTTGACACACAAACAAAAGTCACTGACAAAGATACTTATGAAGTTAAAAAGGATAAAGTCCCTATGCACAGCCTTCTGATTTCCAGGTGCTGGTGATTGAAATTCAGAAAAGGGAAAAATCACCGCACACTGGTAGACTTATTTTGCTGGTTTATTTTTCAGTGAACTATGAACTGTTCACTGAAAATTAAACCAGCAAAACATGTCGACCAGTGTGCGGTGATCTTTCACTTTTCTGAGAAACTTATGAAGTTATTTAGTCTTCATTTTTCAGTCTAGTAATTTGCAAGCCTCTAACAGAGTTTAGGAGCGAGTCCCAGACTACCATAAATCGCCAACAATGTCAATGTTAATTGTACACTCACACACACTGGCTAAATACATACTGAATATAACACTGTAATTTCCTCCAGCAAGAGATAAAGCCTGATATGTAAGTGTGTGTGTGTGCATGTGTGTCTATGTGTGTCTGTGCCTGTTGTGTGTGTAGTGTGTGTGTACATACAGCATACAATAAGTGTCTAAATGGTTGTATTTATTTGTGAGAAACCCTGCAAGTTAGTCTGCTCTTGTTTCTTTTTGTGTGTGTTTCATTTCCCTCAGACGCTGATGTCCATAATTGGACCTTGGACACACCTGGTGGGAGGCGTGTCTGTTTGGGATAAAAAAGACCACTCCTCCGCAGTCTAGAGAGAAACGACTTGGAGTGGCAGTGTTTTCTGAGACTTTTGCTACTTTGCTAAATTCGTTACTTCATTTCTAAACCGCCCAGCTTCACATCTCTCACTAGTTACAGTATGGAGCCTATTATAACTATAGTATAAGTACTACATGGGGCGTAGCATCTCCCCACCTCCTGGTCTCCAGCCTGAGCTGGCTGAGTTCTCTGGCCAGAGGAGAGCTGCCATCCTGGAGCTTGGTGAGGAGGCAGGCGCTGGTCGTGTTCTCCCCCGCGGGCTGCTCCTCATCCTGGGGCACTGGGGAGCCCGGGAGGTCCTGCTGGGCGTTTGTGTTGGTGGGGGTCTGGGTCTCCGCCTCAGGGGATTCGCTTCGCTCGTCCGCCTCGAAGGAGGACTGCAGTTGCAGCTTCAGCTCTGAGGAGGGATCAGAGAGAGAGAGAGAGAGAGATGGAGATGCAGAAGGACAAATAATGCAGGAAAGAAAGGAAAGAAGTACTCCTAAAAAGGCTACTATGTATAAGTGTTGCTTGAATATATGCTTTAAAAGGTTCATATGAGTTTTGGGAGAGGATATAATTGCTATATTTATGGCAGTGTTGGCAAGGGAAGAGTTGAAGGTAATAGAGGTGTTTCTGTCTGTGTGTATTTCAGAAAAGAGTGCTTGCAGTCACAAGGATAAGAGAAAACTATATGTTGATGCTTGTACACTAATAATTATACATAAAACCCTCACCCCTAAGTGAGCGAATACACAAAAACCCACACAAACATTAACCCAATTAGAATAACCCCTGTCGGTCCCCTAATGGAAACAAATGAGCAGTGGCATCTGTGAGTCCAGTCTCACCTGGTAGGAGCACAGTGATGGCATCCTGCACCGCCTGTCTCAGGAGGTTGTCAAGGGCAAACATCCAGTGGGGCTTCACCTGCTGCTGCCGCAACACCTTCTTCACCTGCAACACAACACATGCACTTATACAAAACAACAAACTAGAGCAGACACAAACACTGACAATGTAAGAAAAAAATGAATCCCTAAGATAACAGAGGGAGACAGTGTTTGTGTGTGTGTTTGTGTGTGTGTGTATGTGTGTGTGTGTGTGTGTGTGTGTGTGTGTGTGTGAGAGAGAGAGTGAGTGAGTGATAGCGAGAGAGAGAGAGAGAGAGAGAGAGAGAAAGTACATGTACAAGTCAGACAGAAGGACTCACAGCATCCTGGAAGCTGAAGAGCACCGTCTGCAGGTTGTTGAGTGGTACTGCATCATTGAGCAGGGTGCTGCGCAGCTTCAACAGGCTGTTGGTCAGGTGCTTCTTGTCGGGTGAACGGATGTTCTCCCTCAAACAGCCAATCAGCTCAGAGATGTGCTCCGCAGTGAGGGATTGATGGTCAGACTGAGAAGAGAGGGGCGGGTGGAGCTATGTGTGAACACAAGTCTTGAGACACACATACACACAAAGATACGTACTGTAATGCAGTGTGTCCTATATTGTTAAGCATCATGCTGCTGATGTACCGGTACTTGGTGAGGACTCAATGTAGAGTAGCACACCCACACACACACCCACACCCCCCTTCCACCCACACACTGACACACAGTTTACAGTGTGTCTTGTATGTTGCGTGCCATGCTGTCAATGTACTTGGTGAGGAAGGGATATACTGTAGAGTGGCACACACACACACACACACACACACACACTAAGAAGGTGTACCTTGGGCAGTGTGTCCTGTACGTAGAGCACCACCCTGTCGATGTACTCCGTCAGCACCCGGTGCAGAGTGGCCCTCCTCTCACTGTCCTTCCGCAGTAGGAACAGACCCAGGTTCTCTCCCGTACCGGACGGGCTAATCAGATCGCCCGACGGCTCCTCCGGCACCCTACACCAACCAAGAACAACAATCAGACGCCAATCAGAAGATGAAGACACACTCTGTTCCTCTTGATACAACATGTAGAGCATGTAGAGCACTTAATCAAGTAGTCACTAAACACTAAATGTTGTCTCAACCGTGTTGAGAATGACGGAAAATTCTTACCTCAAAAATCCCTTCTAACCAAGAGGATCAATGTATGATTAAGGCTTTGAGTTTAGCTGGAGGAATTTAAAATAATACTCCTACACCTATGTGTGAGAACATCACTGGGCTGAGAGTCTGTCTGTGTGTTTGGTCAGAGATCAGTTGACGGTACTAACGGGAGGAATCCGATGGTGCTGGGTGGGCTCTCTGCGATGTCGTCCATCCTGAGGACTGACATGGTCCGCCGCATGTCCAAAGAGCAGGACAGATCAAAGGGCTCTGCGTCCACATCCTCCACGTGCACCGTGATGGGTACGGACATACTCCTGTGGTAGTCTGCTACTGGACACACAACACACTTTAGACCCAACACTGGACAGGTCAGTAATTGGAGCATTTGAAAGAAAAAGTAAACCAAAAGGATAAAAATACTAATGTACACCACCTCCATATTCCATGACCTGTTCTGATTCCTTAAAGGGTAATTGCTTGGTGCAAAGTTGCAAGGACACCAAGGCTACCCAAGAGACCACTCTAAATATGAGCCCTTCATAACTAGATAACCGTAGATACGGTTCTTTCTTACTTCACATCAGAGAGTGTGAGTGTGAGTGTGCATCCGCCAGCCTGACCTGTGGTCTCCCTCTGGATGGCCTCCTGTTTGGTTCTCTTGCGGTGGCTGACCTTGAGGAAGGTGTCCTTCAGGAGCTCTGAGGCCTCGGCTCGCTTGTCTGGTTCTGGCTTGAAGCAGCTCATGATGAAACCTTTGGCCTCGTCAGACATGCACTCTGGCACGTTCGGGTGGATCTTAAACATACCGACCTATAGTCAACACAACACACAAGGCAAGGTCATTCAGACCTTTTATCATCAGTAACCATTTCAATAAAACAGGCACCACAGGTCAGGTCCAAAAAAGCAACAGGAAATTCAAAGAGGAAATGGGAAACATCAGACATCAGACAAGGAAGTGTGGGCAGGGCCTGTGATCTCTTGGTAACCCGGCCTGCACATGAAGTGCCATTCCAGCCACTGATTATATTGGAAAGAACAGCGTTTCATTCCTGGACTACATTTGTGAAAGGAGAACCCATTTCACACGAGGGTGGACATCCACAGCTCCATAAAAGTGAGTGGCCCCTCCCCCACAGAGGAAGGGAAAGAGATCAACACAGCTACCCTGTTACAGCACACACATTTGACAGTGTAGAGAAACATTAAACCCATTTACTTCACTTTGCATTTATCACAATACAAGAAAGCATGTCTTCTAAAATATAAAATATCTTGCACTTTGTTCAAGTCTAAATGATAAAAAAAAAAGAAAATAAAGCATACTGGATATACTGTACGGCTCCAAAAGGCTAGATTTGTTTTATTTCTCTTTTTTTGCATGGGGCAAAAAACTGCCTGTATGGCAGTTCTCTGTGTTCTACCTTAAACATGGCGGCCTGCGGACTGCCCAGCTCATGAAAGGGGGGTTTCCCTGTGGCCATCTCAATAATGGTGCAGCCCAAGGACCAGATGTCAGCTGGCTTGCCGTAGCCCCGGGGTCCCTGGTCTATGATCTCTGGAGCCATGTACTGTAGGGTTCCTGACACCACAGAAGTAACACGGTAGGTGAGATTTCACAGATCAGACTCACTGATGTAGCACTGACATTTTGGGACAAACAGACTGAACAAGATAGATTGAACAAGGTAGTTATTTCTCCTTCAGACATTACATTATATCTACATGGTATACATGTAAACAAGCACACACACATGCATGCACTCTCTCACTCTTTCTCTCTCTCTCTCCCTCTCTCACACACCTGTAAATGTTTCTGTGCAGGGGTTAATTCCAGCGAGCCGTTTGGATGTCCCAAAGTCAGAGATCTTCAGAACTCCACTGTATGTGTTAATGAGGACATTATCTCCCTGCAGGAAAAAAACACACACATCTTAACTGTCACACATCGAACTGCCAATTCTGAAGATTACAAAAGCAAAACAATAAATAAAAAAAACTCATTGTAGTCAATTTAGGTTTATTCTTGTATGTTCTGTGTTTGTTATGAATGTTGGACAGGTTCCGTAGTGCAAATCCTTATGTGTGTGCTCTCTACCTTGATATCTCTGTGCACTATCTGGTTATCATGCAGGTACTTCAGCCCCTCCAGGATCTGCTTGGTGTAGAAAACTACCGTGGCCTCGTTGTCCTTCAGGGGCCCCCACTTTGACCGCAAGAGGGAGGACAAGCTTCCTGTAAGATTAATCAGATCAGCCGCTGCAGTTCAATGGCCCGTGGGATTGGAATTTGGCAAGTTTGAATGCCTCTAACTTCTCATTGCGTCATCGCTCGAGCCTACAGCGCGCCGGTGACTCAGTTGAATTGCTCAACACAAACTTCTAGTGCTTCCTCAGGCTCTTCCTGCAATTGGCCCACCCCCAGGCACCAACGCCCCTTCCTGCTGCCCATATCCAGTCAGTACACTCCCCCAGCCGCCTCGGTTGTCTGACTGACTGTCTGACTAATGTAAAAAACCAGGTCACACTGGGGCATGGAGAACAACAATCACATCTGGGGGAGTTGCCAGAATGTGCATAAGGCAAAGGTTGTTGAAAGCTGGAACACAAATGACATTTTAAGGGTTTCGCACAACTCTGAGCTGAAACTCACACTGCACTTCAATCTGCACTTAAATCACACAGAGGTTACAGGGACTGGTCAGTGAATAACTGTGTCGAAAGTAGGCCAATAGGTACAGTATGTGTCTGTAACATTACTTGATATTAAAAACATTTTTTGAATGTTAAGCAATGAAAGAATGGATAAAAATGAATAAGAAAGAAAGAAAGAAAGAAAGAATGAATCAATGACTGAACAAATGAATGAAAAGATGGTGAGCAGAGATAGATACCTCCTGGTACCTCCTCCATGAATATCTTGATGTATCCGTCTTCGCTGACAGAGCCCAGATATTGCACTATGTTCCTGTGCTTCAGCCTCTTGTGCAGGGCTATCTCCTCATGCAGGGGCTGAGAATAACTGTACAGAGTATGGCAGGGGAGAAATACAGTGAAAGCAGGAAGATTTACTTATTTTGAAAGTTATTTGTACATATTTATGCACATTCATGTTTAAATATGTATATCTGTCCAGCAATGAGAATAATGTTTATTGGCAAACAGGGATTTCAACAGAGCTCTAAAGCTCCTTGTAACTACAAGCAAAACATGCACTCTGTTGGGATGGGTCATGACATGGTTGAACTAATGAAAATAATGAATCACTTGAGGGAAGAGTCTGGATGTTGTAAACATGGAGAAACTCGACAACATTAATCTCCCACAGGAGCTGCCACTGCCCTTATGGGAACCAGCCCCTGTATTTTTAGTCTGAACTGACCTGAAAGGCCGGGCTGCAAATCATGAGACATAGATTTTTCATAGGAAAATAAAAAAAGAAGAATTTGCTAAAGGAGCTTAACACCTAAACCAGAAGATGATTCAATGTACATCAATTTTACTGTTGTGGTGCCATATCATTGCCTAATCAGAATCAGAGAAATTCTTCTTTCACTTCTGATTTCCAAGGGGCATAATCTGAAGTCAAATTAACCTTAAACTGGTACACCAGTACAGTAATTAGTTACAGTAATTTCCTGTGTATTAGCTGCATTGTGTATAAACTGTATTAGTGTTTTATACAAAACAAACAAAAAATAAAACATGTATTAACCGCACATGTGTATAAACCACAGCGTCCAATAGCCCATTGAATCAGATCATGCTTTAATCATACAAAAAGAATAAAGAAAAGAATTCCCATGTGTAGCCCTTCCCTGTGTATTAACCTCATAGCTGAAGACGTTTTTAAAAATCAACGTATAAACCTTGGTTAATTGTCAGGAAAGTACAGCGAACACATCTTCCTTGTAAACAAAGCTTTAAAATGCAGTTGTTTACTCAATCTTAATTCCAAAGAAAATACACATCCATGTAGTTTAACACTGACGTCATCAGTGCAGTCATTCTGTGTGTGATCTTTTTTGGTGATTCATAAATGGACTTCAAAGGGAAGGTCACCAGATGGAGCAGCAGAGGAAATGCAAATGTGCTTACAGGTTGTCTGGGTTTGCCCAGGCTAACATAACCAGTTAATGTCTGGAGGTGCTGAGTGTGCCAAGTGTGATCTTGAAAGCCCTAAAGAAAACACTAAGGCAACAAGGGCAAGGAAATACTCTCTTTTCATAGGAAGACTCCTTGAGCAGAAACACTAGTCATAAGGGGGTGTCTATTACACAATGAGTTGTTTGTTACATTGTAGCATGACCAGAAGATATATAAAAGCACCTACAAAAATTGGCCAACAAATTAATATTGAAATAAAACTAAATATAACTAATGAGGATCAATTCCTTACGTGCTGTCCTTTTCAGGGATCTCTTTAATGGCGATGCGCACCTGGTTGCTCAGGTCTCTGCCAGCATACACAACGCCATATGTCCCTTTGCCCAGAACCACTTTACCACCATTTTCACTCGTCTCATAGATGTACTGAAAGGACAGAAATTATCATGAATTCACACATTTCTAATTCATAGTGCCTGTTACACAGTTACTAAAGTACTGATTATATCTTTCCTATCTTTATTATGCATTAGATAGCAGAATGAAACACAAGTGGTAGTTTATGAGACTGCCACAACACGTGCCAAACCAAACAGGAAGTCTTTCTCTGCAACGACCCACTTGCCATTAGTTAGACTACTGCTCTGGCCTTGAAGAAAGCAAGGAAGCCAGTGATGAGACACACCACATCCCGTTGGCCTTAGGTTGCTGGCATAAGTGCTTTATGGCGGTGCACCTACCTCTAACACGCCTCTGCTCAGTGGGCACGGCTCCTCCACAGGTGCGATGGCCTGCTGCCGCAGCGAGTTCACCAGCTCACAGAACCTGAGGAGCATCACATGTCAGAGCATACACATTAACACACAGAAACACAACTTATCAGGACTGATTATGCTTACACATACCAATATACCAAGATACATCATCCACATAAACACTATGTACCCCCTAATGCAAAGCAATGGTTTCCGGTACAAATTCAGGAAACACTTATAATCCAGTTAATAATAATAATACGCCAGTTTTCTTATCTCTGGCACGCAGAGGTGTGCAACTGTCAACTAGGTTTTTCAGCTTGTCCACATCAAAGATGCCTTAATTATGAGGTTCTTCCGAGAACCATCCAAGACTTTTCTATGGAGTTAACGAGAGGAGAACCAGAGCCAGGGGAGCAGAAATTAAACGTTTAAGGTTTTCTAAACAACCCAGCTTTTCTACGGGCGTGCACATGACAAGATCTGTGCCTCTGTCTTTGGCTTTTCGCAGAAGTCGTCTAACTGGCAGTTCTCCGTTTGACTTGGCTGCATTTCAGAGCCTTGCTGCAATACCCACCCTTTACAATGTGCGTCGCTGGGAAAACACAGCTGGAAGTCATCCGAGTTGTAGTGAACATAGAGGAAACAACTCCGCTCGTCGAACTTGGAAACACTGTGGAGAGAGGGGGGGGGGGGGGGGGCAGAAGAGATCTCTAGAGGAGAAGATGGAACATCTGACCACCCACCACTTCCACATGCCAAAATCAACTCTGTCTACGGGTGAGAGAGGGATTATTTCATGCGCACGAAACGGCCAACAGCGGAGAGATGTAACATTTCAGAAAAATATAATGTGTCTTTTTAATATCAGGTGTACATTTTATTATGTGTCATATTGTGTAGGTACAGCCTGAATGTCAGACAGAATGCTTTAAATTGTTCCTGACACTTGCTATAAAAACAGTCATGGGAAAATATGTTCCTGTTGAAGCCATCATAAACAAGATGGTGTCTGTTTAATAGATTAGCCAGGACAGCTTTAGCGTGAAACACACTACAACTAAACATGTCTACAGTGCTTGCCAAATAAGAATGAATGCTTTCTAAGGTCTCAACTAGTGTGTAACTGAAACAAAGGAATGATAGAGATGAAAAAATCTTGCGGCACATCCAGTAACACATCCAGACTACTAATGCTTCCCACACCACATCAACACAAAACTATTTCAGTGTCCTTATCACAGCTGCTGATCAGATCTATCCACAGCCTAGCGGTACGGCAGCCTGCAGGTTGCCGATGTTGTATGATTATTTGTGTTGCATGAACAGCAGTAGGCAAACAAGAGCGCTGTAGGCTGGACGAAAACAAGGTCAAGGTAAAGAAGTCACATCAAGTCACAGCCAGCACGTCAGGGTGGGCACAGAGAGGAAAGAGTGGTGACAACAGAGGCTTCTCATAGGAGGTCAGAGAGAAATAGAGCAACTGGCCCCCTTTCTCAGGGCAGCTCTGACGTCTGGGAATCTGCTGCTGCTGCTTCTTAAGTACTTTATAAAGAAGGTATGAAGGGCCTGACTCGTGTGTATACAAGCACACACACAAACACACACATACCATTCAGTTCTAACTATGCCAGCTAAACCAGTGAAGCATGTGTCCTTTTTGGCCGATTAAAAACCAATGGAGAATTTCATTGCAATAGTCTAGATTACAAATAACAAGGGCCTGCACACAAATATGTATTGCATACTGTGTGTGGATCAGATATTCTGACTATTATGAAGTGTGAACCGAGAAAGGTGCTTGAGATACAAGCAACATGCTCAGAGAAATTAATTTGGTCATCAATCATAACACCCATGTTTCGTGCAGTTTTAGTTGGGGTTAATGAAGATGAACCCAGTTTGATGTTAATATCTTGTAGAATAGGCAGTGAGGCTGGAATGAGTATAGCTAGGTATGATCAGCAAAGCAGTGATAGGAGAATCCATGGCAAGGGATGATCTCACCTAAGGAACCGGTGTAAATAGAAAATAAGGAGGGGTCCAAGTACCGATCCCTGAGGTACACCAGTCGAAATATGGTGAGATTTTGAAACTTGTCCCTGCCAAGACACACTGAATGAACATCAACTGAAGTGCAATTCAAAACAAATTCTCAACAGTGCAGCCATGTCATTTCCAGTTGACATTAAGCGCAGACTAAGGGCTAGACTCCTTGAAAACAAAACCACACGGTTGCATTTGTTCACTGAAAGTGTATAGAACTATTCTGATGAGCTAGATAGACCGGCAAAAGAGTTACAGTCTGACGTTGATGACAGCTAGATTGAGTGAGTGCCCCAACAAACTACCAGCTGACTCATAGAAAAATGACCTGACCAAATGGCCGAATATTCAGTGTCATTTTTTAATTCACTTCAGTTGTCCATGCATTTATTTTCACCAAGTTGTCCCAAACCGGAAGTGGCCGCGATGTTGAGAATATGTCCTTTCCCTAAAAATGCCAGCTCGGACAGCATTGAGTGAAGAATGTCATGGTTTAAGCACACATGGACACACTGGTGCACACACACACACACACACACACAAACATTATACATACCTTACTCCCCTGATATCAGAGGCTGGGAAAGTCCATTCGTGGAGACCTTTCTGGGAATGGAAGAGACAGAATATTTTCAACAATGAAGTTGTGGACACATGGACATAAACCAGTGTTTCTCAAACTTTTTCAGATCAAGGACCACTTAACCAATAAAAAAGAACTGACGGACCACCTAGCTTAAAAAAAGGAGTAGACCTACTTCTACAGTAGGGTTTCTCAACAGGGGTGGTACCGCCCCCTGGGGGGCGTTCATACAACCTAGGGGGCGCTGGGAACGTGAGAGTTTTTTTTATTTATTTTTTTATTTTAAATTTTCATGGTTTTCACATATTTTTGGTGCAAAAATAGGCTACCTGAAATAAATAGGCTATTTTCATTCATGGGTTTCTAACCCCTCTACCGTCCCAGCTACATTTTACTGTTTATCTATGCTCAGTGGTCATACAGTGCAGTTCGGGCCTGCACACACCCGGGCTCATGTTCCCCAGCCCCAGCTATCGTCATCTCTATAGTAACACCGATAAACATGACCCAAGTTTGCGGCTTAACAGTTCAATAACCAATAAAAATGTACACAATTCATTGTGACGTCTTCATCTTTAATAAAACAACACAAACGAACATGGCGGATAGCAAGAAAAAGTGCCGACAGTACAATGCAAATTACATCAATTTTTACATGTTTTTTTTTACCCAACCAGTCTCCTATTGCTTCTAACAGTGGGCTAAATCTGCTTAATAATAAAATAGGCTCATAGGGACAATTCCAGAAGAAACCAAAACAGCACAGAAAGGTCTGGACAAAAGCCTACAAATAGAAAAAGGAAGCTTCTGAAGCTTTGTCTGTGTGTGTGTGTGTCTGTTTGTGTGTGTGTGTGTGTGTGTGTGTGTGTGTGTGTGTGTGTGTGTGTGTGTGTGTGTGTGTTTTCCTACCTATCCGCTCGCTTTACAGAGGAAAACGGAGAGGAAGTTCAGAAGAACAAGTTAGAACAATGACAACCAGAAAATGCTGATTTTGTAAAATGATAAGAACAGGATTTAGCTTGCCCTAAGAAACAGACATTCTGTCATGACTGCTAGCGAGCCAAAATACCAGACTGCTGCACCGGCCCCTTTCAATTCCGTAGCTTTACTGGGAATTTACGCCACAAGCAAAACATAAGGAAGAGTGAAATGTAAATTATCAAATTACACTGCCTCCATCTCTACCATGACACAACAATGTATTTATCCAAGCATACACTTCACAGATACCCTAAAAATAGAAGTAAAGCGTATAAAATATGCTTTCTTCTACTTTTAACAGCCATGATACGCACGTAAAGCACTGCAGGTGTAAATTGATACACAGATTCTAATGGAATTCAATCGTTAAAAATAGACGGAAGTCAAATGGGCGACTGAAAAACGCTTCGAAAATGGCTCTGGTGTAAATTCCCAGGTAGATTCAATGTTTTGGAGATGCACAGAATCATTTGAGGAGCGAGTTCAGTTTAGACTTGTGCTTGTTTGTTCAGATGTGCTGGTGTTATAGGGCGTGGTGCACATATCTGACAAAAATAATTATCTCTGTCTGCCCTCTGGCAACAGTGTAACTTGAAGAATAACTTGATTAATTTGACTGAAATTTGACAGGCATGGTTCCTGACATTCATTGCTATCATTATGCTGATATTAATGAGATAGTCAATGTTCTGGTTTATAGGTTTTGAGAGTTGTATTGTATTTGTAAAAAAAAAAACTACTACAAAATAGGAAATCCAAAATGGCAAACTTGGGTGCAGTTCATTTGTAAGGTTTCCGTCATTCTATCTCTCACCTCACCTGAGCAGAGAGTCAGAGACAGAAAATAATGTGTGTGTGTGTGTGTGTGTGTGTGAATTTGTGAACTTGTGTGTGAGGTGTGTGTGTTTGTGTGTGTGTGTGTGTGTGTGTGTGTGTGTGTGTGTGTGAGAAGCTTTATCGACTCATGGCGCCAATTTGGTGAGCGCCGTGTTTAATTTTACAACCAGATCATAACCCGACAGATTGAATATCTCATTGATTTGTTTCATCAGTCATTTACACATAGAATGGTAAATAAGAAAAAAGAAAATAATGGTAAATAAGAAAAAAGAAAATAATGTGTGTGTGTGTGTGTGTGTGTGTGTGTGAGAAAGAGAGAGAGAGAGAGAGAGAGCGCGAGTCAGAGACAGAAAATAATGTGTGTCTGTGTGTGTGTGTGTGTGTGTGTGTGTGTGTGTGTGTGTGTATGTGGGTCACTACCGTCATGGGGGTGACATGCTGCAACTGCACGGTGCGGCTGTCGTCCTCTTCGCTCACGCTGACGATGGTGGGCTGGAACACCTTACTGGGCTCCAGAATTAGAACCTGCAAATCAGAATCAGAACATTGACATCAGGAACACAAAGAACAGTTCTAGAGCTGCTTTGCTTCACCTGCTGTCATTCAGCTTGAATCAGCTTGCAACAGCTTGAATCTATATTTCAACTTTTAATGACCTTCATATTCTTGGTAAATATGTAAATGTATACAAGTCCTGTGAGGCTGTTTATGGTGTGCCAAGTGTCACATCTGTTGGTCACAACCAGGGAAAAACACTGTGTAGACTTCATGCAGGTAGAAAAACTACAGTAAACTCTATGCACATAGTCCAGCCATGGCCCCACAAGGCCCCACAAGATTACAATATGCTAACTATAAAAGATGCGTAATACGTATATTATGCAATTCTTATATAAGATGTACAGTATGATTCAGACAGTGTGTAAGAAGGTTGTGGTAGCAAGAGGGTTGAGGATATGGCAGACGGCCTTACAGGGCAGCGGGCGGTGGACACTGTGGGTTTGCAGGTCTGGACCATCAGCTCCATCCAGAAGTCCACCGTCTCCTGCTTTGGATGTCTGACCTCCGGAGGTTTGGCAAACTGTTTGTACAGGATGAATGTCTCCATGATTGAAGCCACAAACCTGCAAAGAGCCAGCAAAGAGCCAAACATGAATTTCTGGATCTATCAGTGATTTATTACATTTTGTTCAATATTTACCATTCTATGTGTAAATGACTGATGAAACAAATCAATGAGATATTCAATCTGTCGGGTTATGATCTGGTTGTAAAATTAAACACGGCGCTCACCAAATTGGCGCCTTGAGTCGATAAAGCTTCTCAGAGGCTTCAATGACCTTCTTGTGTTCATTGGTGAGGATGCTCGCTCCAAGGTAGAAACCGACATCCCAGTAGTTCTGCATCTTCTCCAAACTCCCTTTCCTGCCCAGTAGACTGCTTATTGTTACACCTGTATTTGCACCCAAGTAACAGAGACAATCACGCACACACAAACAGACATAAAAACATGAAAACACAGATGAGTGAGCGCACACACAGACAGACACAGACACAGACACACACACAAATTCACACACACACACACACACACACACACACACACACACACACACACACACACACACACACACACACACACACACACAAACCTCACACACAAGTTCACAAATTCACACACACACACACACACACACACACACACACACACACACACACACACACACACACACACAAACACACATATACACACACACTTTCATTTCAATTCTAAAACGTATAATGAAACAACACAAAATAATAAAATGATTTGGTGTGTGCTTAGTCAAGATCACAGGAAATATTTGTGATTTCAAAATTGACAACAAAGGCACAAACATGAATTCCAATTCCGCCTACTTACAGGCCACAGTGTTTATCATGGGCCAATAACATGGGTATGATATCCTTAATGGAGTTTTCCATTCCCCCATTCTTATCTGCTGACCAACAGAAATTTCCCTTGTGTGTGTCACAGTCTGTATACACACAACAAAGACTACAGGGACATGTTACAGGAAGGCTGTGGTACACCTGAATGATTAAAAATAAACCACTAGGAAAATATTGTTTGGCTATGTATTCATTATCAAAAATGACATCAAAAACAGGAACGGGGAGATACAGACAGCTCTTAGCTAGTATATCGTTAGCTAAATCAAATATCTCACAACATAACATGGCCAGCATTTCAGGTTTCAGAAACATAATGGAAATAATTATTGGCTTTTAGCTTTTTCAACTTATTTCAAGAAGTCTTTATCTTTGCAAACATTGTCAAAGTTACAAAGTATGGTTGTACTGAGAGAAAAATAAAAATGAATGAGGGGCAGCAGAGATCTTGGATTGAATGCTATTAGGCCATGTTGTGCTCCTCTCATTTTGGTGATACAGTAGAAAGACATAAGTGTTTCCTATCCTATCTGCTATGCTGTTTTACTGATCATATGAACTGTCTGGTCCTGTGCTGTACAGTGCTTCAGTAATGCAGTGTGCTACTACACACAGATGCTGTGATTGGCAGCACTTACCGATTTTGCGCAGCTCAGCAGATGTGTCGTATTGATGACCTGCAGCCATCAGGAGCACCAAACTGTTGATGCCAGAGTGTAGTGTGGGCTCAGCCTCAAACGCTCGCCCATACCTGCATACAGACAAACACACAAACAGTCGTATGCAAATGTTTGGTCACCTTGGGCTGGGCACATGCACCATAAACATCATTTGTGACCAATTAATTATTTTACAGTTACTGTTAATATATAATATTATTATAGGTATTCAAGGCTATGTAGCAGGTAGCCACAACACTGCTGTTGGATTTTGGGTTTCGAGCACGGTCAGTGTTAAGTGCTGTAAAGGGGTAATCGGAGACTCTGAGATCTGTAAAAACGTTTGCTTGACAGGTCCAATGAAATGCTGGCAAAAGCTGTTCTGTTGGTAATGTGACACCTGTGTGCAATCAGCCATTTGTGCATTGCCTTTGTATCCCACTTCATGTTGTGAAATGTTAAATAGGTTTGGTTGTTGATCGGACACTGTGGGAAATCCTCTATCTATAGCACATCACATTTAGCACCCTTCCTGTGCATATCTGGTATCACAAGGTTTCAATGGCTCATTTTATGATTCTTCAGGGTTTGTATATTGTATCATTTTCCAGGGATGTCCAAAACATTATACCGTACTAAGAGATAGGCAAGCCCTAACTAGGCTGTTAATTGTGTACATTATGGTTTTGACTAGCGCATAAGTGCTCTCTCATACCACTAATGTACTCCCCTCCGCAACCCCTAGCCCAGCTAGTGCCTCTTTAACTCACTGGTCATTAAATATTTAAATCTCAATCTGAGCTCAGTTTCGATGAGTCAAACTTCCACAGTCATATTAAGAGAGGAAAACCAAAGAGAACATTACAATGCCAATAAAGACAGGGAATGGGCATGGACAGTGCAGACAACAGGATGTGCTAGACTAAAGTACCTTATTTTCCGGACGTCGCCGTTTTTTTCATAGTTTGGCTGGTCCTGCGTCTCAGTTGTAACATATATATATATATATATATATATTTATATGTTTTTTTCCTCTTCATGACACATTTTTTGACTGGTGCGACTTATACTCCGGTGCGACTTATAGTCTGGAAAATACGGTAAGTATGGGGCTACAATGTCTACATATATTTCTTCTTTACAATTTGTTTATAAAATGTTGCCCTGGTGAAATGCATACTCTTCATGCATTGCAAACTGAAATGATCTTGGATTTTTGTAATTGAATTCTGATTAACTGTATGTTTATATCTGCACTACATTGTAAATCACTATAGACTACAGTGTCCGCTGCATGTGTAAATGTGAATGAACAGAAGTATGGGGGTTGTAGATAGCTGGAGAGGAAGAGAGTAGACAGCTTAGCATCTCTCACCAGTAGCAGGCCTGGTCCCGACTGAATTTGTTGGTGAATCCCGAGCTCATGAACATGTCTTTGTAGACGCGTCCACACAAACAGTGCACGTCAGATGCCACCTTGTTCCCTGACTCCACAATGGGCAGAATGACTGCCAGGGCCTTGGCACGGTCGCCTGGGCGATTCCTCCTGACAAAACAAATAAAAACCCTAGATGGCCAACGTGTCCACATTTATGTACTTTGTGCGTTCTAACCTGTAGTCAATGCTTTCTAATGCACACACTAGTCATGGCTTAATGTCAAAAATGTGTAAAAATGTAAAATGTAAAAAAAGGGAGAGAATAGGTTTGATTACCTGTTGAGTGCAAATATGTAATGAAACTGAATGTTTTGCTGAGCAGCAACTTGACACGACGGGAGGGTATTCAGGGTTTCCACCAGTTTAATTATGGCATCGTAGTCCTAGCAGCACAAACAAGTTTCTATTACCATCCATTATTTATGTCATTGGCAAACACCTTTAATATTTAAAGAATAGTGTTAATGGGATAAGATACAGTGCAGCTTGATTGAAGGAGCACATTTGGGGATTTTCCCGTGGTTATTGTTTTTAGCCATCTTTAGCTATGGTAATTAGTCATGCAAGTCTCATTATGTTACAGAAAAATACAATCAGTAGATGATGTCTTCTATGTATATTGAAACAGACAAAAGTGATGAAGGAAACCCACTACAAAGACTGAGATCACACAGGGGTTATTGTTTTTAGCCATCTTTAGCTATGGTAATTAGTCATGCAAGTCTCATTATGTTACAGAAAAATACAATCAGTAGATGATATCTTCTATGTATATTGAAACAGACAAAAGTGATGAAGGAAACCCACTACAAAGACTGAGATCACACAGGGGTTTTCCTGTCTTGAGCTGTGTGAAGATCTAACTGCATAAAATGTCACTGCAAATGCAACACCTCAAAATACATTTTGTAAAGTACATATACTGCAAGGTATAGTATCACTTATGGTGTAACATTTAGTAATTGCACCTCTGATAAGATGCTAACTAGATTTCATTGGCTTAGTGCCCATTCTGGGCACAATGACAAAAAGATGAATCTAATCTAATCTAATCTAATCTAATCCTATGACTGGGTTGGAGCCCCTAAAGCAGGTTGTGGAGAAAATGAGGTTGCACAAAAAGCTCCACGTGATGGACATTGTTTCCCATACATTGACTTATTTGTGGCGGTCCAGCACAATATCAACACTGACCACCACACAATGATTTTCTATGTTGTACTACTTAAATTGGATGAAATCCTGTCATTGTAGAGCTATGTGGACCTTTGCACAGCCTCTCCTTGTGTCTCTGTCCCTCAACAAACCTGCATGCACGTTTAAAGAAAACTATAAAAATCCTACAAGGATTGTTGTTGGCATAGAAGACAACTGGCTAAATCGTGATTAAATCCGTTAGCATCATAACCACATTGCGCAAATTTGTTCAAAACTGTGAACACCCCAGTCACCTACCACCACAAATAGAATTCAGTTCTGTGGGAAACACTGCACATCACCGACACAAACGACTGGTTAGACAGCAGTGTGTTTTCAGTCAGAAGCTCCCTCGGCTCTACTGTAATGAGGACTGAGGCCACACGATTTGGGGAAAATGTCTAATTGTGATTTGTGACACACACACACACACACACACACACACACACACACACACACACACACACACAAGACATGTACTGGTACACACACTGTGGGATGCATACACACACACACCTGGACATCCCTGTAGGAGAGCAGCAAGTTGATGACAATGTCGGGGGTTAGGAGCTCCACAGTGTCCAGCCTATTCTGGATGTGACCCAGCTCCTGACTCAGCTCCTGGCCCGTGAAGCGCTCACGGGCCAGACGGATCTCCCGTCGGATCGACTCCCGGAAGTACTCACTGCAACATTTTACTCATTAGTTTAATACAATAACAGTGTGTGAGGAATGGCCAAGGCCTGAATTCAGGAACATCCAAGGCCTGAACTCAGGAACGTCCAAGGTCTGAACTTCCTACAAAAAGCACAAGGAAATGGTGGCCAGGGGAATCTTCTTTTTAACAGGAAGAAATCAGATCAGATGGGGCATATTGAACTGGCATTCAAAACACTGCCCTATACATGCCAGCAAAAGCTTCAGTTTGCTTCTCAATCTGCTCTGAAAGGCTCTGTACATCTATGTAAGAGATTTAAAGGGCATTGGAAAAGGAAGCTATGCAGAAACTACCCAAAACTTTCAGTAACTTCATGACTGATATTGCCAAGTTGAGTCAAGACACAAAATCATGATATCAGACATTTGTAGCGAGACACCTGCAATACTGATCTTTGAATTATAACAGTTATTCCATCTAAACATCACATTGCTGAGGGTCAGCGACAATCAGGGATGTGTTTAATGGACCTGGAATGGATTTGGACATTCTCCAGCATCTGGACCAGTCTGTCCACCAGAGGAGTGAGCAGTGGTTCCAGTTTGAAGCTGGGCTGCATGAGGTCCTGGATCCCCTTCATGGTGGAAGCATCACTGGCAAACACCTTCCCCTGGGGGGACACCATGTATGGGATGAAGGTGTAGCTCCCACATTGCTCCTGAGACGAAAACACACACACACACACACACACACACAAACACACACACACACACACAAACACAAACACACATGTAATGGTAGCCAGCTGATACAATAGCTGCACAGTATGTATGTTAGGTAAACCTCCCTCCCAACATCTTGTTGATGTGTTGTTAAGAGATGCTAGCACCCATGGGTTTTTAGTTCCCTTGCTAGCATGCTCGCCTCCCAATCCAAGGTGCTGCAAGTTGCGGGTTTGAGAACTGTGTGGCCGGTCAAACACAATGCAGGTACACAGACTCCAAGATACTAGACCTGAAAGTACCCACATAAGCTGATGTGGCTGACATAGATGAAGGCCGAGAAGCATCCCAGCCAAACCCCAACCAAATTTTATTGACAAACGTTACATTTTAGTGGAGGCTGAGCCTCCCTTTGTCTTACCACATACAGTACTGTGCAAAAGTCTTGGACACCCAGCATATTTGTTGTTGTAGCACTGCACTGCATTTCCTGTTAACCATCCCCTGTATTTAAAGCCCTGTTTTTCAGTCCACCTTTGTCAGAATGTCTGCAAAGCCTGCACCTGTAACCTGCACGTCTACGCGCTACTCTGACTCCTGCTTGTGTACCCGGACCCGCTTGACTTCCCTCTGCTCTCCTGCCACGGTAACTCGACCTGCCTGCCACCTTTACAATTGCGATTTCTGCCTTGCCTTTGTCTGTGCTGCTGCCTTGTTTCGCCTGCCTAGGACTTCCAGGCCCCTGGCGTGTAAGCCCAGACCCTTCGTCCCCACCAACGTTTGACACCTCTCTGCCACTGGGACACACACACACCCGCACACTCCTTTTTCCCCAACCCTTCAATGAACTGAAAGAAACGTGACGCACTTGTGGTCCTTGTCTGTCTTGCCCGTGACAGTACGTTCTGAACAACATGGACCCAGCGCACGTCTCACACAACATGGAACTCGATGCTCCCGAACAACCCTCTGCCATGCAGCGTCTTGAACCCACAGAAGGAGACGTCCATCGGATGACCGGCGACATTGCCTCATTGCTACAGCTTGGCCAACAGCAGCAACAGCAGTTCCAGCAAAGCCAGCAGTTGTTACAACAGCAACAACAACAGTTTCAGGAGCAGCGACAACAACTTGCCCAGATAACACAACTGTTCGCTCACCTGGTTCCTCAGCCTACATCTGCCGGCTCAGCCCCAGCCAGTCTGCCCGCTTTTCCAGCCCCCTTCCAGTCACCTGCCCTGATCACTCCCGCCGCTTTTGCCGGAGCTCCAGAACCCAAGATTGGCAATCCTGAGCGGTTCAACGGCGACCCAACCCAGGTACGGGCTTTCCTGACAAGCTGCCGGGTTCAGTTCTGCCTGCAGCCCAGAACCTTTGCCACAGAGGGGGCAAAAGTCGGGTACGTCATCTCACACCTGACAGGCCGAGCTCGACTCTGGGGAACAGCAGAGTTTGAGCGTCAGACCCCCGCATGCACATCCTTCGACCAGTTCGCTGAGGAGATGCTCAAGGTCTTCGACCTGGGTTCATCTACTAAAGAGACATCCTGGGCTCTGCTGAGTAATTGGCAAGGTCGACGGACGGTCGCAGATTATTCTATTGACTTCCGGACTCTGGCAAGACGCAGCGCCTGGAATATGGAGGTGTTGGCGGACGCATTCTTCAATAGCCTGGCTGACTACATCAAAGATGAGTTGGTTTCCCATGATCTGCCTTCCACCCTCGATGACGGCATCGCCCTGGCCGTTCGAATTGATCAACGGATCCAGACTCGCCGGCGAGAGAGGGGGCGTCAGAATCCGCCAGCCACCAGCACACAAAGTGCTCCGACTGCTCTTCTGTCCTCCCCTACTGCTCCACCAAGCCAACCTGAGCTGTCTGAACCCATGGAGATTGGTCGTGCCTCCCTCACCCCCGCAGAGCGTCAGCACCGTTTCTCCTCTAACCTCTTTCTGTATTGCGGAAGAGATGGACACCGCGTTGCCAACTGCCCTTTAAAAGCCCAAGCTCACCAGATGTTGGAGGAGTCCGGCTGAGCTCAATGACCATTCAGTCCTCCAACCGCAAACTGTTGCTGCAAGTTCTACTTCACCTTTCTGATTCCACACACACCCTGGCTGCCCTGGTGGACTCTGGCGCCGAAGCCAACATAATGGACGCTGAGCTCGCTCACCAGCTGCGACTGGAGATTCACCATCTGACACCTCCTGTTCCTGCTCGGGCGCTGGATGGACACCTGCTCGGCACAGTCACTCTTGTCAATACCCCCGTCTCGATGATGCTGTCTGGTAACCACCAGGAAGCCATCCGGTTCCATCTGCTCCGCTCTCCGAGCCAACCCCTCATCCTGGGCTACCCATGGCTCCATCGGCACAACCCTCACCTCGATTGGGCAACTGGGGAGATCAAGGAGTGGGGAAAGGACTGCCACCAAACCTGTCTGCTCGCTGCCACACTTCCCCTCCACTCCGTACCCGTCAACTCTGCTCCTGACATCTCGAACGTCCCGGAATGCGACCATGGTCTCCGGGAGGTGTTCAACAAGCTCAAGGCCACATCTCTGCCCCCGCATCGACCGTATGACTGTGCCATCGACCTCCTTCCTGGCACTGCCCCTCCCAAGGGCAGTCTCTATTCCCTGTCTGCCCCTGAACGAAGGTCCATGGAGGATTACATCAGTGACTCCCTGGCGGCTGAAACCAAATACACCCTGGCCATCCTCGTCTCCTGCCGGTGCTGGGTTCTTCTTTGTGGGGAAGAAGGATGGATCCCTTCGGCCCTGCATTGATTACCGGGGCCTCAACGACATCATTGTGAAGAACCGGTATCCTCTGCCTCTGCTCACCTCTGCCTTCGAGTTGCTCCAGGGAGCCACAATCTTCACAAAGCTGGACCTCAGGAACGCCTACCACCTAGTGTGGATCCGGGAGGGCGACGAATGGAAGACAGCATTCAACACCCCAACTGGCCACTACTAGTACCTGGTGATGATTATCGGTCTCACCAACGCTCCTGCGGTGTTCCAAGCTCTTGTGAATGATGTACTACGGGACATGTTAAACAAATTTGTCTTTGTTTACCTAGACGACATTTTAATCTTCTCCAAGACCCTGTCTGAACACACCCGGCATGTCCAGCAAGTCCTTCGTCGTCTCCTAGAGAACTCGCTCTACGTCAAGGCAGAGAAGTGTGAGTTTAATGTCAAAACCGTGGCCTTCCTGGGGTACATTGTGGCAGAGGGAAATATCCAGATAGACCCAGCCAAGGTTTCGGCAGTGACCTCCTGGCCAGTCCCAGAAAACCGAAAGAAGCTGCAGCAATTCCTCGGGTTTGCGAACTTCTACAGAAAGTTCATCCGGAATTACAGCACTGTAGCCGCTCCTCTCACTGCTCTGACAAGCACCCCAGCAGCCGAAAAGGCCTTCAGTGTCCTCAAGACTCAGTTCACCTCTGCCCCCGTGCTCCGGATGCCGGATGCAGACCGGCAATTTGTTGTGGAGGTGGACGCCTCCGATGTGGGAGTTGGTGCCGTGCTCTCTCAGCAGGCTGCAGAAGACGGCAAGCTCCACCCTTGCATTCTTCTCCCGTCGCCTGTCCCCGTCTGAAGGCAACTATAACAGGGAACCGTGAGCTGCTGGCTGTCAAGCTGGCCTTGGAGGAGTGGCGTCACTGGCTGGAGGGGTCCACAGTTCCATTCTTGGCCTGGACTGACCTCAAGAATCTTGAGTACATCCGCTCGGCCAAGCGTCTGAACCCGAGACAGTCCCGTTGGGCCCTGTTCTTCACTAGATTCAATTTCACCCTGTCATACCGGCCTGGGTCACGTAACATCAAACCAGACGCCCTCTACCGCCAGTTCCAGAAAGATGACGCCCCCTCCCAGGATCCTGCATCCATTCTTCCCAGTCCTTGTGTCGTAGGCGCCCTGACCTGGGACGTTGAAGAACAGGTACGGGAGGCTCTCCATGACCAGCCCGGCCCCAGTGCATGCCCTGCTGACCGCCTATTCGTCCCTGGACACCTGAGGTCTCAGGTCATACAATGGGGACACGACTCTTGTCTCGCTTGCCACCCTGGATCCACTTGCACCTGCCATCTGCTTGCCCAGTGGTTCTGGTGGCCATCTCTGAGAAGGGATGTACGAGACTTTGTCCACGCCTGTCCCACATGCAACCAGCAGAAGTCGTCCAACCAGCCCCCTGCTGGATTACTCCAGCCCCTGCCTGTGCCAACGCGGCCCTGGTCCCACATCTCACTGGACTTTGTCACGGGTCTGCCCCAGTCTGATGGAATGACGGTCATTCTCACAGTAGTGGACAGTTTCAGCAAAATGGCACACTTTGTCCCCCTCCTGAAGCTGCCGTCTGCCAAGGAGACTGCCCAGGTGGTCTTAGAGCATGTTTTTCGTATACATGGACTGCCCTGTGATGTCGTCTCGGACCAAGGCCCGCAATTTACCTCTACCTTTTGGAAGGAGTTCTGCCGTTTGCTGGGGGCCACGGTTAGTCTAACTTCTGGATTCCATCCCCAGTCCAACGGCCAGTCGGAACGGACAAACCAGGAGTTGGAGAAGGCACTCCAATGCATGGCATCTCGTAACCCTCATGCCTGGGCTCAGCAACTGACATGGGTGGAATATGCCCATAATTCTCTGACCTGCTCTGCCACCGGCATGTCACCCTTCCAGTGCATGTACGGCTACCAGCCACCCCTGTTCAACAGCCAAGAAGGTGAAGTCACCTGCCCATCTGCCCTTGCCTATTCTCGCCGGTGCCACCGCACCTGGGCACAAGCCCGTGCCACGCTCCTCAAGTCCGTCTCCAGCTACACCACTGGTGCCAACCGCCGCAGAACTCCTGCTCCCGCCTACCATGTGGGAAAAAAGGTTTGGTTGTCGGCCAAGGACCTACCACTGCGGGTGGAGTCACGGAAGTTGGCGCCTCGGTTCGTCAGCCCATTCCCCATCCGAAGGGGTCGTGCCTCCCGTCCGGCACCTGACCTGGCACCTGACCCTGAGTTGGTTCCGGAACCTGATCTGGCCCTTGATGGTGCCACTTCTGGGGCGCCTTCTGAAGATCAGGGCATGGAGACTTATCGGTCCGAGGAGTTCTAGGCCTCCACCAGCTCCCCCTCCACCCGCCCGGTTTGGTGGTGTCTTTTGGGGACATCTGGGGCTGTCCCTTGGGGGGGGGTTCTGTCGTGAGCTCTCTCTCCCTGCCTGTTAACGAGCCTTCATTGCTCTCAATTATCTGGCACTCCCAGTCTCTGTCTCTGCTCTGCCTGATTAGCCGCACCTGTCCCTACCCTTGCTCTCTCGTTGACCTGCCAGCTGCACTGCATTTCCTGTTAACCATCCCCTGTATTTAAAGCCCTGTTTTTCAGTCCACCTTTGTCAGAACGTCTGCAAAGCCTGCACCTGTAACCTGCACGTCTACGCGCTACTCTGACTCCTGCTTGTGTACCCGGACCCGCTTGACTTCCCTCTGCTCTCCTGCCGCGGTAACTCGACCTGCCTGCCACCTTTACAATTGCGAGTTCTGCCTTGCCTTTGTCTGTGCTGCTGCCTTGTTTCGCCTGCCCCCTGTTCCTCTGCTCTCCTGTTGTGTGTGTGTTCCCTAGGACTTCCAGGCCCCTGGCGTGTAAGCCCAGACCCTTCGTCCCCACCAACGTTTGACACCTCTCTGCCACTGGGACACACACACACCCACACACTCCTTTTTCCCCAACCCTTCAATAAACTGAAAGAAACGTGACGCACTTGTGGTCTTTGTCTTGCCCGTGACAGTCTCTGACACATTGGTGTCATAAGTGGGAAGGAGATGTTGAAAATTTGACACAGTAGGCTGACAATCTAAAGTCTTGTCAAACGTAATTAATGTTGTATGTGGAAACACTACAGTGGTGTGGTGGCTATGCGTGATGTTTACACCGCACAGAATTATTCACACATTTGATTTCCCTGCATGTGACAAGTTATGTGGCCTAGTAGTGCGTCTATCAGGAATATAGAAAGTAGGGTTCCAATAACGGAAAATCATTAAATTTGCACACACAAATCAAAGCACATGTCAATCACACATTTCATGTGAGTGCATTTTTGGATGACATGTCATGGGTTCCTAGAACTGAATGTGGTTGGCCCATCCATTTGCAGCTAAAGCCTATTTCATCTTTATCATCTGCATTGCAAAGGCCATTAAACAGTGCAATGCAAACCATACACTGAGGAGTAAAACCCGTGGTCTGAATGCCATGCAGAAGTATTCCAAAAGGGGCAGTGACAAACCATGATATGACTCTATATCCTTCAGAAATATACAATGACAAATCAGTCGAAACACAGATGGCAACTGTAAGGTAATAATGTGTTTTAAGACTATTTTATGCATGACTGTTCATCTGTAAATATAACAAATAAAGTTAAATTCATTTAGGCTATTTAGGCTACATAAAAACGGGTTCTGAAAAACCTTATAGTCATGAAAAAACAACTTATATCCTTTACAGTAAGGTCTATATGGTTAGTGACAAGCACAAACATCTTAGGTTATGTGTCCTATACCTTGAGGGGTTGCAGGTCATTCTCCTGCTTATTACAATACAGAATGATGTTGTTCGTCATATTGAAACTCTCCCTCACGCCCAGGTGGTAGAAAAGGGAGGGCTGACAAAATGATTCACTCATCTCCACCACTGCAACATCTGAAACAGAAAGGACATGAAAATGAAGATGCACCTCAAATGGTTCACATCCACTAATTAGGACTCTGGACTTGGTCCAATCACTTAGATTTTTCTGAAATAGACAATTCTTTCACAAACCGTATTGGCCTAACTCTTAACATGCATGCAAAGTGTGCCTATACTGTTTGTTTGGTGTAGAATAGGCTAATGATTCCCTAAAAGAAAACATTCTACGACTTGCCTGCGTTGTAAAAGTTGTCCAAAACATCAGTTGTCCCCAGTGCTATTCTATCAAAAGGAATAGTTTTCAACACAGCATGTGTGTCAGCGCACGCCTCTGTAAGGCATTTCAGAGAAAGATTTTCTTCTGTTTGAGGTACTGAAGCATGTTCAACGACAATGTAGACAACAGCCAGTGCCCTCGTCCGACTTCGAGGCGAAATTATATTTTTACCCGAGGAGGTGTTACTGAGTTCAATTGCCAACGGGTCCTGCCATAGACTTCCAGCCGAAACTCTAACAGGATCCTTTCTTTTGATCTCGTGCAGGCTCATTCGCCTGCGTTCGGATGTGTACATTGTATCTCCGTCAAATTATATTTTGCGCAACTACGAATCTGAGAAAACTACTTCGGAATTCCTTCATCTTCTTTTCAAGTTTTCAGAGCGCAACACGGTATTCCTGCAAGCTCCCAGGTGAGTCTTCCTCTACATTCCTTTCCTTGACAAGATTGGTCACGCCCTCTCCACTCCTGTCAAGCCCCAAAAACATTTCGGACAGTTACTAGGAAGCTGCGTCCTCTGTCGCCGCAATGATACAATTGCAATAGCTAATCCACATAATCAAATTGAAGACTTCTGAATGATTTTTCAGTGGAACCATCACACATAGAAAGAGACATCAATCTTATATTACATAGGCTAGTTTGTGCATGACTATTGATTCATTCTGACCCCAACAGGCGTTATTATTTGCAGAGGTGGACGAAGTACAATTCCTTTAGCCTACTTTAGATAGCCTACTCCAAGTCAGATTTTTACTTAAATTGAAGTAGCCTACAGAAGTAGGCCTACAAGTATTTGTCCTTTTTAATGTATTGTAATGCAATGTTTATTTGGTCATTATAGGGTTTGGTCACTCATGTGTAACATTTTACAGTTTACCCTGTCTAAAGAACATCATGCTACTTTATGTCCCACAAGGTGATCTTATCAATACGACAATAGGACAAATCCACTTGAGGGGTGGGGCAGGGGGGCGCGATCGTAACACACAATGAACCTGTCATGAAGAGGCCAAAATTATTGACCTGTCACCCCCCAAGCCAAATGGATGCAACTGCATTTATACGCTAGGCGGCCTAGGCATGACGGGCCGCAAATAGGCTAAATATACTTTAAAAAAAAAAAAAAATCCGGAGGTCACCGGCCCACATGGCCACATTTGCCCGGTTGTACAGATTACCAGTCCAAGCCTGCCCAGAAGTACGTCACATGAACTTCTGTGATTTTATTGGAATAAAGATTGAAGCTGCATTAACCGAAGAATTGGGGGGTGACATTATTAATCATTTAATGATGTACGCTAAAGATCTAGCTATATGGTGAATGTCAGGTGATTGTCTAATTTCATTCCAATTTCACCATGGAGGATAACCTGGTTAACACCAGACCACTTCTCATGTCTCGATTGCAGGTTTTTGTAGTTCTCCCAGGAGGATGTTCTAATGAAGAACCTATTGCAAACAGGTTTGTGTAGTTCTCCCAGGCTACATGGAGGATGTTCTGATGAAGAATCTATTGTATTCTTCAAAAGTACAGTAGGCCTAAGAAGACACAAAGGGGCTTAGGGCGCTCAGGAGACTTCAGATAATTCCTTGCTCAGGTGCTCTTCTATGACGGGTGAAGTGAGAATCCAAAGAAAAAAGATTTTGCAGAGGCACTCCGAGGTTGAAAAAGTATAAAAAGCCTTTAATTTATCATGGCTAAAAGCACATGGGCCTACGCCCATGTCCATACTTCATAAAAAGGGGGAAAAGTTGCATTCCTCATTAAGCCCAGGGAAAGAGGTTGCCCTGAGTTTACTGATCCAAAAGGTTTCTCTTTGGAGAAGGGTCCTTAGATGGTCTCCACCTCTCACGGGTTTGGGGACAACCTCTATCACCATCATTTTGAGGGAGGAAGCAGAGGGATGACCTGCCTGCTGGTAATGGACCGCCATGGGGTAAGCAGGATGTCTTGTCCTTATGGCGTTCTTATGTTCTGCAACTCTGTCCTTCAGCCTTCTTTTCGTTCTGCCGACGTAGAAGCAGCCACACTCACACTCGAGTCTATAGACTACAAAGGTAGTGTTGGCTGAGAGAAAGTGGATTAGAACATTATGTCCAATATTCCAATATGTGGTTTAATGTTCTGCATTTCTCATTACAGTATATAATGATTGTATGATATCTGTGTGTGACTGTGTTTAGAGATAAGCAGGAATATTATGACTTTGCAGTGTTTCACTGTTCTGCATGGCTGCGTCAGTAGCCATCTTCTCCGGATTGCCAGGCTGCCACTAATCAGGGTCTGATTCAGTGTAGTCCACGTGAGATGGGATGACCAACGCCATCTCCCATCAGCCTGGAAGGATACTTAAACCCTAACTATTTCCTTGTCTAGTTAGAGCAGCTGATGGATCTTTAGGTGAAGTCATGCTGTCTCTCCCTTGATGCGCATCATTGTAAATAAACTCTGTTCCTGATTTTTCATACTATTGGTCTGACTGGGTCTCTATTAAATCTATGGTATCAAAAATTACCATCATGGCAAAGGCATTAACAGTAAAGCTTGTACTGGAAAACACATCCACAAAAGTAGCGGTTTTTACTACATTACCGCAATGGTTGCAGTTCTCACATCTGTGATTCCCTTTCAGTTTACGTAGCCAATGTTTTTTCTTTTCAACTGTAAGGTGACTCTTCACTAATTTATCTCTTAATGTGGGTGCTCGTCTAAAACAAAATGAGGGAGGATCACGGATCTCTTTCAATGAGAAGCTTTGAAGTATGGCCCAATTGCTCTTTATGATGTTTTTAATTTTCAAAGCTGCCTTGCTGTATCTGGTGGAAAAATAAACTTGATGATTTCTCTTGGGTTTCCGTCTTTTTATGAGTAGGTCACTCCTATTACATTGGTTGGCCCTCCTTTGGGCCTGTTGAACAACCTCTGTCTTGTATCCCCTTTCCTCAAAACGTGTAGTTATTTCCACAGATTTAGATTGAAAGTCATCTTGTGTGTCACAGATCCTTTTAAGACGAAGGAATTGTCCAAACGGGAATGTTATTTATCAGGTGTGGTGAATGAAAGCGGTCAGCTCTCAGGACAGTGTTGCGATCTGTGCTTTTTCTAAAGATAGATGAGTGCAAATCTCCATTTACCTCTTTACTAATTAATAAATCCAAAAATTAGATTTCTCTTTGGCTGTATTCTAATGTCATTCGTATGTTAGGATTAATGGAGTTTACATATTTTTGAAACTTCAGAAGGCTGGGTTCAGTACCTTTAAAATAACAAAAAAACAGTAGGCCTATTTGTCTTTCAAATGTATAGTGGAGTAAAAGTCACAAGTTTCAAAAAATATTAATACTTAAGTAAAGTACAGATCATAAAAAAATCATACTTAAGTACAGTAATCAAGTACTTAGTTACTGTCCACCCCTGATTATTTGCCAGTATGTCACCAGGCAAAGCCATTTTTTTTTGCTATTCATTCTCACTGCTGCTTTTCGCCTATACGCAATCACAATTTATTTTATGTGGTTTGAGAACACATGAAGCAAAACTATTGACATTTAAAGGCACCCTTAACAGTTTTTTGACCTTAACATAACGTTTCCAAGATCATTTCGATGGCACAAACCTCATAACATGACAAACGTTTCCAGCTAAAATTGTTATTTAAAGAAGCTATGAAAATAGCCTTCCTTGGGCTACTATCCAGAGCATAGGATAGATAGGATGCCAGAGGACTGCTTGACGTCTCTCAAGCACAGCATAGGAAATGTGATGGAAGCCTACGATAAATCCATTACCATTCCATACATGACCCATGGACAGCAACAACTGGAGCCTACCAGACAGAGGCCCAAAGCACGGATCCCGATTTTGCAAGAACTGTTTATTTATTGAATAAGGCGGTCATGCTGTGGTTTATGATTGTAACTGGAGCATTCTCGAACTCTTAATTTGCTGATACATCTTCTGTGTTACGGATATTTGTGATGAGTCTCTGCCTAACCTGCTTCAGCTATGCATCTTAAGGTAGGGTGCTCATAGTTGAAGGCCTTTTAGGTTTTAAATATTAGAATTTCATTTCTTACACAATTTGAAATATCAGTTTGCCTAAATAAACAAAGGACTCAAACTGCAAAGGAAGTATTCAGAATTTAATCTGGAAAAGTGAACGATCACAGAAACCCTGTAGCCTTTTTCTTGCTGATGTGTAGTGGATTACTCCTCTTCATATAATGTCGCTTTTTCATATAATGCTCATAGGTCTGTTTGGAAACCAACAATACCCAAACAGCTATTTGGTTTGGTCATTTCAAATATAAGAGAATTGTCCACTGAAACCAAACCGATTTTTTTACATGTTTATTTACAATACAAAACATCTAAAACTAACCAAAAATATATATGCCAAGATACTCTGGAGCTTACCAAAAAAAGTGTTTCTCATAATACATGAAAATAATCAATTTCTTTGTACGATGATACCAGTGATGAGGAGCATTGCCAGTGGAATCGGATACCACCTAAACTCAATGAAGATAACAAACTACAGCGACTGTACTCCACACTCTGCTTACAAACAGGACAGAGGAGCTGAATAAAGGCCCACAAAACAGTTTTGGTTTCATTTTCTTCTATAATACCGTGTGACCCACTGCTTTTTGCTGGATTTAAAATAAAAAAGTCCAGCACAAACTTTCAATACATCCAGTGCATTGACAGTAAATAGCCTGGACATGTACAACAGAGGTACAACATATAGGCTAGTAATAAGCCTAATCCTAAATACATGGCAATGTCTTGTGATAGAGCGCATGAAGCTGGCGTTAAGCACTTGTAGGAGTTGGCATGAGCTTGTAGAGGCAGTGGAGTGTGTAAACTGCACCACTGCACTCAGACTAACCACCTGAGATAAGAATGTCTTATACACTAGTTCCATGGACACTGGGGCCTGTCAGTATACAGACATGTTGTGGAGACATTTCCACTTTTTTGTTCCATTACAACATGAAAACAGTTTGAATAACCGTGTCTTCCTCGTCACCTGCTATTTTGTAGTCGGTGATCTCAACCAAAGAGGAGGTTTTTCATTGTGCCTCAAAGGGCAGTCTTTGTCGAGCTTGACCCCTCCCCTACTCGTCTAGGCCTTCATCCTCATCGTCCTCTTCCTGTTTGGTGTCCACCTCGCTGGTGTCGGAGGTCTCATGCAGCAGCACATACTCGCGGCTGCTGAAGCCGAACTTGAGCACGTCCTTCTCCTTCAGTTCGTAGTAGCGCTGGGCCTCAATGCGTTGGTTGTTCAGGTATGTGCCATTGCCTGAGCCCAGGTCGATGATGTAGGGCTTTACCCGACGCCCAGAAGTTCCGTCGGCCCGGGTGTGTTCCACCAGCCTAAACAGTGCCAGAACACAGTTTGTTAAGTGAAGTTTGTATCATTACAGGGAAGTTTGTATCATTTATTTAGACAACAGAAAATCACATCATAAATCATTCAGTCTTGTCTAAAATAGGTTTCCACATGACTAAGATAACTTTACTTGTAACTGTATTTTTATTAGGTTATGGCCTAGGCTACTCATTACATTACAACCTAGTTACCACAGAAAGAAGGGGCAGCGATGGCCACAGACATCTTTTTGAAGAGAGATCACAAAGATAAATTAGACGTGAAAAGTCCTGAAGGAATATGATTAATTTGTATCCTGTTTGGACATGCAAAGAGAAACAAAGCCTCTAACACTGATAGACTGAAACACAGCTATATTTTTATGAGAAACATGCACATTTCATGGTAGTCCTCACCTATATTGGAAAACTGCATGCTGCTTGGAACAGGAGGGGTGGTCAATGGGGATATCGGCAATCTTCCTCTGCCGCCCCATAAGGTAGGCACTCTGCCTGTGGATGTACATAACTGGGAGCGGCTCATCATTCTTAAAGGGGTACAGGCGCCATCTCCTCTTAGGGATGCGGGCCTCAGGCGGCTCGTTGTATTTAATCACCACCCCTCTGAACGTGTTGGTATCTTCCACCAGGGCTCCTGACAGTTCAAAGTTGGGTTTCTCCTTGTCGGCGGCTGTGGCGTCATCATCCTCTTCCTGGTCAGGCCCACCAAAGGCTTGGTCTTCTTCGTTCCCAGCCTGCCTAGCGGCTCTCCTCTCCAGGCGCTGCTCGTCGTGGCGCTGCCTCTCAGCTGACTGCTGCTGGAAGGCGTGAATATCCCGCTCACGAGCATGTTCAACTCGTCCTCCTCTCCCTCCACCTCCCCTCCTATCTCTTTCCACGTCTCTGTCCCTCTCTCTCTCCCTTTCCCTCTCTCTCTGACGTGGGCGCTCTGCCTCTCTCTTCACCTGCCTGTCATCCACATCCTCCCATCGACTAGGACGCCTCCTCTCTTCATCACCACGAACTTCACGTTCCTGATGGCCAAATAACACATAACAACAGATTACTCTCACAGCATGTGATTATGGACACAATATGTTTGGGGCTGTTTATTATTCTAATTAACTGCAACGTCCAATAAGCACATTAGATTCATGGGAAGTAGAGAATAGTAAGTGTATTGTTATAAGCCCGATAACACCGTGGCACACTAATAGTAGAATAACACGTCACCCGCTTAATTTTGATATCGGCATCCCGAGACGGACTACGACTTCTGCTTGGTGGAGACTTGTCGCGACCTCCTCTCGTCTTATCCCTTACTCCCGGTGAACGGTCCCTTCTCCTGCGCGGTGATCTAATAGAAAACAAGTTAATGTTCTCTGGTGACGTTAAGCGATGATCAGTAGTACAAATGCTATCGTCTTCACTAAACCCAGTTTAAAAAATAAGCTTTACAGACAAATCAACCTAACGTCACTGCTAAGTTACTGGTATATGAAGGTTATGAAATACAGAAAAGTACTCAACGTTAGAAGCTAGCTTATTGGATAACGTCAGTCCATAATTACGCCAGTTAGCGAGCATGAGGCAAACAAATCAATCCAGTTTACGAATCATTGTAGGCTAGCAGCTATGGCATTATGATGGCTTCGTGTATCTGTACAAGATTAACATGAACATACAACACCAACTACCAAACGTTTGTATCTGTGTTTTGATTAAGTTGGCTAACGCTAGCAAGCTAGCTACCCACCTGCTGCCTCGTCTCCTCGGGGGACTTGAGCCGTTAGATCCAGAACTTGATCGGCGTGATCTCTGAGCCCGAACTGGACTGAGTTTTTCTTCTTTAATTTTTATCTTTGCGTCACGTATGGGAGATTCAGGCCGCTTATGTCGTTTTCTGCTTTCCATTCCGAGCACCTGGGATAACAAACTTACTTACTTCCTAAATTGGAGAATTAGCTTCATATCACACAACCACCGATAGAAGCTAAATTCACGTTGCTAATGCTGATGCTTAGCCAACTTCCGCTTCCGGTGGACTGTTGTAAATAGTTCCGCAGTAGATACAAGGCTAAAAGTTCCGACATAGCTCATCGTCTTAATACAATTATTCGTTGAATTGATTTCCAAATATGACACAAAATGTAACAACATAAGTTTGATAAAGTTGTTTGTTTTGATGTATTTGTACATTTCACTACAACTACGTAGGCCCACTACTTCATTGCATAGTCCTAGTATTTAATAGACCTCTCCAGAATAAGTCCCGCCTCCTAACTTCCGTATCCATCCAACTTCCTGGCGTCGATTGTCTATGGGAAATAACATGGCGTTTTGAAAGATCGTACCTGTCAAACTCTGTAGGTGACAAAGTAGAAAAAGCTGCTGGGCAGATTGGCCTACACACTTCTGCCATCTAGTTTCAACTAGATGGCAGAAGTGTGTAGGCCAATCTGCCCACCAGCTTCACTGGATACATTTCCGAGAATGAAATAAAACGTTGATTGAAAACCAAATCACGTTTTTTATGTTTTTTATACACGACTTTACACAAGTCTTGGTGTCCACATTACTGAAGACTTAACATTGACTGTTAACACTCAATATGTTCTGAAGAAGTCCAGACAACGACTCTACTTCCTTCGTCAGCTAAGGAAATTCAAAGTTTCTACATCCATCATGAAGGCCTTCTACACTTCAGCGGTTGAGAGTGTTCTAACTGGTAGCATCATCACCTGGTATGGGAACTCCACAGTTAGAGATTGTAGTACTCTGCAGAGAGTGGTGCGCTCAGCTGAACGTACTGTAAGAACTCAACTCCCTGCGCTACAAGATATCTATTCCAGAAGAGTACTCCTAAGAGCCCAAAAGATTCTGAGGAACTTTTCTCATCCTAACAATGGATTATTCCTACCGCTGAAATCAAGAAGACGCCTATGTAGTCACAAAGCCAGAACTGAGAGGAGAAGTTTTTATCCCCAGGCCATCCGAACTCTGAACTCACACTATACTGACTTTGCACGCATTCACTCCTCAGCACTCTCAAACATTTCCCAACTCTGAATTCACACTGAATTTGCACTCATTCACTCCTCAGCACTCATGACCCCCCCCCCCCCCCCCCCCACACACACACACACACCTACATGACTTTTAGCACTTTTACATCCCTCTCCCTATGCTACAAACCTTTTATTTATTTTCTTATTTCATCACACGTCAAAACACACACACACACACACACACACACATCTGACTTTCTCCAACTTTTGCACATCTCCATAGAACTTTTTATTTATTATTTTTGATTTCTCCTCCATCTATCTACCCATGTCCTTGATTGCCTAGCCTTTCTGCCCCACCCCCATCCCCATCCCCAACACACACACACACAAAACACACACACTTACATCATCACTGTCATCACCTCACATACATACAGCACACTGCTTGCTACAGTAAGCCTCCTCTACATACTTGCTGCACACTGCCCCCCCCCTCCCTACATACACAGCACATTGTCTTCAGGATCTTCTCCAACACACATCCTCTACATACTTACAGCACACTGCCCCCACCTACCCACACACACACTACACACACACACACACACACAGTCACTGCTCCACTCCCCTCCCGCCCACACACACATCTCCACTGTCATCACTCACATACATCATACATACAGTACTCTGCTTGCAATAGTAAGTCCCTTCATCATACTTGCAGTACACTGCCCCCCCCCCCCTCCCTACACAGCACATTATTTCCTGAGGAAGCTTCTCCAACACACATATTGCACACTGCCCTCTCCCCACACACAGCACACTATCCCATCTCCCCTGTCATCCCCCCAACACACACACCAAGACCCCTGGCAGTTGGGTTAGCCCCTTGAGCCGTGGATCTGCCCAAGGTTTCTTCCTTGGTAAGGGAGTTTTTCCTTGCCCCTGTTGCTCTTGGGTGCTCCTTGTTGGTGCCCCCCTCCCAATCCCAATCCTCCCCCACCTTTCTTATGCAGCCCTTGCCACATAATTTCACTGCATTTCTTACTTCCAGTAACTATATGCATGTGACAATAAACTTCCTTGTATCCTTGTATCCTTGTATAAGGAGGCTGGATTTGTTTCTGTAGACATTAAAATATATTGTCAAAATTTGTTTACATGCTATATATGGTTATTAAATGCAAATTTCTCACACTCTTATCCTTATTTCTAGCTAAACAGCATAATTTAATTGAGTCTAGTTTGTAGCATTAGGCATTACTGTAATATACTAGCCTGGGTGAATCCAGACTAACCTGTTAGCAAATTTGAATGGGCTCTGCAGGTCAGTCTGGAAAAGATGAAATGCCCGCACTCTGCTAAAACATATATTTATTGTGTTGCAACGTTTCGACCCAGCTGGGTCTTCCTCAGGCAAGGAAGGAAGACCCAGCCGGGTCGAAACGTTGCAACACAATAAATATATGTTTTAGCAGAGTGCGGGCATTTAATTCCTTTTCTAGTACCATTTGCCCTGCACCTCACAGGTGGGGATGTGTACACTTCCACAACTACTCAGTCTGGAAAAGATCCCATTAACATCCATGTTCCAAATCACCAAAACGGGAATGTGTTATTATGACCGCTGAGAAATCAAGCGGCAGTCATATAGGTTTAGTAAGCATTTTTTATTTTTCTTAATTTTCAATAATTCTGTGTCAATGATTCCCAGGACACTGAAAGACCGGGTTGCACGAAACTTGATGGGCATGTAGCCCCACAAGGATAACATGGAACCACTGTTTTACGTGTTGATCTGATCTGTAAGTTATAACCCTTCAAAGCTGTATCAGTCATTGAAACAGTTTTTTTATGTATTATTATTACAGTAAATATATCATTATATATATATAGTGTATAAATATATAGTAAACATATTTCCTTGAATTTCCCCTAGGGATCAATAAAGTATCTATCTATCTATCTATCTATCAGGAGGTGTCTGTAACATTAACACATGCACATCTCATTTCTTAAGTAAGCAATAAATAGTGGAATAAGACTCATAATAGAAATGACATAGTGATTAATGGATTCTGACTTTGTCTGTAAATAGCCTATAGGCCTATGTTATATTGCATATGGCTTAAAGCAGTGGTTCTTAAACTTTTTGTCTGGCGACCCTCCCAAAAAAACATTGGCCAAGTTTCGCGACCCCTTTCTCTCTAACCGGCAACAAGGCAGCAAATGTGTTATTTCTAGGCTACAGTATGAGCTAATCATTGCAAGAGGCGCAGGTAAATATTTGCATAAACAAAGCATCCACTTCTACGGAAGCACTGAGAGTTGTAAGCCTACATTTATGGCTACTGAACATTCCAGTTCTTAAGCATGCTTGTCTAAAAACCTTTTGTGACCAACCCAATATTTTTGCTGTCCCCCAGTTTAAGAACCACTGGCTTAATGTGGGCTTGTAGCCTAAGTGACTCCTATAAGATTCATAACTGGCGTTTTCAGCTTTCATAAATTTCATAAGTTACAGATTTGTTTTTAGGTCAAGTAGAATAAAGTATCTCAATATCAGAATTATTTTTTTTAGTTTAGGTAGCCTACAGATGCTCATGACTGATTCTAGTAGGCCAACAGTGTTTGTTGAGCCTTGGATTAAGAGATGAAATTTGATCAGGGGCTACCATAACCAAAGATCCTGCCAGGCTATGCAGAGTAAGTGCATTGTTGAGTGAGCAGCCACCTTTTTCTTTGATGAAACCACCACTAGGTGTCCTCAGTTGCATGAATAAAATCCATTCACTCACGACTTGGCTTCTACAGTGGCTCAGCGCTACATTTCATATCAACTCATTTGATTGATATGAAGGGTTAATTCAGTTCTGGTCTCTCTGTGGTTTATGTTTATAAATATACATACTAACATAGTAACTAAATCAATGACAAATGATATTGCATCATAAAGATTCCAAAATAAGATTGGTTGAGGAATTGGTGTTATGAACAAAAATCTTTAACAACTTGTCGGATGAAGCATTATTAGTATATAGATGCACAAGAACAATGTTTAAACTATCTCAAAGAGGTAAGTTTAGAGATTAGAGCAGTCAAACCCATCAATGTGTTACTGTCAGCATATCACCTCTGACAACTTACGCAACCCTCTCCCAGTATTAAGTATCAGCAGAGTGATGCCTTTCCCCATTACAGAGAAAGCCTCATATCACCTTTTAACAACAGACCTACTGGGAAACTACTGACTTCAAACTGAAGAGTGCTCTCTGCGTTACGGCTCCTCACATCCAGAACACGACTGTTGGAGGCCCTTCAGAGAGAAGCTGACAATCCGGTGAGGATGGCCAGCGTTCTGACGCCCACCCATCCCCCGCACCCTTCAGATAACCTCCACACTGGCCAAGCTCACCCGGCGTGCCCCGCTCACAGTCAGGCCTAGTTCAAAGAGATCAAAACATGGCACGGGGCTTGTCCTGTTGGAAGCCTCCAGCTCTGCGCTCCTCTCTCTTTCTCTCTCTCTCTCTCTCTCTCCCACAATCAGTTGTTCTCCTCTGCTGCTACTCCTGCGAGCCGACCCAGCGAGGCCTGGATCAGGCCCAGTGCTCAGTTCCAGACATGGATGTGTGTGTGTGTGTGTGTGTGTGTGTGAGCATGTGTGTGCGTGTGTGTGTGCATGTGTGTGTGAGTGTTTGTGAGAGAGTGTCTGAGTGTAAGAGTATGTTCATGTAGGTATGTGTGTGTGCACTCCCACATACAGACACCCCCCCCCACCCCCCCACACACACACACAATACTGGATGTCACGGCCCGCTTGCCGTGCATGCACTTAGCCCTCGTAACAAACGCAATGAGCGGCTGCACTGCGCTGCTTGCCATGCGATACATAGGTCACCGCACTTCAAAAGAGTGCGTGGCTGGCCAGTGTGTGTGTGGTACAGACTGGGGGATATAAATTCAGCATTAACAAAACCTCCTAATGGCTGTAGCCCTGGAGATGAATGGCCTAATGATGGGGGTTCATCATGTGCGATGGTTTCACAACTGGCCGCCAAACTTGTCTGCCATGGAAAACCATATCCCCACAATTACTCATCATCGGCACCCAGATCAAACGCTGACAAGCGGTGTTATTTGTAGTGCTTGCTTGAGAGAAGTCATAATTTTGTGTGCATACTCATGGTACCCATGTGAATGTGTTTCGAAATGGAAATAATGAGCTATTTTGTCTGGCCTGGGTTCGCCTGGCCTCCTAATTCTTGCAGATAAGAAAACACAGGGAAAATATGACTTCATGCGTTAGTGCAGCTCATCCTCTTAGCACTCACATTAGGTGTAAAAGAAAACATCAAGTCAGGAAATCACTTTGCCCATTACTATGGGCTACTGACTGCCTCTTAAAGGTGGACTTCAACAGTTTATAACACCCCTATCATCTTATCTCTCTTCCTCCAAAGTATGCATTCAAAGGTTGTCATGAAAAATGTTTGCGTCTTTATGAAGAATTGTAAGGATTGGTTCAGTACCCTTATGAGGTCATGAAGAATTGCAGTTTGAATTCACATACTGAGGCTGTGATCGGTCAATCGTAGATACAAAGCAACTGCTTATTTCTATCATGATACACCTTGTAAAACATAGCCGACATCATACGGACATGTTAACAAGGTTAAAAACTTTATTTTCATTAAAGGGCATATTTAAATGTGTCATTTATAGTGGTTAGCAGAGGTTAGGTCGGTATGTTCGTGTGTTTGTGAGTGTGTGTGGTTACGTGTGCTGAAGTATATTTTCAAATTGCTGATAATGGGCTGCCGTGACTGGGCTTTTGACATCCACAAATGCACATTTCCAGGGCATCATAGACCACAGACTAGCCCATGTGGCCTGTCGCCACTGCACTACATGTGCAAAAAAATAAGTAAATAAATAAAAATTGTGGATGCTTCCTTGCTTGCAGTGTTTGTTTTGGCCCCCGTTTTCGCCTTTCTCTCAGATTGGAGCCTATTGTAGAGGCCCTGCCACTGAGAGAAGGGGAACATGGGAAAGGAGGATCGGCACGGTCGGTCTCGGGGGGAATCCTCGGGTTCAGCTGAGGAGAGCTGGAAGCCTGTGCGTCGCTCTCGGTTAGACTCTCTGCGAAGGGCAGAGGCTCGGAATTGGTAATAACACACTGAGCACTAATGTGTGCCGCTTTAGCTCTGTGGGCTTGCCCGAGACTCTGGTGGCCTTGAATGCCCCCGACTTCTGCTGGGCCGATGATGCAACAGCGTAAGCCAGGGACATCTGGTCCATGTTTACATGGGGGACGGGCACGAGCAAACTCACTGTGCTGAGTGTGACAGTGCAGGGACGTCATCACTCAAGAGCTGAAAGGGATCATGGGTGAATATAGAACAGGGTGCAGTTTTGAGAGTTGGAGGTTGAGGTGGTGAACTGACCATCACTTTGACTGAGAGTCAGGTGAATCTCTCTCTGGGGAAGGCCCACAAATGGACATATACATGTCCTTAAACCAGTAGGTCCGGGATGTGGAACAAAAACACTTAAAGGATCTTTAATTTCTCAAGATTTTACATTGTCATTTCCACAACACACAAACTCAGATTAGTTTAAGGTACTCTGGTGTTTAAGATCTATTTAGTACACAATTACATTTTGATAAATGTAAAAACGTGTAAAATGGATTTTGGATATGCTTAGCATGATAACGAGTTCGAACGTTCGTTGGGGAGCAAAAAACGCTAATGCTAAGCATATCCAAAATCCTTTTTACACTGGATTTCCCCTTTAAGTGAAGCAGGCTACATCCATAAGATTTACAACAGACATGTAGGTCAATCAGATAGTGCTGTTTTACCCTGACATCTGTTGTCCAAAACCATGGAGGTAGCTATGACCCTTATCAGGTAAGCCTGTGGTTATTAATGGGATGCAGTTTGTGAAGCTGGCTCTAGTGGTGTTGCCAAAGAAAGGTCACTAACAAAATGCTGAAATGACTTTTATGAAACGCTTCATTTATGAGGAACTCATTAGTGAAAATGTACAGTAGACTACAATTGCTTGGTCAGTGTAACATACAGTACTACTTGTACTCACTTATACTCTGTGCATTTGGTGGTTGTGTGTGTGAGGGAGAGAATGTCTACACTCTGCATTCATCTCCTTTATGTGAGTGCATGTGTGTGTGTGTGTGTGTCTGTGTGAGAGAGAGAGAGAGAGAGAGAGAGAGAGAGTCCTCTCTTATGTGAGCTCAAAAAATGGCTGAATCACATGAACATCCCTAATCTAAAATCTCATAACTCTCAAATTTACTGACATTAAAAACCATTTGGCAGATCTGGGCCAACTGAGCATATCATATCTCATCCCAACGCTCGCCCCTGATCTCAAAGTGACATATTCAAACTCATATGCAGTTGTACTAGTGAAAACATGCGACTAAGACACAAGATATGCTCCATGTAATGATTTTCTTTTTTAATGTAGACACACAGTAAGGCATCAGGATGAAAAAAAAGTCAAGACAGGGCACTTAAAACAGTTATGGTTCAAATGACTTGCTAATAACATTTGTATTGAACTATATGTCACCCTTAGAGAGAATGTGGCCTGGTGTCGTGTAGATCCAGCCCAAGGGCACCTACTTTCAGGGAGGATAACCCTTCAGTCATAATAAAATATCATAATATACTGTACTGTTACAGCATATTATCAGTCAATATAATCATAGCTTTCTTCCAAAACTGAAGCTAACACACTGTACTCAGTGTGACGACCCATATTCTGAGTGTAGCCATTGCAGTTTTCCACTGAAATAAAGTACTTTTTAATGTGTGCGCACGGCTACCAGACCGAGGGAAAATTACGAGAGTGCTGATAGTGGCTCAAAAGCCTAAGTCAAACTTCAGATTGTCTCACCATACCATAACACTGTGAAAAAAAGGTTAATTCCATACAGCAATCTGAATACATTGCAAACATGGAGGCACTGTGCAATATAAATTCTTGCTATCTGACCCTGTAGCAAAACATAAATGTGTAAGTATTGAAGAGCTGTATGAACATGGTATACATATAACCAGATGATTAGGAATAATGAGGCTGTTAATATATAAGTGTGCTGATATATTTCAACCATTTGTTTTCTCTTAGCAGGAGTTGATACAAACATAAACATCTGTAAACACACAGAAAAAGGATACAGTCATGTATTGACATGCAAACCACTGTCCTCCTCTCTCATCTCACTCTCATGCACACACACAAGCACACGCACACACACACACACAACACATACAAATTATCTTATCCATAATGCATATTTTGTAAACAAACACAATCCCTCTACATTTTAAATCTCATTCTGCCCCCCCCCCCACACACACACACAATCTCTATTTTATTTTTACTCTTTCATCTTCATTCTTATTGCTCAATTATTGTGCATTACAATTTATTTTCCTTCTCATCAAAATAGCATTTATAAATGAACTAGCCAAGTTACTTATGAGTGTTGAGTGAGGTCTTGGGAAGAGTATTTGGATAATAAAGAGTATATTGGTTTACTCTATCTCTCATGTCATTGTTTTTTGGATCCTTTCCTTACCAAAAAAAGTCAAACATCTTTTGGTATTTGTTTTTGAACAAGCCACACATTAGTTCCAGTGCCTTTCTGTTGTTCCAACATAAAGTAGAAATTAAACAATAAAGCGCATTAATACTGTCCATTTCCTGCTCCGTCGACTTAAAACAAATACCTACAAACTTGTTATCTGCCTTGGACAAGCCATTATTAGAACAGTTACCATAATAACAAAGCAAACTGCTTTCAGACACTCTTATTTAAGAGTGTTTTGTATTTTTGAATTTCTCATCTCCACAGTTATAGGGCATAAGAGTGTAGTCCTTTGATCGATTAAAAAAAAAAACACTTGACTGTTCTCTTTTTCTTATGCTCGCCCACTGTGTTTTGTAAGGAACCACCTCCTGCTGGGCAGGTTCTCAGTGAGACCAGCCACCATCAGCTTTGTGACTCACAGTACTTCCATCTATCCAACGAAGCCAATCTTTTTCATGTGTTGTTTTTGCTCCTCTCAAATGTCTTGTCCTTCTTCAATACAAAGCAAAAAGAGTTCATTTTTTGTATTTCAACAGTCCTCCAGTTCTCTCATGAGCATTTTCTGAGAATGCATAGCAGCAAGGATCTTCTCCTCATTTAGTTGGACACTGTTGTCATTTTTGTCTTGTGTTTGTTTGTTTGTGTGTTTGTTTTGCGTCTGGGTTTTTGCGGTGGGCGGAGGTGTGGGTGGGGCGGGGGGGGTGTCCATCCTCCTATCCAATGCTCCCACCTCAGAGCCAGGAGGGGACTAGGTGACGGTGCTCGCTGTTAGGATGGGTGTGGGAACAGTGGTGGCACGAAGTTTCTTTTTCTTTCCACCTCCTCCTCCTGCTCCTCCTCCCCCCCCCTCCTCCTCCTCCCCCACCTCCTCCTCCTCCTCCTCCTCCTGTTCCTTTATTGCCACGGTTCTTGCTGCCCGTGCCTTTATCACGGTTCCTCGGGCCATCTTGTTTGTCTTTTTTCCCCCTGCCTCCTCCTGTAGGAAGAGAAGAGAAGAGAAGAGAAGAGAAGAGAAGACCAAAAGAAAAATTATGATCAGATTCTCTGGACACGTGTTAACAGCACAGACTGTATACACAGCTCTGATTGGCCAGAATTGATGACTGCCATAGAACCTCAGCACCCTCCCCAGCATGACTGTTCCGAGCCACACAAACATTTGGGTCTGGGATCCTTATGCACAGGTTGAAGACTAACTAGCGCCACTCACCGATGTGTGTGACCTGAGCAATGCACCGGCATTGTAAAGAATAAACTCTAGCCCAAGGTTCTCCTGTGTTTATGTTGTCATTTGCACCTAATTACCCTTCCCCTCTTTTCATTTTCTCTCTATCCCCCTCTCTTTTCCTACTTCTCTCTGTCCTTCCCTCTCTCTCTATCTGTCTGTTGCATCTATAAATGCCTCTGAGGCAGAACAGTACCACGGGTGCGTTGACAGTTATACACACAGCAGCTGTCTCCACACCCGTAACTACAATCCCTATAATTAATACTCATACTGTGGAGACTGAGGCTCCTATGACTGATGTAAACTTCGGTGCCAGCCGAGGTGAAAGCAACGGGCCCTGGCTGGTTTTCTCCTCCTGTGCTCTCTAGGTTTCCACTTAGTCTAAGCTGGGGCCTGTCACTTACTTTAAGTGTCCAACCACTGTGTTCACACAAACCGCCTTTAAAGTGTTTGGTTGGGGATAAGAACTTAATCCAGCACAAGAGAGGAAGGAGTGTGTGGAGAAGACTGGTGGCCTATGCGTTTTCTCCCCTACACTCTCTGATCATGCCCACAGCTCTTCAGGAGACTTCTTCCTGTTATATTATATGTCACCTTATATATCACACTGTAATGGAAAAATAGAAATTTGACACTCAAATATTGTAATGTGTGTCGCTGAAGAGTGTGTTAGTAAAGCAGAATGCGTGTACAGAGTTTTAGGTTGACTCTGCCCAAAGCGCGTAACTGCCTTCATAGCTCACAAATCACAGACTTAGTCAAGGGGTTGAGTAGCCTACAGGTAGGCTGAAAATGTGTGCATGGGAGAAGACTACTCTAAATTACTTGGGAAAACACTTACCAGTAGCAGCACACTAAAAATGCTGAGCTGGTGCGTCAGAGTGTAATGCAGACTGTGTGCTTTGTCCTGGACTATCCTAGTTTGAGGCCAGTGGCTACCAGACAGCGCTAAATGACATACTGTTAGCAAATGAAAAATGGACATTTAGAGAGAGATGAACAGATTCCTAAAAAGAGTCACTCATGGCACTGGAGAGAGAGAGAGAGAGAGAGAGAGAGAAAGAGAGAGAGAGAGAGAGAGAGAGAGAGAGAGAGAGAGATGATGATGAAAGACATGCAGAGAGAAAGACTGATACAGAAGGAGATAAGCGAGTAAACTAACATAAAGAGAACAGTGGAGACAGCCAGACCTACTGAGAAAGTGAAATAAATGGGCCGAGACTGATGGTGCGAAAGAGGGATACAGGGAGAGAAAAAGAGGGAGAGAAAGAGAAAGACAGAGAGAGAGAGAGAGAGAATTTGGAAAAACAGAAATAGAAAGTGGGAGAGTGGTGAAACAGAAACAGAGAGTAAGTGAGAGTGTGAGTGAACGGGAAAAGCCTAAATGCTGGAAATCAAAAGGTCGTTTCCAAGCTCCCTTGTCAGTACAACCCTAACCGCAAACTGGAGGGGGGGGGACTGACTGATGGCTGTTATGAACTGGTGTGTTGCGAGTTTCGGCGTTCCCTGGATACAGAATCAACACTCGTACGGGACTGGAGAACGTTTGCTGCGTGTTTGATGACAAGAGTCTTACGGTGGTGGCGGCAGCTACCCCCTGCTCCAGACGCACTCTCCTCTCCTCCACTCTCCTCTCTTCTCCTCACCTCTCCTCTCTCTCTCCTTTCCTGTTCTCTCCCTCTTCTCTTTACTTCTTCTCTCCTCTACTCCTCTCCTCTGACCTTGTCTCCGCACCTGAAAGTCTATGTGCACAGACCTGCTTGCTTTGTGTCTATTTTTTGACATCCAACTCCTTCAATGTCCTGCATAGGAATTTGACAAAGAACAATAATAAGTGCTCGCTTCAGATTTGTTGTGTACTTGAATGGTATTTTATTGCATTTCAGTAAACAAACAAAGAACGCAAAAAAAAAGATCTCTGGCAGAAAACTTTTTTTAATCAGTGCTATTTTAACAGAGCTCATTTTTTGAGCAAAAATAGACTCCTGAAAGAAAAGAGAATCAATTACCATTCTTTTCGTTTATTGAACAATGACAAATGCCAGGGTCTCCCATGGTGAGCTGGAGCATTCTGCACAACTTCAGGCTGACCAGCAGACTATACATGCAGTAACATGCTACATGACCACACTAAGATGGAGGTGCCCTCAGCATCATGTGCCAATAACATACTGAGACAGAGTTTATTTAAAACTTCTCTTCCTAACTACCCTCTAAAGGGCAATAAAAATAAACTTTAGAATGTTCTATTTCTAAAGGCTTGTTTGTTTATGGTTTTGCTCATTGTGTTTAATTTTGAAGCGTGTTTCAATTTTCGAGGGTGTTAAGCGGACCACGTTTTCCCTTAAGCTTTACCATGAGTGGATTGTGCTGTGCACGTAAGAGAGGTTTTTGGACTCGGCACTCATAAAGCCTGGTCGTCTCCGAGCTCTCGGCGTGGCTGCATCACTTTAGGCTGTTTTAAGACACCGCTTAAAGGAGGGCTGGGGAGGCTCCACTAATTTATGACAGCAATGATTGCAGCCGCACTCACTCCAAGGCAAACACTGGTGCCTGACAAAGGCAATCATGCATTTAGCAAATTCTGTTTTCGTGCAAAACCCATCTATTACTTGACAGGAAGGAAAAAAAAGGAGTTCGGGCCAAATCGACACAAAGCGTGAGATCCACAGATCACTAAATCACCGCTGTTATACAAGCGCTGCCCCTTGTGATTTTTACAGCAGCTCCCTCGGCCAATTCTTGCAGATGTATTCACAGCCTAGCTAATTTAGCGCTCGGCATGCATTTACGCACAATGACAAAAGGGGAGGCGCAGGTCAAGACACCCATCACCTATGAGTTAATTCGCAAGAGAAGTACATTTATTCCTGGGAGTCCAGGCAACCGAGCGTAGCTCTTTCTCACATCCCCAAATCTGGATGAGGATCACAAGTCCTGGCTAATGGCTAACATACACTACAACCCCAGCTCACAAATCTCCTGATTCAAAGACCTCACTCACCCAGGGTCTCCCAGTCCAGCAGGTTGGGGGTGTGCATATGTGTGTGTGTGTGTGTGTGTGTGTGTGTTGGGGGGGGGGGGGGGGGGGTTGCCAAGCCATGCTAACAAGTAACTTTTCTCTCACGGCCTGTCAGATTGTCAGCAACTGGTCGCTAAGTTTAGATGTCTGGCAGGCAGGCATAGCATTTTAATGGGGCAGTTTATAATATTTCACCGTTAATTATTCTTCTGAACCAACGCTTGCAAATTCTTTCCATGAAGGTGTCATGCAGTGTAAATTAGCTTCTCATTTCTCACATCCTGTTCGGGCATTTGCCCCACACTCCACAGCTTTTTGCCTCTTCTGACATCCACTTACACAAAGGCATAGAGAGGGGTTTCCCCTCAAACTAAAACAAAGCTCTTAATCTTCGCAGCATGTCAATTATTTATCATATTTGGATTATTCACGCTCAGCGTTTACTGAAAAGAACAACATCCTTTAAAACACCTCGCTGTTTTGACATTACAACGCACTATGAAGTTTGTTATCTTCCTTGTCTTTGCAGTTTATGTTTATTTATTTCAATGCTAATCCGTTTGTATTTTTATGTTAACTCAAGTATACCTTCAGGAAGGGGTTAACTGTAAATAGTCATAAAAGAACATGGAGATAGAAATGAAACCTAGTCTTTATGGAACAGAATGTCATAATTTCTTCTATTTTTCATCAGGTAAATTAAGTAGATTAGCACTTGGGTTCACTAATAAGATGCTGTATACCAACAGTTTAATGCGAAATGAAGGGGTCTGTATCCAAATGAAGGAATACAGCCTTAGCCTCCATTTGTTCTTAATGAGTTGAACCCTCTGAGCACAAGCAAGGCCCTCAGTCCTCTGTTCAGTTTTCAAAGGCCCTTTTATTACTTAGGCAGAAAATTTAAAAAGATTGTGAAAACAAGCTGACCAAATAAAAAGCTCTCTGATTTGGTGTTTTGCGTGTAACTTGAGTAAAAAAGATTTAAGGCCAGATTCATTGTTTAATAAATACCTGTTCTGGACAATGTTTATGGCCAATCAGTAACAAACTGTGTGACTAACAAGACTGTTAAATTTCTTTAGTGCACAACTGAGCTGCACAACTGACCACATGGGTATTCTACACTGTGAAATTTCTTTAGTGCACAACTAGGCTGCACAACTGACCACACGGGTCCTCTACACACTGTGAAAACAGTCTATGCTCAGATGTTCAGTTTGAACCGGAGACGTCCAGGTCCTTTTCGATGATTGCCTTCTTCAGCTGTCCTCCACCTCCACTTCATTATCACAGTGCCTCCATGCCAAAAAACCTACAAGCATGGTCCAGTGATGAAAAGCTTACATTTCCAGCACTGCCTCTGTTTGTCTAGACTGATATGATATGTGTGCGCTTGTGTTGGTCCTGATCAGGAGGAAACCTCATGTTCTTCTGCGGTTTACACAACTGAGTGTTTCCCCGGCAACTCCACTCTGAGAGACAGCTCTGTGAGTAGAGGCCTGTAACTTTAGGGAGACCCTTGTACTCTCAACTAGGAATATGCTGGTTTATTCCATGTTTAAAACTCTTTCCCGTCCGATCAAAATTGAGTCAAAAATGACACCTTAACAAATGTATGTTTGAGATGAGATTAATTAATTATTTATATATGGGTCCAAAACCCCATGAAGAGCAGCTTTAATAGCAGTCCAAATGTGTTGTATGGTTAACTAACTTAATGGCATTAATCAGTGTCTGCCAGTGTCATGTGTAACACGTTCCAAAGTACAAGCACAAAGTAACGCATTACAGTAATGTAACTACTTTTTCGGGTAACGAAACATAGTTCCTTTTTTCAATTCAACGCAACGTTACTTTTCCCATGGACAGATTTGACAGCGACACTGCTTTCTCAGCTGCGTGCTTGTGTAATAGTCACATGACAGAGGCTGGTGGTAGCATGGAGAGCAATCATGGCAAGCGAGAAGCAGCCAACGCTAACTTTTGAGGGATGGAGGTATTCCCATTACTTCAAACTCGTTGAAACTAAGGGGAGGAATGTGAGTGTAAGGTGTACACACTGTGCCCTGGTGAGAAACTTTTGTCCACTGCCGCTAACTCAACTGCCAGCCTATTAAAACGATTTGCACTAACTTTGCACCAATTTCGGAGGAGCCTGTTTAATGAAAGAGTATACGGCTATAAAATAAGTCCTTATGTATTTTGTGTTCACCTATATGCCCATAAGATGTATCGAGGCTATATAAGTGATAATGTATAGAAATAGGTCCCCAACGCGCAGCAGAGTGAATGGTGTTGTAATTGATATTGTTTCATAGGGCTTTAGTGGTGGTGTTGAAGCCTATAACAGCTCAAGGTTTTCTTGTCAAGTGCTCTGTCTGTGGCATTTTTTTTATAATAAAGAGCACAAAAGAAATACCTGTTATGTCCTCCATAGTATTATGTAGGCCTACACTTTTAGGAACAGATATTGGGTTCTGCCCAAAGTCGAGCAACATAAAAGTAACGTAAAAGAAACGAGTAACGTAAAAAGTTATTTCCATAGAGGATAACTAAGTAAAGTAACGGATTACTTTTTTAAGAAGTAACACTAATTTTTAAAAGTAACTTCCCCAACACTGGTGTTTGCTGTACTGTTGTTCGTGTTCTCTTTTGGGAGATTTAGGTAGCAACCACAATTTAAACAAATAAAAACAAAACCTCTCACAGCCACTTTATGTGTCCTGCTGTCTGCATCTGCAATTCACACTCAACAGTTTTGAGTCTTTTAGAGCGGAGTGGTTTAGTTGCCACTCACCTCCTTTCCCACCACACTGGACCCTCTTGGTAACGGTGCACCTCTGGCTCTCGGTCTCCGGGGCGCAGGTGGAGGAAGGTGGGGGCCGGGAGGCCGTGTCGGGGCTGGGGGGCTGCGCTGGCTCCCTGACACGCGTCTGGGTGCCCTTCTTAAAGCCACACGTCTTGTTCTTCTTCATGCACGGGCCCCAGGCACTCCATTCACCCAGCTCACATTGCACTACGGCAGAGAGAGAGAGAGATTTAGAAAGAGACAGAGAGAGAGAGAGAGAGATAGAGAGAGATAGAGAAAGAGAGGAGAAGATGTGGAGAGAGGTCGGGAGACATGATTGATAGGAATGGTAAACCACAGCAGTCGCTGATGGCGAAAAAATACACACACACAGCCTCTGCCCCTCTCTTTCTCTCTCTCTTTCCCTTTCAATCTCTCTCTGACACACACACACACACACACACACACACACACACACACACACACACACACACACACACACACACACATACACACACACATACACGTACACACAGGCACAAACAGAGGCACACCAGAGGCAGACTCCTGGACTTGCACAACCAGAGTGTTTTATTGGAGCACGTATCCGTACCACTTAGAATCTGACAGGGATTAAAAGCCCAAATTGAGACGGTTGATATCTGACATCCCTCACATTCATCCCGCGGACCACACTGCAACCAAGGGAATGGGCCGGCCATGATTACGCTTGGATCCACATTTACCCAAACTTATGATATGCTGTCATTCTGCAGCCCCGTCTCCATCTGGGCTGAGAGCCTCTCAGTTGCATGCAGACACTCAGTACTGGCTTTTTTTTATTCTTTAACTTGTTTTTCTTTTCTTTTCTCATTTTCTTTAACTTCTTCCCTCTGTGTTTTAAGAACAGGGACACAGGGAAGTGTGTGGGGGAGGGGGGGGTGATGGTCTGGGGGGAACTTGACTATCTTAAAAAACAATCATGCACGCAGAGAGAGAGAGAGATATCAATGATAAGGAACGTTTGGATCGGACGGCTCACTGAAGGTTTGAGATGAGAGAGCGGTCCAGGCTGCTCCAAGACGTCACGCCAGCAGCGGCGTATCATTTCTCACCGGCCTGGCCCGACCAGGGGGCGTTGGGTGGGGGTGCTCTCCCCGCGCTGTAATGCTATTAGGCAGTGTATTTGCTTTCTTATGACAGAACGGTTTTCAAAGGAAATCAAGAATAGCTCCTTATCAGCCAACGGGCCTGCTTCCAGACAACTCTCGAACGCACACTTGTGATTGAGAAACAGCAGAGGAGTGGGAGAACAGAGAGAGAGGAGAGGATAGTCTTTCATGTCTTTTATGCTTTGTAATTGATACCCCCTGATAAGACCAATTTGCTCATTTGGGGGTAATGATGACCTTCTGGTCATAAAAAGGCAACACAAGATCCACATACAGCAATTGAATTCAGTTTCAGGCTTTTGGGAAAGGTGCAGGTTCAAAGGACAAAGCTGTGCAAGTGTTACCTGACCAATGCGCTGTGCGTGATAATGTGCAATGCATCTGGTTCACATATGAATGTACTTACGTCATAAAGAGTAGATAAATTAGTGCATTAATCAGATAATAATTCATTCATTTAGCCAACATCTTTCTATCCAAAGTTATATAACAGAAATATGTTTTCATCAGTATATGTGGCTGGCAAATCAATGAAAAATTATTTTGACGCGATTAAATTGTATTTATATAATAGAACAACATAAGAATGTCTCAAGGCATTTTAGAAAGGCCAACATAAACTAGATCCCCCAAACATAAGTCTATTTTGATAACCAATGAAAACAGACTCTCCTGAAGGTCAAAAGGTCACTCACCCACACACTCCATAGTGCCATTGACTGTGCTGTGTCCCTCTGGGCAACTGGAGTAGCATCTGCCTCTGTGAGAATATAAGCCCTCCTTACACTTTGTGCAAAACGTTCGACTGAAGCACTCCTCACAGTTTTCTATTTTACATTCTACGGAGAAGAGAGAGAACAGACAAAAAAGCAAAGGGATCATCAGAGGAAAATTTATGGCCATCATAATGTCAAAGGTGAAGTTTCACACCACCTCCCCCAGGGTTGACCCTGATCGGTCTGCGCCATTTCACAGATCTGCAAGTCAGACCTATACAGTAACAGCCCTGTAAACACACCTGTTAAGATCACACTCTTTTTATGACTTCAAATAAGGCAGCAAGGAACCATTCTGGTGAACTCGTCTATTCGGGGGGGGGTTCTGTCTTTTTTTCTCTTTCTGGACGTGTTATCAGCAAAGTTTGAACCATTTTCACCCCAGCAAATATCCTGGGATTTCTCCTGGAGAGTTATTTCCTCTGAATGGCGTCATGTTGGGGATTTATTAGTGGCAGATTGGAATAATCGAGGGGGAGAGGGTACATTTAGGATACATCATGAATAACATTTACAATCTCTTAAAAGCATTTGCTCACCGCCATCCACCACCACCGCCACCACCACCACCACCACCACCGCCACCACCACCACCCCCACCCCACTACCCCACTACCCCACTACTTTTCTTTTCCTTTTCTACTTCAACCGCAGCCTTCAGCTTACCAGGGTTGAACAAGTCCAGTCGCTTCAACACTGCCCATCAGACTAAACGGAGGAGGCCTCCGAAACACCTCCCCTTAAACATTATCCAACGCTCCTGCTCCAGTCTAACAAACAAACAGCTTTAAATTGGGGGGCAATTATGGAATGCAGGGGAACGAAGGCCAGACACCTACTGAGACTACCTGAACCTATCAGCTCCCTCCCTCACTTGATCCTTTCTGATTATCCTCATTATCTTATTTCTGCACAAACAGCAGCACCAGGCCAGCATCTCATTCCTATCTTTCCATTGGCACTTGGCAGGCGAAGTGGAGCCACGTCTCCTGGGAGACAGCTTGTATGTACACATATGGAGCAATGGAACGCTAACGTTTGCACTGCTTACGTAGGGTGAGTGCATGAGCTGACACATTTCAGGGCAGAATACACACAAGAACATTTCAAGACTCTGCCGTCCCAGAAGCATGGAACATGAAACAGTATGTTCTTAAAAACTACATCAAAGGCCTTGTTGAAGGACTATAGTCTCTCTGCTGACCTATGTCATACCATTGGCAAACACATGCCGTGTACTGTAACATATAAGGCAAGCACGTCCAGTTCTCTGGTCATTTGCCAGAGGAGGAGAAGTCCCCCCTTCATTTTTTTTCCTTTTCTTGTTTTTTTCCCTTTTTCTCCCCCCCCCCCCAATCGTAACCTCTGCTCTCAATTACTACTTTTAACTCTTGACAACTAAATTTGACATCAGTAATGTTTGGAGCGAATACTTTTTGCACTGAACCGTTTATAAATGTTCCCCTAATGCAAGACAAATGTTGCTAACAAGACATCTTGGGGATTTGGAGACAAACGAAATGCACACTGCTGATTGAATAATCACAGCGCGTGAACCACGGCCGGGCAGGGCTCAAAGGTTGAAAGGGGAATGCTAGTGTGCACGCTTGGCCTCCTCTGTATCCCCGGCAAAGAACAGTTTGCATCCTCCAACGCTAATCCTTAAAGAAAACTTCAACGGCTTCAACTGTTTGTACGAGGGAGAAAGAACACAACGGTCTTTGTAATGTGATTCTGCTTGACGAGTGCACAGTGTTAGCATTCTCTCACAGTGCTGACAGTTTTCTAGAAGGAGCTGGATCCTGAAGATATGACAACGATATCATATCTGCCTGCCAATAAAATGGTATGAGTTAAACAGAAAGGCAACAAATGCTATCAAACACCTCACACCACAGCAGGTTTAGTCACACAGGAGACCACAGGCAGAGAGACACCCATCCCAAAGCTTCAAAACAATTTAAACAGTTACTAAAAACCTTGGGTGCTTTCATACACTAGCCCATTGAGTAAATTGAATAGGATCAATTACATTGGCGGAGAGGGAAACACCATTACCAAAGCTTGGCTTCCCATGTTTGCTCTGCAAAGAAAGAAATCCCTTGTTGAGTCCACAAAATGAAGTACTTATATCCCCCTTCCATCTTTGTTTTGTGTTTACCTGTTATGAGATCCCGTAAAAAGGCAAGAATCACGCAAACATCTGAGAGATATTAATGTGATCCAGCAATGGATAAAAAAGAATAGTATTTTTTTCTCATAACAAAATATAATGGTTCCAAGCTGCAGTGCAGGCTAATTGGCTATCAAAAAAGTTCTAGTTTCTCAAACTGGGGAAGATTTCAGCGGTTTAAAGCATTGGGCTCCAATTTCTAAATTCTGACAAAGTCAGTCTCTGGTGACGGATCGATTGAAGCGTTTTGTTCTGTCGGAAATCATATTATTTTGACTTCCTTCACTAAGTTGAAAAGACTTTCTGAGATGTACACATTTGCTTTCCATATTTCGAAACTATATTTCCATGTGTTCCTAATTAAGAGAAAATTGTTCTTAATAGAAGGAGAACATGATAACATTTTTTTAAGACCACATATTGCTGACATCTGTACTTGGGTAACAGAGGGGAAAACTTCCCTCGAACTGGAATGCCTTCGTCATTCGCAGGCCAAAATAATAACGTAGACATCCTAACAGAAAGACAAACAGCAGTGTTTTACCACTGTTTTGCTTTGGATTTTTTTTTCTCTCAAAGCCTGTTTTTCACCCACAACTAAAAGAAAACAGATCACAGTCCTGGCTGCTGGCACACACACAGAACAGGACCCTAGTGTGTATTGCCACCATGTACGTCTGTGTGTGTGTGTGTGTGTGTGTGTGTGTGTGTGTGTGTGTGTGTCAGAGCTAGTGAGCGGAGCAGAGCGTGAGTGAGCGAGGAGCGGAGCGGAGGGGATGGATTTTTGCTGGAGCGCGGAGCGCTTTTACATTCAGAGGCCGTAGCGGCCGCTCTGTCCCGCTCCATTTTCGCTACGATACCGCTCACGCCACGAGTGTGAAAACAGCGCACACTAGGCGTGTCAAACACATACACACACTACACATACAGGGGTGGACGCAGCCCCCCACACAAAAAGGATCACACACGAGGAAGACCTAAAAGGGTACGCTACACTAAGGCTACGTTTATACGGTGACGATGAAAAGAGAAGACGCAGAAGTGGCGTCTCGTCTTCATTTTTTTATTTGCGTTTAGACGAGCATTCTCAGGGGGAAATCTTTGTTTATATGAAGACGCAAGAGTATGTGATATTCGATTGGATATGCATTCCAGACCGCTGGGTGGTGGTGTGATAGAACCCCGGTACGTCACGCGCAGACATTCTAATTTGACAGTTTAGCCAGAGAGGTAATCAAGGATCTTTGGTTTAGCCGTTTAGACGGAGACGCAACCCGGGTCGTCTTCAAAACTCTACACTCTGGAAGGAGTCTTCAGATTTTTGCGTCTTCAAGCCCCGATGGCGGGGTCGCCATGTAAGCGAAAGGCACTTATGATAAAATATTTTGTCGTCTTCCTTCGCAATCGTTCTCTTATAAACGGCCCCTAAAACACGGACATTAAAACAGTAAATAAAGGCATTAACACACACAAACAACCCCCAGAGTTCTCCCCGTATCCCAGAATGCCTTGTCCCAGAGTCCGTAGGACATAGGACTAGTCCAGCATGCCGACGTTACAGTTCGTTGGGGATAAAGTCACTAAATATTTTAGAAAGGAAACTGAAAGTCATAGGGCTTACAAGCGTAGGCTACTATTCCTACAAAACAACTAGATACCAACAATGTAGAGCAAGAACAACTATGTGGTGACACTGTTCCAGTGAGATTTATTTTGGAATTTAAGAAGACACATTTCGCGGAAACGGGTGTGCTAGGAGAGCAAAGAAAAACATGAGCAATTTGAATAGCCAATGCTTTAAGTAAGGCTGAAGTAAACTCGGATGCTAAACCTGTATTATTTAGGCAATTAATCCCACGTATCCCTTTAGTTTTAGACTTATTGATGTTGGCAAGCTTGTTCGTTGTTGCACTGTCGGTGTTGCATTAGGCTATCTTTTACAATACATGTTCTATGAGTGACATTGCCGTTGCTCTTAGTTCTTTAGGATTTAAGTTTTCTAAAGTGACAATTCGGCTTGTAGATTATTTCTCCCTCCTTTAAATTGGAAGCGAGCGTGGAGCGATTTCACTGGAGTGGGAGGATTTTGAAGTGGAGCGGGGAGCGAAACTGAGCAGAGTGGCCTGACGTGAATTTGAGCGGTGGAGCGGCCGAGTGAACAGCCACCTGAGCGAGGAGCGGGATATTCGCACCACTCAGCTCCGCTCACTAGCTCTGGTGTGTGTGTGTGTGTGTGTGTGTGTGTTGTGTGCGTGTGTGTGTGTTTGAGAGAGCGCTCTACACTTGTGTAAGGGATATACAGTATGTATGTGTGTGTCTGTGTATGTGTGTGCGTGTGTGTGTGTGTTTGAGAGAGCGCTCTACACTTGTGTGAGGAATATATACAGTATATACTGTACAGTATATATATGTGTGTGTGTGTGTGTGTGTGTGTGTGTGTGTATGTTTTGTCGTACCAGTGGACTTGAAGAGGCTGACGAGAGATTGATCTACACTTGTGCGAGGAATATACAGTAAATACTGTATGTGTGTGTGTATGTGTGTAAAGGTACTCACGAGCACACTTGTTCATGTCCGGCTGTCGAATGCCGAAGTAGCCGACGGGACAGGAGGCCAGGCACACGCCCGTCTGGCGGATGTCATTGCGCTCCAGGAGGAAGAAGAGGCGAGGGCGGCATTTCAGACAGCCGTTGTCCTTTGAACAGTTCTCACAGCCATTTGAGCAAGATGGCGGTGGCACTTCAGTACTTACTAGGGGCATGAGAAGACAGATGGGATGAAGGAGGAGAGAGAAAGAATGAGGTCTTGCTGAACAATCACAGACACAACATATACTGTGCATATAAACCGCCACAGTAGCTTCATAATCAAGTAAGTAAGTAAGTAAGTATATACTCTTTTGATCCTGTGAGGGAAATTTGGTCTCTGCATTTATCCCAATCCGTGAATGAGTGAAACACACTCAGCACACAGTGAACACACAGTGAGGTGAAGCACACACTAATGAGGGGTTAGGTGCCTTGCAATGTTGCTTATAAAATATAAGATTCAGTGTGGAGGACTTCCAAGCACCGTGTTTACACTAATAATTCACCATTTGGCATTTTTGACACAAGTCAACCCTCCATCCAGTTTTCATAGTTGATTCTTTTTTGTTGTTGTTGAGGGAAGAGTTAACATTTATTGCAAATTTCACACCAAATGGTCATCTTTGTTTCAATGCTTTCAATGCTTTCTCTGTGTTTACTTGAAAGAGTCTGTCTGAGATCCTGAACAGATTTTTTAAGGCTGTGTTCTGCAGACTGACGCTCTACACAGGCCTACCCCAGATCAGTGACTGATATCACAGTGCGTCTAGGCAGAACGTCACGGAGGTCACGGATGCTTGCCAGCAACATGGCTATGAAAAGACTTGATACAGATTTTTGGACTTCTCTCGAGAAAGAAAGAACCAGAAGCATTTTGTAGATGCAAATGCAATATTCACCATTCGTGGCAATTCACCTTGGGAGTGGAAAAAAAAGTGGAGTTAAAAAAAAAAAAAAAAAAAAAAACACCAACAACATTAACATGAAAATGTGAAAAGTGTGTCATAGAGCATGTCCTGTTTCCAGGCCCATGAGCAGAGCCATGTGAGCTGATTTAATGGGCCGGTTGCCCTATCAGCTCAATATTTACATGTCAGTGGGGGCAATCCATCTAGCGTGCTGTCTCGACGAGAGAAAAATCCGCTGGTAAAGATCCTCGAGACGATCCTCGTAAATAAAGCCAGAGATAGTGAGGGAACCAACGGCACTAAAATGTGAGCCATGGCAACCTATCAGCACCTGCAGACTGCCTTATCGATGCTAATAATCAGGAAGATCAGTACACAGCTTTTCCCCTTGGGGACGAGGTGAAGAGTGGGAAATATGCTCAGGTGAGACCAGATGCCACTGGCTCAGGGTGGGGCACGGCGGTTGTTTAGGGCCTGGCTGATTAATCAGTTGGCCCCATGTGTTTCTTAGTTGTTTTTTTTTGCTGTTGTTCTGCCTATTGTAGCCTAATCGGGAAGCTTCCAGTGTATTTGCAGTCGTTCGCTGACTGTGTGTGTATGTGTGTGTGTGTGTGTTGTTTGAAACCGGGGGGAGAAATCACACATGATTTATATTATTATGTCAGATATAAGTGATTATTTCCCATACAGTGTTTTGCAAGACAAGACACACACTGCTCAGCCACACCTAAGGTTTTTATATTGCTTGTTGGCAACAGACATTGACAGGGGTTTCAGTAAAAGTGTCAATGATATTATGAGTTCATATCATAAAAAAACATATATAATTCTCAGAGAGTTATTCTGTGTCTGAGTAATATTACGTACTACAGTATACTGTACACACACTATTTGAATAAGGCCAGGCAACCTTTTTAGTAGAGATCCTATTGCCGACTCACTCCAGTGAAAGAGATTTAGTGGTCTGTTCATACCACTGTCCCCAATTGACTGATTTAATAGTCGACATGGGATCAACTCGTAGGGTGGGGGGTCCTTTCAACGGGGAAAGGTGATGATTGGGAATGTCCATTGAAAAAATGGACCAGTTCACATCAGGCAATGAAAATGTGATTTTCACCCCCAGCCCCGAAAAGACGTCCCCCAACCCACTCACATACATCATAGATTCCCAGAGACTTTTGCACTCATGGATGCAATGACTGCTGCATTCCACAGCCCTCCCTCAGAGCCTCCAGATATGCTAAAAATCTCACTTCAGCAGAAACAACAGAAAAAAAAACGGAACTAGCAATTGGGGGGCCGTTAGACCACAGGGTTGCAGATAGACCACGAGAGAGTTACCACATGTTACCCTATGTGGATGGGACTAAACAAAAACAATGACATGGTGTGGCAGAAATCAGACACATGGCAGTGAGTGCTACACTGACTTCTAACCCTCTCTGTGACATTGGTGTTCCTAGTGGTGATGGGGGACACTCAGTACCCCCCCCCCCCACACACACACACACCACCACCTCCACCTCGACCCCCATCCACCCCAAAGTCCAAATTTCCGCAGGAAGCCTCGCACCTCCCAAGAAGCAGTGGAGCATTAATCAAAAGCATAAATCTGACCCCATCTCAGCTGTTGCTCAAGCATGAGCGTGTTAATATACGAGTGAAGGGGGGGGGGGGGCTGAGATGAACTGCAGTCTGCTGCCCCAGAATGAAAACAGTGCTCTGGCCCAGGGGAGGCTCACTCTGGCCGAGTCATATTTTCAACAGTGGAAGCGAGCCAAAAAAACAGAGTCTGGCAACGTACAGTGCGCGCTCTTCACAAGCGAGGATTCAGCTTTCCTTTTCTGTGGGTTGGTTGGGTTGCGCGTGAAGCGGTTGATATAAGCTTACGGGCGCTCAGGTTACAGGTTAAGTGGCCTCATTCTCAAATATGTCAGGTTATATGAAAACACAAGCTTGGTGACACACAGAGGCAGGCTTTGGGTGATAATGATGGGCGACTTTATTTAGGAAGTGCTCTCTGAACACACCTTAAACCTTTAATGTCATAAATGTGGTTATAAATTGCAGTTTACAAAATAACTACTCTTTACTGTCTTCAGGTTCTGGAGGGCATTGTTGAGCAATGTGTTGCATCTGCATGCTATGCTATGCTATGCACTGATTCTTTAGAAATGGAACAAATTAAATGTAAATGTTTGATATTAAATGTATTCAAATCATCTTAAAAATACACTTATTTTGGTCAAAAGCAACATTAAAAATACCTAATATGGACAGGATGATATCCAAATGGCAAAGCAGTTTTACGGTTGTGTACCCTTTGTTTGTCAACTCCATCAGGCATTCATTAAATTGTAATGCAACCAGGCAATATTAAGGGCAGCTGTCATTCTGAAGGATCTCTTGCCAAGGATCTCGTCATAACAATATTTCTTTACATTTTGTTTTGTCCTATTCTTAAGAATCAATATAGGGGAAAATTACTTACCACCCATCTTACCACCAACAGGTCCAAATCAACCACATGCTGAACCTATTTCTCCTCATTTCTTGTCTGAATAAAAGAGATTACTCACTGCTCACTGCTCGCTACGATGTTCAGGTCCATGCTTGGTCAAACAGCACAGATATGATGTAAAACAAATGTTTGACCTTTTAAGAAAGTGTGTTGCAATCTCAATCGAAATTCACCATGAATAATCAGAAAAATTTAAAATGTTTAAAAGGCGAATAGATATAAACAAGCCCTTAAGTTGACAAATGAATCTGTTTCTCTTGGACGCGCTGACACCCACCCGACAGCTAAACACAGAGAGGGCAGTATTCCCAGATTCATTAACAGTGCTGCTGCCCAGAAAAATTGTGATATATTATTGAGCGTTTTACACACCACAAATTGTAACCAGTGGTTTTCTTAGCTATGGTAACATTCTATACAATGAGAGTGAGTACACAGTTAGTTGCAAATAGTGGTAAACAACCCACAAATAGCATTCACAGACACACAATTAGCCTCTAGAGAAATCTCCACAGTGCATCTATACAGTACACTCTCTCCCACAAGTGGTTCCTGATACCGGATTCTAACTTTAGAGGGTGCTGTTGTATTCATTACACCAGTTGGACATCTCTGACAGACAGACAGACAATCAGACAGTCGGATCAAGGCAGGCACCCATGCCCTCTGGCCTTCTAACAAAAACCCCATGGACACTCAAAATGACATTTAGATTACCAATCACAGAAAACCCAAGCACCACAGAGTTATGTCCTGAACTTAGTTGAATATGTACTGGCATTTTGATGGACACTCCACAGAACGAGACCTTCTAATTGTTGGTCTCCAGCGCTCACCCTCACTGAATTGGCATGCCTAATTTGTAAACACTCGAAACGAAAGAGTAAACAGGTGCTCTGCGATAAGTCGCTCGGCTAACAGCCATGGGGCAGGTAATGCTGTAAGTCGTTATCCTGTAAGTGAAATCTTGTGTGTGTGTGTGTGTGTGTGTGTGTGTGTGTGTGTGTGTGTGTGTGTGTGTGTGTGGAAGAGGGTATGACGTTTAACAGTGCAAACCTTTGATGCACAGGTCGTTCGTAGAGCATTGCGCTTGACGTTAAACGGAGCGTAATGTCTGACGCAAAGGCTTTGTGTGTGTGGAAAAGAGTCGACGCCACTGGATCGAATGGCATTCGGACGTGAAGTCAGCAGCAGGTTAGGGAGGAGTCGGGCTTTCTGCTTTTGTTTAGGCTGCCTGATGGTGCTGTGTGATGGAAGGCAGTGCGGTACGGTTCGGCGCTGCAAAGTGTCAGGTACACTCTGCAGACAGTGCGCTCTCTGGGTGAGCCCAGGGTGTGAGTTACGTGTTTGCCAAACACTAACTATACGCCTGGACATTCATAAGAACCATACGTTTGTCAACCGTTAAAAAAAAGGCTTTGATATCAAACCTGATTGATATTGATATCAGACAAAGATCTGAGATCTAAAACATGTGTTTTTAACATGTGAAACATCTGCAGCACACAAACTCTAAGAGTATTAGATTAATATATACAAAACATATAATGCCATGTACAAACTGACAGGCAACCAAGCAGGCAAACAAGCACAGAACACAGACTTACAGGGCAGACAGAAACGTAGAGGAGGCATAAAGACAAATGACTAGAAAGACAGGGCAGAGACAAAACAGGTTGACAGGCAGACAGAGAGTGAGCAGGTTAGTAGACATTCGTGTCTAAGGGCTGAGCTACACCAGACACGTAACTGAAGCGTTCCGTTCGCGTTGCGTCTGCTGCAATTAGCTTCCACTATAATCAATGGAAGTAGCTACACCAGACATGATAGCGGCACGTACGTTCGAAAAAAATAGACCATTCATTTAAAATGGATTTTACGCATCGCGAACGGAACGCTTCAGTTACGCGCCTGGTGTAGCTTCGCTGTAAAGTGTGCGAATGTCTGTGTGTCTAGGTGTGTGTGTGTGTGTGTGTGTGTGACAGGTGAGACTTACTGCGTCTATGCCTCCTCGCCTTGCCGGGCTTGAGGCTTCCGTCGTTGCCGTGTCCTATGGACGTGCTGAGGATGACCACGGCCAGGGCCAGCAGTCCCGGCTGCATAGTCTCTGCCGGCCGGCTGTGGGGGGGTGTGCTCTCCCCCCTGCTCCTGCAGGTGCGCCGATCCGTAGGCCTCCCCTCACTTCCACCCAGCCTCTGCTGGGGCTGGAGATGGCTCTGGGACCTGGAGCTACAATCAGCCGTTCAGGGCAGGCGGACCACCAGTCAGGTCGAAGAGCCGGATAAAAAGGCGGTCAGTCAGCTAGTGCTGACTTCCTTTTTACTGCCACTGGCACCTGTGGCTCCCCACGACGCAGGGAGAGGCTGGTGAGGCTACTCTGGCAGCGGACGAGAATGAGGATGGTGGGGATGAGGAAGATGATGCTGGTGGCGGCGGCGGCGATGCTGGTGGTGATGACGGGGCTGAAGCTGTGAGTCCGAACACACCCGGGGCACGACCCATAGCACACATCAAGGGGTCAACTCGGGTCGAGTTGCGGTGGAGCAGCGTCAGACGAACAGGACGCCAGGCAAAACAGGAGGAGGGCAGATGAGGGAGAGGGAGAGAGAGAGGGAGAGGAGACGAGACACGCTGGCAACTACTGTAATCGGGAGAGACAAAGAGAGAGAGAGAGAGAGAGAGAAGGAGGCAGAGAGAGATGGAGAAAGAGAGGGAGAGACCCAGGCCCTTCAACCCATGTAGAGGGGCCGCAGCAGCAGCAGAGGTGGCGCGTCGAGGAAACAGCCGGCCCAGGGAGCATACACACCAGGCTTGTGTGTGTGTGAGAGCTTCAGCTCAGGAGCATGTGTCTTATTAGAGATATCGAAAGGAGGAGGAGGAGGCAGAGGAGAAAGAGGAGGAGGACAGAGGGGTGGGGGGAGAGAGGGCTAAAAAAAGAGAGATGGAGTATGGCTCAGGACTCCTACGCGTGACAACGCATCTGTCAGTGCCAAGACCTGCTAAGGGAAGAGAGTGAGAGAGAGGGGAAGGGGGGAGAGAGAGGGAAGGAGGGAGAGAGTGGGGAGGGGAGGATTGGGAGAGAGAGAGGGGAGAGAGTTAGAGGTGGATGAGTGAGTGGGCAGATGAGGTAAAAAAAAAAACATGGGAGGACAGTTCTAAAACCACATGGGAGAGCCATTTTACATTATCAGCCACAGTTTAGAACTAGAACAACAAAGGTTTGCCTGAAGACTTACTACTCTCACTCTAGACAGAGATAAAACATCCAGAGGTGTTTTTTCCGTCACACCGTGCTGCAGACTGCAGGAGTGTAATTGTTTTTGCATTTCCAGGTCTTTGCCGTTTGTTTTTGGACAACGCCAACAAACTATTTACCACACTATTTTGTTTGTTTGTAGGGGTTTTTTTGTTTGTTTTTGTTTGTGTTTGTTTTCCCCACATTAAGCAGTGACCTTCTGCTCCACATGGTAAATGTGGACTAAGTGTGACTGATTCTGTTTGGACAGTCTTACTTGGAAGTGGCCACTAGCTGTGGGCACAGAGATTGTTTTCATTGATTTGAACCAACAAGCTAGTTCAACACGTCAGCCACAAAACTGAGCAGCACTTCTTTTGTGCTTTGCTTTTTTGGAGCTAGCTCCTTGCAAGAGATGAATGCATTAGGTGACAGATTTGTACCACACTCCACACACACACACGCACACACACACACACGCACACACACACACACACACACACCACAGACACACACACACACACACACACACACACACACATACACACACACTCCTCTCACTCTTTTTGCCTCAACAATAGAGGCTAAAATAGAACAAGACATGGGCCTTGACTTTTTCCTAGGTTGCAACTTCACAGACATCATGATCAAGGCTGATTCAACCAAATCATTAGCAGTCATGGCACTATGAAACAAAAAAAATGCCACAAATATTTCTTGGTCACTGCACTTCGACTTGCCTTTCTCGAGGCTGGTGATGGATGGAAAAACATGTTTACACAATCCTCCAAGAAAAACGGCAAACACACAAATATGTTTTTCTCACGCAAAAAAATACAAAAAAAAAAAAAACAGCAGCCAAAACAAAAAGGCAAACGGTTACACGGAGGGTTAAGATGAATGTGTCTAACGTTTCTAAGTTAATTCAGTGGCATTAAGAAGTGACGGCGAATGATACAGCAGAATCTGAATGGCATAGCTGGTAAGTAACTGTGTGTGACAAGAGCAATGCCTTGAGGCCAGCAAGGAAAAGCGAGCCCATATTTGGCACTAGCACGTTGAACTTAACATCATTGTGAAGCGGAGGAAAACATTTGTTGATTCCCTGCATACCAACTAGCATCATCACGTTCCCAACCATCAGGGACATTTCAAACGACCTGAAAGACCTCCGTCAAAACACATCTCTTCCTAAGATCATTCCAACAAGGTTTTATTGCATTCATTTCACTTGGGAGAAAAAAAATAGACAACTGGCAATGACATGAGCAAGAACTGTAGATAATGGAGTCTGGACATTTTGTGATGAACTTGAGAGATCAAAAAGCGGGTAAAACAAAAAGTAATAAAGTTTGCGGGATAGACCCACATTGATCCGAAGTGTTTTTGAGATTGACCAGACAGTCTCATTCAAAGCACCGCAGCCGAAACATGTCAGCGCATAGCTAGGGGGGAAAAAGAACATCCCTTGTGCAAATAAGTCATGCAATTGTGAAACATTATGAATGGGAACAAGGACAGCGTTTAATTATGCCGGCTCATCCATCATAGCACTGACGAACACTTTTCTGTGGGGAGTCCCCTCTATGGAATCAAGGACCACTCCATGAGTCTCTCAGCAATTAGCAGTCCAGAGAAGAATAATTAACACTCACTCACACACACACACACACATACAAAGAGAGAGAGAAAAAAGGGAGAGAGCAAGAGAAAGAGGGAGAGAGATAGACATAGAGAACCAGACAATGAGAGAGATGAGGAAGGAGAGAAAGGGGGGATGAAACTGTGAAATGATCTTGTAAAGCCAGTGCAAATCTTTAAATCTTCCATGTCTCCCAAACCTTTAAAAGGCCAGTCTGTGCTAAGCAGCCACAGAGGTAGAGGTGCATGTTTTCCACTGTGTACTTTCAACATCTTCAACATCTTCATCCTCAAGTGAGAAATCACATTTACTAATTAGCAGAGAAATGCCAAGGTGTACAAGCTCAGGAATCTGCTACTTCTACAAAGCACCTCCAAGCCCAGCCCTGGCCCAGAGTCGGGCACAGCGCAGTTGCAGCGAGATCCTCAAGACAAGACAAGCACAGACAAGGAGAGTCCACAAACGCTGATGTTTGTCTCCCTACCACCTGAAGTCGAACCCCATTTTTAATGACTCCAGTGTGTCTGAATTGAACGAGACATCGCCATGGCGTATAAATGTAATCCGAAAAGACAGAATGCTGCGATGGATTTTAGAAACAGCAATCAGAATGAAAAGCAGACGAACTGGAGAAGGCAGAGGAGGAATGAACTCACAGGAAGCCTATCTAAACAGTGAATACAGTGACTGAAGTTTGATGCTGGATATTGAAAAGAGCCAATTGTGTGAATTAGATAGCCCCACTACTGCATTTGGTATATAATAATAAAACAACTTTTTGTCATTGCTACTATTGACATACTGTACGTATGTAACTGTTTAGTAAGTATGTCTCAAACATGTCTCTTTTTAATATGACTAGATTTCTTATTTTCTTATAAAGATCTAAGTGGCATATCAACTAAGAATGTGATATCACAAGATATCAAACCTTGACAAAATCTCTTTTGTCTGTGGACATATACCAGTTTTAGCATAATCACATTTTTGTTTGACTCCACATCTGTATACTGTAGTAACCACACTTGTTTTCTACTCTACAGTAACAGTGGGTCTAAGACGATCTCCTCATGGGTATAAGTGGACATTTGTCTGAGCCCCGGCTTGCTGTCCTTTCATGATCTGCTCCTGGCCTTGGCCACAGGTGGTCCCATCTCCTCTATTCAGCTCTATTCACCTGAGCTGAAAGTCACCTGCTCACCTCTTCAGAGCAGACGCAGATTAAATTGCTCAGCTTTGTAGTCGTTTTGATTTATCCATTATTCAGGTGCACCACACAAAAGGATCACGCTCTCCTGGAGAGGTGATCAGGAGGTGAACCCATACATGCACACACACACACACACACACACACACGCACACACACACACACACACACGCACACACACACACACACGCACACACGCGCGCGCACACACACACACACACCCAATAGACTACAGTTATTCCCTGAATATTGGAATTATGAAAATATTAAACGATGACTAACTATAAAACATACCTACTCTGAATCAAATAATTTCTGGATTTCCCAATATGATTTGTTTTAATTAGATGCTATGTTTTTATTTGATGTTTATATCAAGTTACTCAGAAAACAACCCTATCTGTCTAATGTTTGATGACATTGTGCTCTGTGCAGAGATGCTCGGCTACAGAGCCGGATGAAGATGATGAAAAGTGTGTTATATTAAATAGACTGAAAACATACCAGATACTTGATTAATATTCTGCAGCCTAAACGTTTCCTCAGTATTCCTGGACCCTTTTTCTGTCCACCACATCTTTTAAAACTCCACTCTACACTCCTTGGAAGAGCTCACTGGTCCACAAGACTAACCACCCATGCTATTTATGGTATTTTTACTGCTGTAGGGCTATAAAAAAATATTTTGTCTCGTGTATTTTTGCCATGGCAAAAATCAGCAACTACAGCCACAGATACAGCCCAACACAAATCAGTAAATAAATCAGGGAAATTCATAAAAATGAAATAAAACTAAAACACATAGCAATTGGCCAGTTTGATTCAGGGCTGTTTTTGATGTTGGGCTGACATCCTTGCACCTGGCTGCATTCACTAGCCTGCCTGATAAAATATGTTAGAACCACAGGGTTACTCATGCTCAGCCCGGTAAATGTTTTTAAAGTCTCCTAAAAGCATGGCATGTTTTTGTGAGTTTGGCTTGCACTCTTGTTTTTGAATCATATTTTCTTTCACACGCCACAGATGATTAATGTGTTGTTTTCAACTATTCCCTTGACAAGGCCAACATATGATACTGTTTGACTATAGATTTTAAAGCTCAACCACATTTCAGATGGTAAGTAATACTCCAGTTGTCCAACAGGTCTTTGGTTTACACCCATAATAAAGAATAAAGAAAAGAATCAGGGAGAGCAGTAAACAGTTTAGTATAACATATAGGTCTATAATAAGTAAGGGATAATATTGTCTGCCGGTCAATATCAGAAAATTAGTCCCAACAGGGCGAACAGATGTCTTACTTCATCATAAAGGGACTTTTTCCGATATTGACTGGCAGGCCATAAATTAACCAGCTTATTATATGGCTACAGTACATGCCAAAACAGGAAAAAAAACTTCATACAATATGCCATCTAAAATTATTTTGTTCAAATAATTCAAATAGTTGGCCACAGTAGTAGAACTTTTCAGGTTTCAGGTGTTATATCGTGACATTTATTTGCTACAATTTACTTTCAATGAAGTTGCCAATAGCCATAAGTGAACAGACTATAGGCTACTTACAGAATGATATGAAAGACTTGAATCAGAAACACTGCAGCTTTCATTATACAGAAATATCTGACCTCCAAACATTGGGAAGGCTGCAGCATTCTGAAGAGACATATAATAATAGAAAAGTGACACTTATATTTGTCCTTCATAAAACATATGGCAAACTGTGTCTGAAACTGATCAGGACTGGACTGGACTTTCTGTAATCTACAGTATCCATATCAAACACTATTTACAGGACTAGACACAGCACAGCTACAGCATGGACGAGATGTGCAGAAATGGACAGGCAGGCAGACAGACAGACAAACACACAGACAGAAAGGCAGACAGGCAAAAAGACAAACAGGCAGGCAGGTGGGCGGGCAGACAGACAGACAGACAGACAGACAGGTAGGCAGACGTACAGGTAGGCAGACATACAGACAGACAGGCAGATATACAGATAACCAGACAGTCAGTCCGTCAGACAGGGAGGCAGGCAGACAGACAGGGTGGCAGGCACCTGGCTTACCCAACGGCACACAGCAGCCAGCGTGGCCCGTTTGAGTAATCACTTCCTGCATGGCGCATTAAAAAAGTTGGGTGAAATGCACTACAGATGTGAGGCCCACCACACATCACCCTCACCCGCCAAACACACACACATGCACACACACACATGCACACACACACACACACACACACACACACACACACGCACAAGCACGTGCGCATGCACACACGCACACAATAGCTGCTCTGCTGCTGTCTTCCTTTTTCACACTCTAGCCTTCTCTGTGTGTGTGCCCTTGAAGCACCAAGCAGCGACCACTACCCCACTGTCCACATCATGGTAGCAGCTGGTCTAGCAGTGGGTCAGAAGGAGAGCAGAAGAGTTTAGGGAGCATACCGCAGGGCGCACCACCCACTCGGCCTCACCTCCATCTCTCCCTCTCCCAGCGCTCTTTCATCCTCCCCATCATAAGCTTTTGTTTATGTCGGATCAAAAGATGATTGCACCTGCTGTTCTTTCCATCATCAGCATATAGCCCTCATTTTATGGAGTGAACAAATCAGGGAATTAACAAATCAGTGGGGAGGGAGGAAGCAAGCAAGAAATAGACTAAAGCAAATAAGAAAAGAAAGAAAGAAAGAAAGAAAGAAAGAAAGAAAGAAAGAAAGAAAGCTAAATGTTATGCTCCAGATTCTGCTTAATGGCCTGTCAAATCAGTGGTGCCATGTGGTTGGTGCCAAAACAAATACTCCATTGCTATGCATTCTGCCCTCTCCAAGATACTTATTTGTAATCACACTAACACTAAAACACACTTCTTTTACACAACCTAGGGTTCTGATACACATGGCTAGCAACATTCAAGTAAGTGGGGGAAAGGTGGGCTATTGCATGTTTTTAAATGAATGAGAAAATCCAATGTATTGTCATAGCCCAAAGTCTAATAACGTAGGCACGTCTAGTGTTTCTGTAACAGCCATATATATTTGCATTCGTTTTCACCACTTATGATAGCCTATGCTGAGGATGAACAACTTTAGATTGGCTAAAATATTTGTTTACCATTGACATAGCGTACAGGAAAAATATAGCCTATACATTGCACTTAATAATAAATGATTGTCATGTGTAATACAACACCACTGGACATCGGACATGTAAACGTCCTTTTGAAACGTGGGTTAAACAATAACGCATGTAGGTTGTTAGTCATAGTATATTTATATATCTATAGTTTAACTTCTCATATTGGAGCAACCATGACTAATGTTCTCAAATATTTTGTTATAAAAAAATTAAGCCGATAACACTCACGACCTACCAAAGTAACGAGTCTCGTGTGTCTCCAATGGGCTGACGGCTCTCTTTCAATAGAGAAAAATCCTTTACTTTCTGAGTTTCGACTCCTTGCCAGCAGCCGCCTCCGAGTCAGTGCAACTAGTTAACTAAATTTATCATCAAAGTCAGCAAATTGCCTTTCATAGGCAATTATAGTCAAACATGATCAATATGAAAACAAAACTTATATGGTCATAAGAATATAAACTGAAATTGTAGAATATGTCTTTAAATAAAATCAAATGACTAATGTTTGTCTTCTTTAACGTTTGATGTGTTACTCGACAGCGGCCTTACTTGAGGACTATCTAGTCATTCTGAGGCAATTTCCACATAAATCCACTTTTAAGGACGGGACATCATCCAACTCGGCTCAGTCATCCTTACTCTCCGGATGTTTGCATCCCCATCTAGGGCTAAGACGGGCTCAAGGCAATCGCAAAAGATCCGCGCTAGCCCCTCCCCCCCGAGCTGAAAGATGAAAAACCTGTGGTGGAGCTAACGCTGGGAGTGTTGTTGTCATATTGTTGTCATGCTCACCCATTGCATAACATGAAATTACGCCATTCCTAGTATTTTTAGCCTATGGTATAGCCTATTAAGCCGTATGGCTGAGTTCGTGGTGTTAAATAAAAATGTCATGCATGGTAATGTCTTAATGATGCATAAATGATGTAGGTCTAATGCGATGCATGGAAAGTCTGCATCTGCATGCTGCCTGGACCACATAAGAGGAAAAGGCGATATTAAATATTCTCTGCTGAAATGTCCACAGTTATGCAACTTGAAACAATTGCATTAGTTTTCTGAAATGTAGGCTTTTATTTCTTTCTTCCTTGTGGTAAAGTATGGAAAATCAAAGATTGGCACAGGCCTATGACAACAACCCCATGCAATTGTAATTCCTGCAAATGATGTCAGTTTGAGACAATTTTGTGCAGTTTTGGCATAATCGTACATCAATGTTGTGGTCAGTTGCTTAACTGATTAAAATTGTTGGCCATTTTCCACTTAACATATTTTTCAACTTGGCATATAACTTTCCTTATTTCCTCATTTATTTATTTATTGTGTAAAGTTTCAACTTCTTCCTGGCACAGTGCTCAAAGGAACCCTATCACATCTAACATATACTCTCAACTGAAATGTATTCAAATATTGATCAATAATTTCCTATATCTTTGTGGAAATGAAGTGCCACATTTGCTTGTCTTAAAATAATGTAATGTAAGAGTCATTTCAGGTTGCTGGTTATACGGCCTTGACCTCTTGAATCAGAGGAGGTCATGGTAGCTGTGCACTTAAGAGTGTGGAGCATCTGGATTTCATAGGAGCAGTCCCAGAGTAGGACAGACAGACAGACAGAGAGAGACAGAGAGAGAGAGAGAGAGAGAGAGAGGGACAGAGAGAGAAATAGGGAGAAGGAGCACTAAAACTAAAACACTTGCTCTTACATATCAGAAACCACAGAGCCCACATATGTGATTGTACGGATCCTCCTCAAAAACCTGAGCATCTTCCTGGTTTGCTCCCGGCTTGGCAGCATGTCACTGATCGTCTTTTCATCGCTCTCTATCGCTCTCTAGCTCTCTTTCAAGACTCTCTATCCCAACCACCATTAACGTTACCTTATGGGCAAGGACAAGGTCGAGAGTGCGTGCCACTGGCTAATAAAGAGCAGGAAAGTTTTCTAATGAGTTTTGGCTGAGCTATCGGCCTAAAAGAGATTATGTATTGTTTACACAGAACTACCCTCATATAAACCAATCTTGCATGACATGGAGTCATACTTAACGTGTTTTCCCTGTGCTGTGGATATTCTTTTCTCAATCATTTTTCCACTGATGATCAACACTTGCAACATGTGCCTTTTCCCCTCCCTCCTCCTCTCCCAGCAAATGTTTAAACAAGAAGCAAGCTATAGTGGAATGTGTTAGAGTAGTGCCCCCCAAATAACAAACACTTGGCTCATTCATGACATTAGCAATGATTATGGCAAGTACTGTCTGACTCACATGGTTTTAGCCTATTGTGAAACCAGTCATTTATTATCTGCCTGGCCTTTTCCAAACATTAATATTATTTGGATCTAGGAAGATAATATCTGACAGTTTGGGATTTCTTTTGGAGAATAATCAAATGATAACCATGTGTGGGCATTGACATTTCAGCGGAATTCTACTTACTCTCAGCCCTTGGAGTTCCTTGCAAATAATCTGTTCTATTTCTGAATGTGTCTTCAAGACGGTTGGACAGATGGTTATCTTCCTTGATATTTAGTATATCACACCCAGTATTCTTTATCGGGATTCTGGGACTGTGTATTGCTCCTGATGTGGTCACACAAGCTTTGTCTAACATCCAGTTCTAGCGCCAGCTGTTGGACTTGACACATTCTGACAGTTAAATTAGGAAACATCACTAGTGTTAGGCTTAAAAGATTTTTTTTTTCAGTAAATAGAGATATTTTTTTTCATTCAGATCTGAAAAACAACATGGTATATTTTGTTAAGTGGTCTCTCTTCAGTGACGCCATCTGGCTCATGATACAACCTTTCATTTTCAAGATGAATACAAGATGAATTTCAATGAAACACATTCTTCCTACCTGGATGTACACGACTTCATCAAATTATAGAGAAGAAAAGCAGAAAAACTGTACTAAACATGTGACTTCACATCTGTCATATATATTTGAATTTGTGAGGATAAATTGTTATTAATAAACGCCCCCATCTCTTTGTGCTCTGATCTGATATATTAAAAAACCTGGCAGATTAAATGGAGACAGTGGCGAGTTAGAAGAGAAAGATTAAGATGGCAGAAACTAATCTATTTGGCTGAAGTAGTCCTCAGCACTACACTCCTGAATGGACTGCATTTGAAGTCTACATTCATCTCCTCACAGTGCCCATATCTTCACAATCCAACAGAGGGGCATACGCGGCAGCTCCTGAAGATTCCTCTGAGCATTGATACTCTCAAATGGCAAACACCAAGCAGGAGGTTCACAAGATCTCCTGGCTTCCCGCTTGGGTCCTAGGCCAGGGTCCAAACCACAGTATGCAGAAATATGCAGGAGGTATTTCTGTCTCTGATGTTGCATTTCAGAGGCCAACCGTGGCAGATCTGAAACCAATAAAACCTACTCATTTTATAAGGAGTGCTGCGTGTTATACTGCTGTGTGGCTCTGATTTGGTGGGGAGTTTGGAGGATAATTTACTATTTTTATGCACCTAAACTTTTACTGTCATTTATGGATCACAGCTGCTTCTGATGATAGGATTGAAACAGCTGTCGACTCGGCATTACTCTTTCTGTGTGGTCTGTCTTTTTTTTGTCTGATATTCTGTGTTGTTGCCTCCTGTCATTAGCCTTAATTGTGGATACATCTGATAGATAAATAATAACATTTTCACATTGTTAAACTTGAGCATATAGAATTGACCCTCTCATTTATGTGCAACACATGCATGTGGATAAAATGGACATTGGATTTCTGGCATTGTCTCTTCAAATTCACGCAATAGTGAATTTGTTGTTGTTGTTACTGTTGTTGCTGTTGTTACTGTTGTTGTTGTTTTTATTGGTGTTGTTGTTGACGTTTGACAGCTGCAGTAATTATACATGTCGTGAACTGCTTTGAACTCATCTATTAATTCCTGTAAATGGTTGGAAAAGGACACGCCAGCGACCTATCTCCTTCACCTGACTGTCTGAGTTGTCATGCTTATGCATCCTGTGAGAATAAATCAGTGACATCCCAGTTTGGGATAAGTACTTTGGGATCGTAAATGGAACATTATTCCTCTTTGAATCATTTGAATGAAAAAAGTGTCTTTTATCTACATCAGTATGTCTTTTACTTGCCACAGTGCTTAGTGTCAAGTCAGTGAGCTTTGCCTTCATGAAAGCCATTCCCTCAGATGGATACATTCCCCAAGATCAATTTTCTTCTCCTGGCTTTTCTCAATATTGCTTTTTTTTTACAATAGATTCAATCCCAATATAGCAAGGACAATACTCCATAATGACAAAAAAAAAAAAAAAGGTTTGTATAGCTTTTTTGCATATTTCATTCAAAATAAAACACTGAAATATCCCATATAACTCTGTCTTTATCCCATATAAATCTATCCTTGATACTTTGTCATAGATGTGGGATACTATCACTGAAGTGAAATCCAGTTAATGGCAAAAATGGTTGATGTACTGTATCCACATAGGACATGCTGCGTAGCCCAACCATAAAGGTGTGGTCAAAGGCTCTAAGTGAACAGTAGTAAATCAGTGAGAGGTTTGGTTAAAGCCAACCAATAGCATTGCTGAGCAATCTATTTAAAGTGAACACATCAGATGAGGTTGCAGTGTAAAAAGATGGCAATTTTTCCCTAGGAGTGCCTTTATAAGGACTAAACCATATTTCTTCTTCTGATAAAAACAATTAAATCAAATGACATAATTCTGTTTTGAAATGTTTTAGCCACATACTAGATTTTTAATACATTGCTAATCAAGGTATGTGATTTGAAAATGTCCGAACACACATCATGTGATGCATACTCAATTTAATAATCTAAATTTGTGGAATGGAATGCATTTGTAAGTTCAGACCTAGTTGATGGAAAAAAAATGTATTACTTACATCTTCGCTGAAATGTTAAATGTTTCAGCAGACATTCTGGCTCTTTCTGCGGTGTGACTTGAGGGAGCAGAGGTCAGCTCTATTTTGTTTGGATATAATCGTTTTCAGATGGAAAATTGCTGTCTAGTAGACTATATTCGCTCCTTTCCCCAACACCAAAGAAGACTACATACTGTATGATATCATGACTCAAACGAATGGGCCTAACGCAGCATCATTCTCTTCAATTTCTTATATATTTTCTTGCATTTTTCTGGTAAGAGAAAACATAAAAAACTAACTCTAAATGCAACAAACGTTCATAAGCACCAAAATCTTTTCTTACTATAATGCAGTGAATGATACCTCCCACTTGATCATAAACTGGAGGCATGTGCCTGATTGTTTATTATTAGCATAAGTAATGCCCCCTAAATGTGTAGTTATTGGCAAATTCCCAAACTTCGGCATTTGGACCACATGGATGCATCAATGCATTTGTTCATAAGTGCATTTGTGTCTCCAAGCATACACTTTGCCTATATTTTTTTTTATACAAGCTTCAAAATGTTTCCCTGCTTTTGGCAATTTGTGTAAAAGATGTTTCTCTTATCTTGATAAGTGTAAGAGATTACCTGATCTTGTGAAATTCTCTCTTTCTTAAGTGAAAAACAAAAATAAGACAATGTTGATGTTGGTGAAATAAATGGGTACTAACAGCCATATATATATATATATAGAGAGAGAGAGAGATAGAGAGAGAGAGAGAGATGGTAGAGCTAGTCTGGGATCTGGGAACAAATTTCGCATGCGTTCAGAGCCCCAGCAGAACTGAACAGGTGAGTTAGAGCGTGCTAACGTTAGTACGGTATTAGATCAATGGGACAGGGAAGACATATTGAGTGACACAATATGGTAAGTGAGATAGACTGATGATATGGGATTTCCCACAGACAAATAGGAAACATGCAGGGATAATGTGCCACCCTTTAATTTAGGGAACATGATATTTCTTGCCAGATAGATAAATGATAAATAAGCAGTGATGCTTTGTGATTGGTGCATTCAGATAATCCCTATCAGAGAAGAATACATTCTCTAAATCTATGCCTCTGCATAAAGTTTGTATTATGGAGTTTCAGAAGACCTGTCTAGACGCAATAGACCATTTACACCAGCTATTTTTCACTGTCAAACTAGGGCCCAAATAGTAAAACATGAAACTAGAGTGAGCAATGGAGAGACGGAGAGGAGAGGAGGCTTCTATTTGTTTTTCAGATGTCCTCAAAATATTTTGATTATAAAAGATTTGGGGAGGGGGACAGTGAGCGATACCAATCTTTGGGAAAAGAGTTCAGGGCCTCAAACTGAATTTACAAGGCAATTCCAACTCACCGAGGGGTGCTTTGAAACCGGGTCGAGTCATAAAAGATTAATCTTCTTTTAATGTAATTTTGTTTAGCAACTGTGAAGTTGATTTCCTGGCTATAGTAGGCTATCTGCTCTCTGTGATGGCTCTTACAGAAGTGCAGTGAATTGAAGTGTTTTTTTTTACTCTTGGCCCCTTTCTTCTTCTCCTTTAGAAAAAGGACCATACTGGGTCTTTTCAGCTTTGTGGAAATTAATAAGTTATTATTACCATAAGCCACCCCCTGGGTTTGGTTTAATCCAGCTCTGTTTGAAGAGGAGGGTTCTCATCATGTTGTATGGGTGGGGGTGTGGGTGGAAGGACAGCAGCAGCACTTCTCATAAAAGAATGCAATTATTTTCTTTCAACATGGCTCATGGTATTTTGCTGAAATTTACAATTGGCAAAGGAAGAAAATAACACCAAGTCCAATGGGTCGAACGTACAGGACATAAACTCTCATAGGAGCTGCACATTGTCTTACAAAGGTGCTGATTGCTGAGGGACTTAAGACTGCTTAAGAAATTATGAATGATGAAAGCAGTTCACAAATTCCTCAGAGCAGACAACATGTTGGTATTTGAAGTAAAACCCACAATGCTATTCACATCAGAGACTAATGAAAACATGACAAATTGCAGAAAACTTGAGAGGTATTCAGACCACAACAAACACCGTTGTATGAAATCAATTTCATTTCATTGTTCTTTGAAAAATTATCCCAAATGAATGTCATTTCAAATTAAATTCGGTGTCACTTTAAATTTCTGGCCTAAGATCCAGCTGGGATGGCATGAAAGAGTAACCAAAGAATTAATTAACTTCAGGCCCTATTTGTCTCTTTCTGGTACATGTTATTTGTTATATTAAATAAGTCTTAAATCCAGTTTAATATGTCCAGTGACTGCAAACCATGTCTATTTGTATAAAGTGATGATAAACCATTATATGGGCAATATAGTTTTCTCACTACTTTAGTCTCACAAATTCGGCAACAATAAGATAAGAAAAATCTTGATATGAAAATCCCTGAACATCCCATTGTGAAGGCTTTTAAATAGTTTCCAATTATTCTTCATATCCTCCCAAAAAATCTTCTGTTTTATTATAGGTTTGGCTAAATGCTATAGATCTCACTAAGATCTCACTCTGTAGTGTCATTCTATACTGCACATCACTTTATTGGTATGAGTCCACTTTGACCAAACCTCACACGTTAACCTGACCCAGTGAAAAGCATGAGTGGCAATCTCCCTCACTACATATCAATTAGACTTGCGGTACGACTGACAAAACCAATACGGACCTGCCTCCACCATGCCAGCATGCTATGTGGTCATGTAGAGCTATAGGCAACTGGCCATTTGAAGGCATTTACAGAGGTAGACAAAATGCTAATAGCATGACAAAGTGTGCGTCCCACTATAGGCAGGGCTTCACGCAAGAAACTGTTTTGTGTCTGAAGTTTTATACATATTGAAGCCATTATATATCATCATCTATTTTCACATCTGAATCTGCTGAACCCATGCCTGCATTTTCACTCAATCTCTATCACCCAGTGATCTTGTGATGGCCTCTGTCTTCTATCACCCACTGATCTTGTAATGGCCTCTATCTTGTGATGGCCTCTGTCTTCTATCAACCAGTGATGTGATGGCCTCTGTCTTCTATCACCCACTGATCTTTTGATGGCCTCTGTCGTCATGGATCTTTCTCTGTTTGTTGTGTCCAAGGCGCCACCAAGTGCAAACGATTAGGATCGAAGTGCTCCAGTTACTAGGGCGATTATGATGTGGTTAGCATAATTCATTACACCCAAGACAAACGAGCTGCCTAAAGACTGAACTGACTTCCACACATTCATGTTCAGTCGTAAATTTGATGGTGTGGTAATCTGTGCTTGTCCTCATACTGCTGAATTTATGCCCTTCCATTGGGCCAGGAGCTGTGCTGGAGGATGCTGTGTTTGAGACTATTTTGATTTAGAGAATCACTTTTATCCGAGACAAGCATAAATGATGACAATGTTTTTGAATAGTTAAACCGCTCTTACAACACTGGTGGATGCACCATCTGCTGTTGCATCCACATGGGAGGACTTGATAGAATAATCAAACCAAGGATGCAGGGTGAGGAGACGTTTTTATTATGTGAGCTGACAATTGCTACTTCAACACAGAACAGAGCGGTTAGAGGCTGTTCTCATTTTGTTCTTACAGCATTACAACCAAGCTGTGCTATTTTGACACTTTAAGGAGACTGGTAAAATTTTACATTTGGAAAATCAGACATCAGGTTCCAAGTCATAATAAGGGACCTGAACTAAAAATTAAAAAGGAAGAACCACAGGAGGCAAGATCCTGTGCTTTTTATGTTCCTTTATATGTTCCTTTGGTTCCAAAGGGATTTCCTAAAATCTCTACCACTGCAACATACAGCTTTATGTGAATTTGGTAAGTATACATCATATTGTTTACTTTAGTTTAAGGTCAGGTCATTTGTATAATAAATTATTGAAAAGAAATAAGATATCCAAATAAGATTCAGTAGGCTTTCAATTCTGCCAGTTTTCAACATTTGATGAATAAATGATTATCATTATACTCATATCATTATAGCGCTTCAACAAAAAGTAGCTGCCTAGAGAGATACACAATGAGATGGACAGTGGGAAGACTGACTGAAAGAAAGAAAAAACATAGATAGACAGAAAGAAAGAGAGAGGGAAAATAAAAAAAATTAAAGCGAGAAAGGGAAAGAGATGGAGAAAATGAAAGAGAATTGTGCGAGCAAAAGAATGACATTAAATGGAAGAAGGATGTAGCCTCTCCAGACTATCCTGAAATGCTGTTAATGACCATGTTTTCCTGTGACCCTATTCCTGTTCGAAATGAGAGTGCCACACATCACTTTGCTTGCCAATAGCCAACCCATGAGAGCCCTAAAACCAAGTCAGACAGTCTTTTTAGTGGCAGATACAACATGCTTATGCATGCAAATATTATAAAATAGACTTTATTAAGGTCATATTTTTTCTCAAAGTCCATCAGCCAACAGTAGTTAAGGTGGTCGTAATGCCTCTGCAGTAGACTGCTGCACAGCCAGTATAACGAGAGTCCTGGGGATTAATGATGTTTAATGATAGCTTTATGACTCCAACATTGGACTGTTCAGAACAGCGGGATGGGAACATCAGAGCAAAATATATGGATGTTCTTCAAATCCATCATGCAAAAGAGAACATAATATTAAGCACACTGCCAAAATCGGAGGGGAAAAAACCCAAAGGGTGGGGAATGGAATGATGTAAAATGCAGGCTCTTTTGGTTTCCATTGAATCACTAATACATAAGAGAAACTGCGGTAAGCATCGTAAAGACTCGATAACGATGAGGATGGCCCGTCTCTCTGCAGGAAGCAGATGTTTTTTTTTTTTTTGTGCAATAATTTCATTACATGCATTTACAATGATAAAATGCCATATGTACTGCATGGGAGATGTCTTGTCTTAACATACCTGGTGTGGATTCCACTATGGCTCTCCATAGACATCAATAAAATGTGCTCTGCTACACAGAGCCAACAATGCAGATGAGCTTTTATTGTAGCCAAAGTAAACATGCAATGGAAGCCAGAATAGGCAAGATACTTAAGGGCTCATCACATGGCTTTGGCCTTTGCCATAACTTCCACTATGAGGAAAAGGGAATGGGGAAGGCTTGAGGACCCAGTAGAGGAGGACACAGATCAAAGGGTACAGGGTCCTGGGTTATGCTTTACTTGTTAAGATGTAGTTCAAGTCAATTGGTCAAAATCCAAGGGCTCAAGAGATGAGCACCAAGGACCACAGGATATTAGTGACCCTGCTACAGCAGAGGGAAGACCTGGTACGCTTGCAGAGTGGTGGACATCATGCAGATGGTGAACAGCAGGGCCAAATGGAGCAGGCATAGGTAGGTAACATGCAGTGGACAAAAAACCAAAGGATGGATGGCCAAGAACTTCTGAAGTCAAGGAATGAAGTTGCATCAGTGATGACTAAAGAGGTACAAAGACTCTATGCCTGCCTGATCTGACATGGTGACCATTGTGGAAGACAAAAAAGGTGTCACGTGATCCTGGCATATAGCACTGTCGGGAAAAGGAATTATGGAGTTATAACCAGCTTGGGGAGGAATTCAGTGGTGCTAACACCAGCTTGGGGCCGGGGTACACAGTGTAAGGATACAGCAGCCAGAACTATGCTTCAACAGGGAAATCAGGGGGAAAGTGACATCCATTAGAAGACGCAGAAGTTGCATTCTAGTAGGGATATTATTGGACAGGTAGAGAGAGAGGAAGAGCAGGGTTTAGATTCTGTGAGAGATTGATTGGGTGGTTTGTTTAATGAAAGGGACAGAAGCCTGAATGAAGTTGCATGAATGACAGAATTTTGCAATGATCTTTGGGTGACTAACATGGTCCTATATACTGGAGTGTGTGTGTGTGTGTGCGCGCTGAGGCACATCAACATCTAACTACAGTGGGTGGTCAGCCCTGTAATGACACCAGGATACTGACAATATGGTGATCTTTTAAAAAAGCAAAATCTGTGTGCAACATTTCCACTGTCAAAAAAACCTACTCTTGTGTGGTGCACACTGACACGCTTGTGGGAGCACAACATGTCACATGTGACAAAGAGAGACATATTGTGCCAATAGCCTCCCCCTGATCTATTGGCTATGAGTCCAAGTTATGGCAACCTTTTACTGAAATCAGAAAGAAAAAATGAAAACGTATAATCAGTCTGTGAAAGCTTACTGCCATTGGTAAACAAGTTGATGATTGTTGTCATGTTGTGCTGAATATCTTGTTTTCGTTCCCTTTAATGCGCTTGTAATATTTCCCTGTCCTAACTCTGGCTCAAGGAGAGAAATTAGAGGCAAATAAGACATACATGTGTTCCTGATGAAAAGAGTAATCATTTGGAACAGAGCTGCCAGAGAGAAGAACACCATTCTGTCTGGTTTTCCTCGTCTGTCTCCTTGGCCCGGCATGACATCTCTTCTGGATAACCATAGAGCACAAATTATATTATTGTGGTGAGCAAACAAACAAAAAAAAGTACAACACACACACACACACATATGGACACACACTCAGAGAGAGAGAGAGAGACACAATTACACAGATTGTGAAACACAAACATTGATACCTAGAAGCGATTTGGATTGCATAACCAGATTATATGGAATTTCAATGTGCATTGACATGTCGTTGCGTCACATTAGTGTCAAAACCACAACAGACCAGTAGTCATATGTGCATAATATACTTGAACGCATACCAATATTATTGCTGTCATGCCCTTTGCGTCTTCCTCAACCATGTCACTTGACATAGCACAAATGAATCGTCCTGCACATCACACAGAGGGAAGGCTTCTGGCATTCTATCCATTCACATGTACACAAAATATGTGATGGAGGAAGGATGTGTTTGTCTGGAAATACTTTTGGTTTTAGTAAAAAATAACCAAAACACAACGTAAAAAGCTCTTGTTGGTTCAAGTATTTGTTCTTCTGGCCGTTGTCCACAGTACAATACAACACAACACATTGGCGCACAGAGACATGTGAGAAATGAGAAAGACTGTTCGGTGTCACTTCTCTTGAGCCTAACGTCACAAACGTGATACACTCTCATCACGGTGAATGTCCAGCCATTTACAGAGTGTCATAATCTGTAGCTGTCATAACGGTGTAATACCATGACAGCTTCATGGGATGTGACATGAAACAAATTCAAACCTCCCTGATGACAATTGTGAAGAAATGCCAAGAAAAGATCACACATGGGACTGAAAGCAGTGTACAGGAAAGTGTAGCAATTATGCACATATCAGCAAATAGAAACATCTCAATTTTCATCAGATAGATAGATAGATAGATAGATAGATATAGTGTTAAATGGTTGTGCCGTTGGTTATTAAGGGTTGGACTGTATAAGGAACGATGAATTTATGATGGATGTGTCCTTTAGTTGTCTGTAAGAACACAAAAGAGTCAATGGAATCCAATCCAGTAATTTACTTTGGGTATTAAAGAAATGAACACAGTACAGCAGGGTGTGGGTGTGGTCTGATATTAGAACAAAGAATTTTTGCATTAATATGACATTATAAAGTCAGATAATAATTGGTAACACTTTATTTGAAGGGGTCTACATAAGGGTGACATGTAACCGTCATAAGAATGACATGACACGTCATGTACATTAACGACACATTATTGATGTTTATGACTGTTGTCATAATGTGTCATTCGGTTTTTGGAATGTCAAATTGACATTGTTTGGGTGTCATCATTATCACAACTTGACATTAGCCAAGATGACATTATTTGACGGGTCTTTGTCATGACAACTTGACATTAGCCAAGAAAATGTAACCCATTTACAATATTGTCATGACGACTTGACATAGCCAAGAAAAAAATGCAAGGTGTTTGGCATGATATTGTCATGACAACTTGACATATAACTGTGTTTGGCCTGACTTATCTTCTAGGTTTGTAAAGTGAAGGGCCTGAACAATTGACTGTCATGACACCATTATAATTGTGTCATAAATACTTTCCTTGACCTCAACTACAGTGGTACAGTTTTGACTTGTCATTAAGCTGTCACAAAGAACTATTACACACTAAAATAGTTTCCTGACAGTGTCATGAATTGTCATGACAACTTGACATAATTGTTTAATTATTACATGAACAAGTTCATATAACTGTGTTTGGCCTCACTTATCTTCTAGGTTTGTGAAGTGATGGGCCTGAACAATTGGCTGTCATGATGCCATTATAAATTGGTCATGAATACTTTTCTTGACCTCAACTACAGTGGTACAGTTTTGACTTGTTATTAAGCTGTCACAAATAACTATTACACAACAAAATAGTTTCCTGACAGAGTCATGAATACTTACCTTTGACCTAAAGTACAGTGAACCATCTGAGATGTTTCCTGAACATGTCATTAAGTGTCATTACACTATCATGTAGGTCCTATTTCTGTACATTTTACATTTCTGGAACATTGAGTCTAATTTCAACTATAATGACAACAAATACTATACTCAGTCGTGACTTAAGAGTTTATTTCAGCAATGCATTTTGCAAAACCATAATACATGGACATGTTACCATGCCAGCTAACCTAACTGTGCATGTAGAACATGCATTCAACTATTCACATACTAGTCTTTAAGCACCATTTCATTGCCATCATTTCTGCAGCTTTTTCAAATCATGCACGAGTCTACCCAACACACCATTACGATGACGGATTCCTAACCAGTAGTACCATTCAATCATTTTAAGGTGCGTTTTGAGGGACTGAGGGGTTCGATTCCCCCTGAGACGCCATATTTGTCTGTGTAAGGGGCACTTATTTTAATGTAGTGCTGCCTTTCTAAGGAACTTTTCACAAGAGGAGTAGACAAATGAAAGTACCAAAATAGTTTACCCAGAACATATAGCCGGCATTTAATCAAAAATCTGTATCAGTATTTCTCTTAGTTTTCAACCTTTTAAACACATGTTGAGAAAAATATGAAGTAAAATGACCTCAGAGCTCTGATAAAATAACCCCAAAATAATAATAAGTCCATCTACCTGGGTAGTATGTTTTTTTTTTAAGTGGTGAGATCTCGCGCCTATCTGTAGGCTACAATGAAATGAAGAAATATTGAGTAGAAGCAGTTCATGTCGCAGGCAAGATTATCATTTGCGCCCTCTGCTCTTCTGCCTCCCGTGTCCAATGGCGAATTTGTCCAATGGAACACTCTCAAATCATGCATACCAAACAAAACCAAACAAAAAAACAACCTGCATAGCAGGGCAACAATTCAATTCAATTACTCTCGATACATTTTAGCAGATCTGGAAATATAACTCATATTCATGAACTGTAGTAGCTTAAGCCTTGTACATTTTACGTAAAACTTGACTCATAGATAATGCATAGTCCCCTATCACCTTGGATCACTAACATCACGTCCTGTGTAATTGAAATCAGATTGTTTACAGCACTTGTTTACTTGCACTTACTTACTACTACCTGCATAACTGGCAGGTCGGCAAAGCATGTCTTATTTCTTCCCCTCATGCTGTAACCTGACCACAGCTCTGTGATCCCAAGACGGCTCATCATACACCTCACTGTCTTGCCCATGGTATTGGAGCCGTCTAGGGACAGGAAGGATATCTGTGAGAGAAAACACATTTTATTGTGGTTTTGCCATATGACATTCGAAGTAAGTCAGATGTGAACATTGAACTGTTGACTAAATAGTGCAAAGTCTAACACACAAGCTGTTTTCTGAAGTGCTCCTCTCCTCTGACACGGTCGCAGAGGGCATTAAGCTCAGCTTGATTGCTGCTGGGTCTGGGCAATGGCTCTACTTCTGTGTTTTGGGCAGGGACAGCTGAACACACCAGCCTTTTGAGTTCCTGCTGCACCTCGTCCATGTGCTCCAATTTTGCCAGTACTCTTGTCTGGAATGCTTTTTGTTAAAAAGAAAAGAAAAAGGAAAGGAAATCATAAGTTGATTAGGGTGTGAAAGTGATATTTTGTTTACCAGTAGGATATGAGTTATATGACTTTGTTTTTTTTTTATGCTTATGTGTAAATTACAAAAAAAAGTGTTTTGTGGGCCTGCATGTTTTGGATTGCCTAACATATATTTACTCACAGGTCATCATTGTTAATAGCTTTTTTATGGATTTATAGGATCATTCCCCATGTCCGGGCCTAGAAGACAAGAGTGCAGCAGCAGGTAAATGTTACACTATGTGTTAGTAAATAGGTTATAGAGTTAATTTGATATTAATATGGAGTAGGTTACTTGAAATGGTGGGTGATGTCCCACTGGGGGCATGTGATGCCGATCGCTTGTCTGGAGTGAGACATTAATAAGAAACCCATTAAGACATGTAAGAGGCAATTAGCTGGCATCTGCCTACCATCTACCTCTATCTAAGTACTAGGCTACTCACCAGCTTCGTTTAGAGGACAGTTGGGCAGTGGAGTCAGTAGAGTGGCCGTAGCAGCGTGGTGACTCGGCCCAGCCTGGGGTTCTTCCTCAATGTCTGTTACTGCAAAACAAAATATTGTCTCTCAAAAGTGGAAAATCTCCCAATTTAAAACACATTATACAACAATTCTATTTGGATCTATGGAACTATTTATTTGTTTCTGATTGGCCGAGAGACGTTCCATGAGTTGAAATATCCCTGGACATTTCAACTCAGACTTTGCACAGCTAATAATAAATCACTCTGTGATACAATGTACACTGGATTCCACACTCACAAATTTCTACCAGTTTGTTGACTGCCCTACAAGGAAAAACAGGACAATAGACCTCATGTATGCAAACATGAGGGATGCATACAGTGCAAACCCCCTTCCCCCACTGGGAAAGTCAGACCACAACCTCATTCATCTCCAGCCAATGTACAAGCCCAAAGTACAGAGGCTAAAAGTTGCCACACGCACCTTCAGAAAGTGGACACCTGAAGCAGATGAGGCTCTGAGAGACTGCTTCGAGTGCACTGACTGGAGTGTGTTACAGAATGGAGAGGACTTAGAGGAGGTCACACAGTGCACAACTGACTACCTGAACTTCTGTATGGACATTGTTGTTCCCACCAGAACTGTACGCTGCTTTCCCAACAACAAGCCTTGGATAACCAGCAATGTCAAGACCCTTCTTAACAGGAAAAAGATGGCGTTCAGAGAGGGGGACATGGCAGAGCTGAGGCGCGTGCAAGGGGGGAACTCAAAGTCAAGCTGAAGGAGGCTAAGGAGGACTACAGAAGGAAGGTGGAACAGAAGTTGCAGAAAAACAACTTGAAAGAGGCATGGGACGGCATGAAGATTATCACTGGCCTGAAGAAGAGCAGCAGCTCAGTGGAGGGGGACCTGGACAGGGCGAACCAGTTGAACCACTTCTACAACAGGTTTGACTGCCCTGCTCCAGCTCCAATGGCGGTGGTCTGTCCACCATCCCCAGCTGACTCAGACACAGCTCTTGTTTGCGTGCCTGCCCTACCCCCACCTCTCCAGCTCTGCATCCCGGTGACACCCAACGACCTAAGCCACCATCACCTCACGCCCTGCCCCCGCCTGACGCCTCCTTGCCTGTGCCTGTTGAGGTGTCCACGACTCTGGCAGCCTTGATAGGGACATCAAGGAGGTGGTCATCCCCCAGCCCCCACCCCCACACCCCCTCAATACCAGTGCAACACTCACCTCCATCATCACAGGCTATCGTACCCCCACCATCACTGGATAATGCACCCCTCCCCCACATGGCGATCACGAACAATGAGGTGACAAAAGACCACAGTCAACAGCCATCAGACACACAGATCCCAGATGCACCCCTCCCCCTCCCCTTCCCTTACACCCCCCATCATCACAACAGATCAAGTGAGAGCCCAACTAAAGACACTGTGCATCAATAAAGCAGCGGGGCCTGACAGACTGTGTCCAAGGCTACTCAAGGCCTGTGCTGCTGAACTGGGGGAGCCACTGAAGCACATCTTCAATTTGAGCCTACGCCTTGGACAAGTTCCAACACTGTGGAAGACATCATGTCTCACCCCCGTCCCTAAGAAGCCACACCCTAGTGAGCTCAATGACTACAGACCTGTCGCTCTTACATCACGTGATGAAAACAATGGAGCGACTGGTCTTAGGTATGCGCAGACCCCAGGTACGCCATGCACTACAAGCAAGTACAAGTTAGGCCTAATCACTTTGTTCATCTTGAGGTTATGCAAAATGCACAATGAAACCTCAGCGTGTGTGTTTATTTTGACAAAATTATTTTTACCTTAGTAGTTTTTACAATCCATGACTTGGCCACCACAGCCACTGTCACTGGATTTTCTTTAAAAAATTCCACAACGTGAAAGATGGTCATCTGTGAAAAGAGCAAAGCAGTATTACAAATGCAGTATAATATGTTATCATAACATTAATTCATTAGTTAATTGTATTAAGCTGTTGTATTTACTGTATATTTTATATGAAAAACATGTGATGTTAGAGAAGAAAGGCTAGCATTTGTCATTTGTAATTTGGTATCAGTTCTTACAGGATGTAGAAGTTCATCGAGGTTTCTCATAAATGTGGTGTAGTCCTCCATATTTCGAAACACGATTGCTTGCTTGTTGTACTAACTGAATATTTTACATTAATTATTAATGAAATACGTTTGATTATTGGAGACATGATCTAATAGGGCTTCACTCTTTAAAAGGTGTCACATTTCATGCAAAATCCTCATGAAAGTCCTCCTTATTATGAACCATAATTGCTTGTTTTTCCAGTTGACATGTTGGAATGACTTTTGTGTGTGTCAATTTTTTTGTTGCAGAACACTCCAATGATCCTAGAGTCACACGGCACACTAAATAGAGCCTCAAGCCTGTTGTATACTCTGCACTGTACCTCATCCTGGCTGACTCTTTCCAGTACTTCCACAAACACCTTCCCTGCCTGAAATATGTTGTTTGGCCTCCGGAAAGACCTTTGGGTGAGGACATTTGCTCTAGGACTTTCACATTTTATATCAGTCTCTGACAGTCTTCTTACTATTTGTGACAGTGGGCGGTTTCCAGAGCGGACCATTTTTTTTATTTTTTGGTTGAAGTTCTCAAATGTAAATGCTGAGCACTTATCAAGGCCAGTGAATGTTTTCGCGTCATCTGCTAAATGTAGCATACTGTGGACATTGTAGACTATGAATTCTGGACCATAGATTTGTTTAGCTGTTTGCACAAAGTATGACAAAAGCTCTTTTGCATAGAGGTGGTGGTGTTGGACTAAGCTGGGACACACGAGAATCGCTAGAGCGACAGAAAATGTTAAAAAATGCTCGTACACATCCGTTCTCAAAATTCCTTTCAAAACTATTTTTCCGGTGTATAGCATAAACTGCCTCAATTCAGTCGCTTTCCAATGCTCAAGCTCATCCAAACTCCTTGGTTTTCGTGGAAAAAGGGTAGGCATTGACTCCCTCAAACCTAACAGACGGTTGTTAATGGCAGTGATTTGAGCTCTGCTTATGCGTGTCTGTCTGTTCCCATTTAGCCATGTTAGAAGGAGCTTTTTCATCACCGCAAGACAAGCCTGATGCATGTAGTCAACTGGGAATGAATTTATCATGTCAATGGCAAGAGACGCAAAGGGCGAAAGGGTTTGATGGTGTTCTGTTTGAGTATGCGCCCTGAATGACTCGTCTGTGCGCATCTCTACTCCCTTTACCTGCTGATATGTAACTCTTCCAAGCCAGATTCCCTTTTGTGTACACTTGTCACACCCATAATACCCAGAATATTGTTTTGTCCCCTTTACCATGGCCTTTGCAGGTGCATCACATACAATGCACTGTAGGTGGACAGCAACATGTTTGCCATTCTGGACAATCCCCTCGCTGAGTAGACCACGCAGTTCATTAGTTGTTTCTGTGATAAAGTCTAGGTCTGACGGTTTTGAGGTGCCACATGTTAGTGCCACAGGGAATACTGATGGTGGGACTTGGTCAGTGGCTGCCAGAATTGACCAAATGCAAGTTTTTGAACTTTTGAAGAGGGGTAACCCGTCTATGTTTAAGGACAGGTTCAAAATATGTGTGTCGGCTGGAAGAGGGTGCTTTTGTAGTGTCTTCTTAAGCATAGTCTCTACACCCAAGTACACATAGTCCATGCCAGATTTGGTTGTCTGCTGAACTGTTTTTTGTGTGCCAAGGAGCGTTCTTGCACTTGATGGTAACTGTGCAAGATTGTGTCTGTTTACAATTCTCAGCAGACTATCTATAGCCGAATGTGTGATGTTGTGATCAACTGCCCAATTAGCCAGATCTTCTTTTAGTGGATGATGTTCAGTGATGGGAGACATGCTTCCTGAGTCTGTCAGATCGGTCACATCCATGTCTACCGATGACACCTGCCATTCAGTCTCATCAGTGAGGAGTGGCAAGGTGATATTGGGTGTAGACTGGTGGCTGACAGTAGTGATTGTATCTTGTTTAACTGGTCTACAGAACTTCAAAGACTTTCTTCGTGCTGCTATCCATTTTCTGTCATAATTCCTTTCTGTTTCTATCCATTGTTCTCTGAAATAGTTAATAACAGTAAACCTAGTTATTAGGTCTCTCGCTTGTCGTCACCAACGTCTACATGGAATGAATGGTATCCAAGGGTTATGTATGCTGAATGTATAGCACGAGGCAGTCCAAAATGCATTCTAATGTATGCGTGGATACAATAGGCAGATGTTTCATAGCAATAGCCAGGTGTATTCGAATATTTTCTTTTTACAAGACTTAAGGGGTGCTTGTGTGTCTAAAGTGCGTTACGATGGGTGCAAGGCCATCCCCCTTTCAGGGGGAGGTGAGAGTGATTTCTGACTGGGCTCAATTAGCTTGAGCGAAATGCTGTTTAACAATGTGTTGCTATTGAAAGACCATTGGGGTGTCCTAACTTGCTTTGTAGGATACCCGAGTTATCCTTCAGTGGGCGGTAGATGTTTACATTTTTAAAAAATGTTCTTGACCCCTGCAGTATTGGTGAATGACATGGGGCCTTGATGGGTGGAGGGGCACCATTAACACTTTGCTGATGAATTAATTTAAAGTCCACCCTTTCTGAATTTCTTTAGGACGTGTTGATGTTGACATTCCATAAGATCCTCAACAATGTGGATCTGCTGTCTCCCGTTTGCTACCAGTTTCCTAGCCTAGCACCACTGTGTCACACCTTCAACCTGATTTAGGTAGATCAATATGAGCCATAAACATATAATATTGATTGCTCTCTTTATGTAACCTGTTAAACAGTGATTTGTCTGCTATTTGCAGTGCTGCATTGTTGTTTACCTGGTACTATTGCAGAGTCAATGTTATCAACTGAAACTGTGATGTGGAGGAAAGCCATTGAAATTATTTTCTTACCTTGTTTTCCATTTCAGGAAGTGGAGCTTGTGTCTCTGAAGATCAGGAGAGCCAGGGGTGGAAATTCCAGCTTAGAGGAGTATCTTAGGTATTGGAGTCAAGATGTGTACTACCAGCTGTGCTGATTCAGAGAGATTGCCTCGTCCTACTGTGACAGTCCAAGTCTTCACAAACTGCAACGCGGTTTCTCTTTGACATTTTTGCCTTTTAAAGTAAATGTACTCTACACTAACAGCAGGAAAGGGCATTCAAAATCTGGATCTGTATGTAACTAAGCTTATTCAGTGTGTGCATACAATCAATATGGAAGGGATATAACAGTTACAGTCCTTTATTGTTTATTTGCTATTCTCCTATATATTCATTGTTTATTTTAGATTAGGATATTGCTTGAATTGATAAACTGAAGTAAATATGACATGTAATTAAATGTCTACTAACTAAAGACTTTTATTTAATTAGACGCTGACATTGAACTGTTGACTGTATAGTGCAAAGTAACACACAAGCTGTTTCACTAGCTTGTGTGTTACTTTGCACTATACAGTCAAGAGTTCAATGTCAACGTCTAATTACTTCAAATCAATATCATACAGCAAAACCTCTCTTAACAGAATGTACTTGTGCTTTAAGAATAAAAAAATATCATTTTGGAATTGTCTGCTCTCCTGCTATCTCTACATACACTGTCTTGGAGGTTTACAGTTACCTATGGGTGGTAGAGAAAAGGTATTTAAATAATACACTATAATTAACTAACTTTCAAAACCTGTGCATTCTTGGCTAAATGTAGCAACAACTATTGTACACCAGTTCAAGTGCCGAATGTGTAGTAGGCTAGCTCAGCTTTCTCAAAATTCAAGTTGAGGCCCGGTCATGGCAGACTTTGAGGTCATAGGGCCCACCTACACATACCCCCATCAAACCAGTGCTCGAATTACGTGGGAGCCGAGCTCCCATAGAGTGAGGACTGGCTCCCATGAAAGCAACAAAGTCAAAAATCTGAGGGGGTCTCTCATATCTGAAGGTGTCTGGCATAGCAACTTAATCTTAAACAACCGCTCATTATCCATCCCTGTGCAATCTCTTACCATTAGGCCTAAAGATGTTAAATTAAAATATAGGCTATAGGCCTACGGGAGGTACTGTAGAGCTACCGCTCTTGAACGCAGCATGACTGCACTTCACCACCACATCACTGGACTATAGGCCTATGAGCAAACCGTATACGATCAATTTGACAGCACTCGCAAGTCTGAAGAAGTCACCCTGCTTTAATGCGAGTGTTTTGTCTATTTACATAGGCGTTCATTGGGCTAGCCTACATGGTTTGATACGTGCTGAAGTCCCGTTTGCTGTTGAACTTGCTCTTCACCTCTTCTATGTTGATTGACAAAGCCATAAATTATGGCCCATAATGCAGCCTACTTCAATGATTGTGTGAACTGATATGTAGCTATCCCCTGCATTCAGAGCTCCGGAAAGTTCCACTTCCTAGATATTTTGAAACACCTGTTATCAATCTCTGAATATTCAATGGATACCCGACAGCATCTCAGTGCAAATCCCAAAATTGATCATCTATTAATTTTCCACAGTTCAACACACGAGACGACTGAACACCAGATGTTGTTATATGTGTACATTAATAATACTAGAACATAATTTGGCTGAAATGGCTTTATTAATTTCTGCCAGTTAGTGCATTTTCCCTGTGTATAAGTTAAAGACTACATTATTGTGTTTGACACTGAGGACAGCCTATCTGAGACGGTGGTCTGGTTCAAATGAGTCACGTTGTGAAATTGAGAATGGCACTCAGACTAAATCGTTTAGTCTATTTCTTTGTATTGTGAATTTGAAAGGAAATATGGACTATTACAATAAATAATATGTTGAAATTAATTAAAAAAAGGAAACTCTGTTGTGTGCGTGTGTCAAGGTAAAGCCTAGGCATACCGTACGCATACTGCGCAAAAGCGCCACTTGCCCCTAGGCTATTTAATTGTATCGCCTTGTTAGGCTATGCGCAGGGTGTGCCAACTTTTTATGAGATAGAGAGACCCCCTTAAAGACAAAAAGATCATTCGAGCCCTGCATCAAACCATTATTATGATTATCATTACAACAATTACTTTTATTATCCTATAGTTATACATGCAGTTTCATTTCAAAGCAGTCAATGTTTACAGTTTACAGTTACAGTAGTTATGTTATAACATTGTTCACGAAAAGTTTGTGAAAACATGCACATCAGAGGACTGCTTTACTAATGTAAGATATAATTACAATAGTTAATTACTTAAGCATGGTTGCATTAGATCTAAAAACAACAGCAATTATATGAGTAACCTACTATTTTTTTGGGATGTTTCCCGCATGCAAGCATCATACTCTGGTAGGTAAATGGAGAAAAAATTGACATGCTTTTTAATGAAATGCATTCATGCATTCAACGAACGCTCACACCATAAGTTAATTGTTTGCTCCATGTTTAATGACAACGAATTAGCAAGTATTTCTGTTCTTCCTGATTACCGTTTTTTTTCTGTTGGCCCGCACACCGGGCTTATAATTTCACTCCGCGGACCAGCAGTCGCACAATTGCCGGTGCGCTCACAGTTTTGCCTCCGGTTAACATCAGATGTGTCTGGCACGTTTTCCACACATTTTCCCCTCGTTAGTATTTGGTGTAAAAATAACACCACACCAGCACCTTCATTCAATGTTGAAAGTAAGTGTCAGATACGTGTGTAAAAAAAAGTTGTGATTTTCACCCATTTTGAATGTGTAATTCACGTTGTTTTTTAGTTGGTAATAGTTGGTGTAAATTGAAACTGAAATTGCATCTTCTGTTGACGTTAGAATCGGTGCTAGATGCGTTGGGTTTTGCACGTGTCTTTTGGCACCAGGTTACAACATTCAATGGACATTTTTAACAGGGTTATTTGTACTGGTGCCAGAAAACACGTTTAAAGAACGTACTAAACACGTCTGTTTTATTTGAAACCAAAATACAACCTAAATAAAACGTTTGTTTTGGTTCAAATAACGTGTTTTGCTGCTTGGGTTATTCTTATTTTTAATCTATACATTCACTACATAGCCTAGATGAAACTTCAGCACTAGCATATCACGTTGTTAACATGGCTTCAACATAGCATGAAATAGCACTTCAAATCATTAAACTCATGTTCAACTCCGATTGGTTTTTAACTTATGCAGTACCATCAATACATTTCTACACAATGCATTAAACAACTGAGTTACAGCAAAATAAAACTTTTACGCGCTTAACTCATTAAACACATCTATCATGCCATGTCTGCTACTAACATAAATGACGAACACGTGTAAAACACTCACCGGAGAAAACTCATACAAGTAAACTCCTTGTTGTAATTTCGACCCTTTGCTGTTATTCCTTCCTTAGAAGTAGGTTTGGTGGGAAAACCCCTTTTAACTAGCTCTTCAATGTTATTTTTAACTTTTCTTCTCAGTGTGGAAAATCTAAATATGGCTTCAGCTCACTATCGTTGTGCTGTCCTTCTGCTGTTTGCGATTTCTGTCTTCTTCTCTAAGAATCAGTGTAGCAGTTTCCCCTCTATGCAGCGCCACCACTGCCACCTACTAGACAAATACGGTGTGCAGGGAAAACATAACTAAAAGTAATCAAGAAATTAGATATTAAACTAGAATAATGTAATCATATTAGTAGGCTATTTTCGAGTGGGTTACATCTGCAATGCACCTTCAATATGTTGAGTATATCTAATTTATAATGGTGTCATGACAGCCAATTGTTCAGGCTCATCACTTCATAAACCTAGAAGATAAGTCAGGCCAAACACAGTTATATGTCAAGTTGTCATGACAATATCATGCCAAGGAAAGTATTCATGACACAATTATAATGGTGTCATGTCAATCAATTATTCCGGCCCACCACTTCACAAACCTAGAAGATGAGTCAGGCCAAACACAGTATGTCAATTTTGCATTTCTTTCTTGGCTAATGTCAAGTTGTCATGACAACGGTTTACATTTTCTTGGCTAATGTGAAGTTGTCATGACAGAGACACCCTCAAATAATGTCATCTTGCCTAATGTCAAGTTGTTATAATGATGACACCCAAACAATGTCAACTTGACATTCCAAAAACCAAATGACACTTAATGACAACAGTCATAAACATCAATACTATATCATTAGTGTGCATGACATGTGTCATGACATTCTTATGACGGTTACATGTCACCCTTGTGTAGACCCCTTTAAATAAAGTGTTACCTAATAATTAAAGGCGCTCTAAGCGATGCTGGGTAATGTCACTTCTGTTGACATTCAAACAAAACAGAGAGCTAGCTCACTACTTCCTCTCCCTCCCTCCAGTGAAATTGAAAGTCTCCTATATAAACATCTTATCTGTGATTTGCTGGAACAGTTTGTTATGTTTTTATGGGCTAGGTTTGCCCAGGTTGTTTTTGTTGCCGTTTTTGGAGTCTGGGCTGTCCACGCATTTTTTTTTTACAGTGTATTCAGGACACAGGCAGCTAGCGGATGGTGAGGTGATTTTTGCTGTAAGTGACAAAACATTTTTAGCCTAAAAAATGTGTGGCATCGCTTAGAGCACCTTTAACTAATTGCATTAAAGATGACATTGAAAGGATGAACAGAGTATTTGAACTTGTTCTCTGGTGTTAACATAGAAGGTATGCAGCATGCAAACATGCTCAGATGCTATTTTACAAACCTCATTACAATCCTATAGGTTGGCAAATAAAATGGCCAATTTTAACAGATATCTAGCGCCGTTTTATAACTACCTGACACCCACATGAATAACTAAGTGAGCTTTACACGGATTGGCTGCCTTGCAGTGGTAATGTAACGTGTGGAGGGGTATAGTGGGCAGAGGAATCTGCTCTGCATAAAGGGCTCAGGTGACATGAATGGCCAGGCACCGTTTCTCATTTATCCATCATTGTATAAAGCCCACCCAGACGATTTGATTGGTCCACACAGTTCTCAAATTTTCTTAGAGGCTTCTCAATGGAACAAGTCCAGACCAAATTTCCTGACATCAAATTTTGTGGGCGGGGTTATTCGCTTTGGAGATATCGCAGGAGAATCATGAAACATTACCTGGTCAGTAGCTCTTTAGAGATTGTCTTCAATGTGACTTAAGGTGACAAAAAACAATGACAAAGACAATGACAAGACAATATATAAGAAGGCTATAAAGTTTCTATTTTGATCCATACTATATCAATAACTATAGATCAAGGTCAACTAGTTATTTATTACCTATATGAATAAGAATTACTGAATGTGTGATTACATACATGATCCATATAAACCATACCATTTTTACTTATTGTCTGTGATAGTGCTGTATAGCATTGTATTAGTTATTATGTGAACATCTCACCTTACCTAGACTATGCACTGGTGGCTTGTAACTCTTAATTCGTTGTAATAAGCACTAAAATGACTATTGAGGGAAATATAAACAAGACACATCTATCATTGGATGCCTGCATGGAGCCACATATGGAGACCCCCCCCGGGACCAGCGCTGCAGCATGTGTAAAAATGCAATATTTATTTTACACACACCACACTCCAAACATACCGACAGGAAGAGTATGTGTGTGTGTGTGTGTGTGTTTGTGTGAGCCGGTCTTCAGTTCAAATGTGGAGGGTCATGACAAGCACCGTTTACCTGAATGCTTAGTAAATATGGCCTAATATGGTCAGGCACAGCATGGGCTTTCTGGGGAGTGACAAAGGTGCTAATTAAGCATCCTTTGTACATCTGCCCCTTATTGTGTAATGTTTTTTTTTTCTGTGGCGTGTGTGTGTTTGGCTTGCTTTCAGTCACTGAAGACAGCATAAGGGTTAGAACACCCCTGCCTCCCCCACACCTCCTCCATGCGAATGTCTAAGCAGATACCTGAGTCTTTTTGCCACACTCATTACATTTCCATATTTGAAAAGCCTGATTTATGATCATGCCAATAAAACTCAGCCCAGTGTCCTAGCAACTGAGACTGTTTAACAACGGATCAGGAAAATATTCTATTCATTCACTTTCTCCATGCACAAGGTGGTGTCTAGTGAGGTCCGACACAGCTTTATGGCTTCGGGTGTATGAAGTTGGCTAGAGAAGAGAGAAACGTCCTTTCTGCTGGTCTGGATTCCCCCGGTTTCATAAAAATGATCTACAGTATAAAACCAATTGTGCATCTCATCATGGATGTGATCCTTAGCCCCTTCAGACCTGATTTTTTTCTGGTGAGCAAAAAAAAAATATCCAGCTGATTTTTACTCCTCTCAAATGTAGAAATAAAGGGGGAAAATATTGTTTTGCTAAATGATGTCTTTATTAGTATTTTTGTTATGTACATACAATGGACGCCTCGACTAAATAGGCATAAAATGACATGAGAACTAACATAGTAGTCTTAAAACAAATAATCACATACGACTTGTAACCACTCAGGGGACTGAAACAACAGGTGCAGGGGGAACCCAAACACAGGGGAGCAGAGAATCAATCCTGCTACAATAGCCTACATGCATCTGCACTTGTCTATTATTTGAACTCATTGGCAAAGTGAAACTAACTTCACTGTGGTGTCATAGTCAACGACAAAACAGTTATACACACTTAATTACTTTCACTACTGACTGACAATGGGTTACCATTGAAAACATAGCCTGAAAAAAGCAGCACTTACCCAAATAATGTTCGAATGGCTAAATAAAAAACCTAAAGACATTTATCCTGCAGAGGAGTTGCTGCTTATATCTTGTGACAGTGCGTCTTCAGCTGTGCTTCATATGCACCTTTCCCTATAGACCAGGTTTTTTCTCGGTCAGTGTCGTAATGCTTAGTAAGATAGCGCTTTTTAGATAATGCGCCAGACCACACCTTAGGTCGTTAATTGCCACACCCCTGAGCACATTGTTCAATAAAAGAGACGCGCATGGTAAAAAAAATTGAGTGTTATATAGGAATATGCTTTGCATTGTGATAACAATAAGAGTTTTAGATTAGATAGAGCCCTTTCTCTCACACACGTTCTTGCAGGTATCAGCTTGAGAGCCTTGGAAGAAGAGCACAAATATAAACAGTATAATCTGCAAAGGAAATCCCTTAATGATTGCCCCAGAAAAATAGTTTGAATCGCAAAGGCTAGTCGCTCAAATAGACAGACACTCTATATCTTTATATTTCTGTTTTCAGGAAAATGTAACTTCCATATGGAAGCAAAGAGTACTCTCATATGATCTGATCCAGGCCTTTTATTTATTGTTACATGATTAATGACAGCAATATGAATAGCAACTTGAAGCCAAAACCTCTTCATCCATTTACAATAGCAGCACTGAAAGGATACCACCATTTATTGTCAGCCAGGTGGATCACCTTGGCATCTAAATCAAGTCGGCATCTAAATCTATCTGCCATGTTTTGCTCATCGCATATTTTTTGCTCATGCCTACTCATCACATGATGTCTTCCTCTCCACTGGGTTACTCTGTAAGACTTTCCCATTGTCTCCTAGATTGTGTGAGGACCACAGCAGTGCCTTTACCAGATGTTTAGGTGTAACGAATCTTTAGGGAGTCTATAGGGAGAAATAAAATCTTGGCAAAATGATAAATACTTTTCCAGTTGACATACTTTCTGATAATTGATAAACTATATAAATTATAAAAAACAAGAATAAAATACTGTACATCTACTCATTGAATTTTAAAGGCAATGCTATTTGAATAGAACACATAAAGGGCTGTATTTTGGGCACCAGCGCATGGCGTAACATTTTTCACCCGCGCAAAGTTGAATTCGGTATTTTGCACCCAGGGGTGTGGCAATTAACAACCTAGGGAGGGGCCTGGCGCGTTGTCTAAAAATTGCTATCATACACCACCTAAACCTGGTCAGAAGTCAATGGTGAGTTGTTCATATGCTATTTTAAGAGCGCATGTCAACAGTCATATTGGCAGGTGCACGCACCATCCTTCTATCATTCATGAACGCACACCAGCGCACGTCTATGCAAAGCATTACAAATTGCATGATTACAATGGGAAACATAATTAGAATAAAGATATTACGAAATACTGTACATCTCATGATGAGTAGCTATTCACCATCATTTGCAAATTGGTAATGACGGTTAAAAGTGATTAGGGGAGAGGCGAGAGACACATATGGAGCACAGCTGAAGACGCACTGTCACGAGATATAAGCAACTCCTCTGCAGGATAAATGTTGTTTTATTCAGTCATTTGAGCAACATTAGGGTAAGTGTTGCTTTTTCCAGCCTATGTTTTCGGTGGTAACCCATTGTCAGTCTATAGTGAAAGTAACTGCATATAACTGTCTTGTCGTTGACTGACTCCTTGGTGAAGTTAGTTTCACTTTGCCAATGAGTTCAAATAATAGAGTGCAAAATGCGTGAAGGCTATTAGTCTGAGCGAATTAGCCTAGAAAAGGGTCAAAGGTGGAAGTAAATACAGCAAAAGCATATTTGGTATCATTTGAATCGTAATTTTCTGTAGATTAAGAATTTGTGGTGCCTACAGCGCAGATTTGTACCGAAAAAAATATATAGGGCTTTGAATGGAGCATGGCACAATGATTTTTGGGCCAAAAACGTATGTTAGTACATCTTGATATTAGCTGATATCTCTTAAGCCAATTGAAAGATATTCATCAAACTTGGTCTACTTACCCACTACAAGTTGTCAAAGAGCTGGCAAGACAATTTAGGTCTTGAGGTCAAAGGTCAAGGTTACAAGGGGTCACACAAATAACTCACATGCAGTATTTGGTTCCTATCTCCAAAGCATACTGATGGATCTTCATTAACTCTAGTACATTTATTGTCTATACAAGTTAGATGAACTTAGGGACTCAGGGCCATGGGGTCAAAGGTTAGGGTCAGTTTCATCCTCTGACATACAAGGTTATAGACGTTGGAGACATGCTAATCAACATGCCATGTTCAATTCAATTACTGTAAATATAGTGAACTTTTTTATGTTGCACAACATAGACTTGGTTGTTTTTGACATGGGGAGTCCCTATCTACAGCACAATAAGTTTAATACCCCTCCTTTGTATATAAGAATCAAGTATCTCCATCAACACCCTTCACCAATCAGTATCAAGCAGGGTCGCTTACATTGGGTGGAAACCATCTTCCCATCATGCATAAAACTATATGCAAACCTATGTAATGCATAGGTAACATATGTAAAATAGTGTAACCCTAAGTTTTTCTGGTTCCTTCCAGTTTGGTGAAATAAGGCCTTATCTTATTCTCTTCCTAGCTAGACAGGCCCTAACTCGTAAGGCACAGTGGCCTTACGAGTTAGGCACACCCCCTCTCCCTTAACCATGTAAGGAGGAGATCCTCTCATCCTGGTACCCCCAGTACTTTATTAAACCCATGATTACATCCCTTCACATCCTGAAAACCCACCATAATACCTAGTAGAATCCTAGGTAATATCAGTCCGCTGCTGCCGTTGCTTATATGCCTACTACCAACTTATAACTAATAACAAAGTATAACTATTGCAATCGATGCAAGGGTAGTTTTTATTTCTAACAGTATTCTATCAACATAGACATTTACATCAATTGTCTGGCGTTATAATTTAAGTTGAAGGAAATAGCTGTAGATGACAATGTTTATCAGATGTTTGACAGAAATGGTTTGGATTTAATCTAAAACTCTGAACTGAAACAGTTATTTTAAAACAGGTATTCACACAGATGTTTGCATTTTTAAAACAGCAAATTATTTAGATTTCCCCTGGTTTCAGAGAGGCTACTACTACAATACTAAAATAAGATGTGGAGGTTGGAACAACTGTTTTTATACAGAAAATAAAGTTTGTTTTGCTTTAATAAATGTCTTAATCTTTTTTAATGTCAATTCAGATAGTTGATTCTATGCCTCAGCCAGCTATAGCCTCATGACCTTTAACCTCTACCTGTGACCCCATGATCTTTAATGCCTTATTAGTTAATTTAGGCTTAATTAACTGTGTTGGGTTTAATGAGGATCCTTCAATCTGCTTGAGAGGTATTAAACAAACATTGCATGTCAACTATGACCTCACGTGACCTTGACCTTTGACCCCAAAACATTAAACACCTACTAATTTCATCAAGAACGTATGGTGAGTAAGTACACCAAGTTTGGTAAAGATCCTTTTACCAGTATGGGAGATATCAGCTAATATCTATATGTGATAATATACGATTTTGGCCCAATAATCATTATACCATGGTCCATTCAAAGCTGTATATCTTTTTTCTGGTACAAATCTGCACTGTAGGCACCTGAAATTCTTAATCTACATGAAATTAAGGTTTGATTGATACCAAATATCCTTTTGCTGTATTTACTTCCACCTTCAACCCTAATTCGCTCAGACTATATGCTAGGTTTTAGTAAATGGTTTAAGAATGACTATTCCATACGGTCTCGCAAGCAAGCCTCCTTCAAATGCGCCATTGAATGCCAAAATACCGATGCATTTATTTGACATATCGCTAGTGCTGTCAGTTAAACGCGTTATTAACGGCGTTAACGTAAACCTATTTTAACGGCGTCAATTTTTTTTAGGGGAAAGGGAGCTGTTTGGATAATGGAAACCTATGCTGCATAGAAGTGGGGGAGCGAAAAGGGGTTATACTTACTAAATCTTGAAACAAACGTGAATAAAAGGCACAAAATAAGGTTGGTGTAAGAGTTATCTGTGTGTTTATGGGATTAATGTGACCATTATGTTCCTATTTTGTGCTCTTTCCAGTTTAGCCTAGGCTACTACTAACAGGAGTGTCACGAATGTAGGCACAGTCAAACTGCCCGTGGCTGACTATAACTAAGTTCGGCAAGCTTAACTTTACATGTCATAACATCAACTAAACATAAGTCACACATTCATTCTATCACTTGTAATATGAACGTAGCCTTTTTCCTACAACTAGGTGAGATAATTGGCTATGCCTGTTATACTGAAGTTCCACAGTTAGCTAGCTAGCAAGCTAACCGTTTTACATGGGATAGCCTATGGTAAGTGTAGCTAGTACGTGCTGAATGGGTTGTAATGTAGCATACATCATTTCGACATGAGTAAGTTACATACACATAATTCTTTATAACTGCCGTGTTAGTAAAATTATTGAATGGCCTGTCAATTAATAGATGTAACGTCAAGGTGTGATTAGACTGTCTTCCCATTAGAATCAATGATATATGTATGTTAACTTGTTTTCCGCTAAAATAGGGCGTGATGCAGATTAAATGTAGCCTATCTTTATGATGATGCACCTTTAGTAGGCTACGTACAGGCATGCAGCACACACTGGTTTGGGCTTATGAGCCGGCCAAAGAGTATATCGTAAAACTCCAAATAATAGCCCGGGCTTTTATTTTCCCAAATCGCCAAACTGCACCGGCTAGTATTAGAGACAGGCGTCTATATGAGACAGGCCTTTAATTCCCTTTACACAAAACTTTTCCTCTGCAAAGATGGAAAATATTATCGAAATAATTATTTCAAACACACTGAATGTCTACCTATATGACTAGGCTATCTGATGACAATTACGGATCATCATTCATTTAGTGTTGAGATGTTGTTCATTGAGTGAGATACAGTAAGATCCAAATAGCATAGCCAGAACAGATGAAACACATTTTAACTAGAAAAGCATTTCCTGAAGGAAATATAGTGCAATATAGTGCATTGTTTTTACTCTCATACAGAGTAAAAACAAACTATATTGGTTGCTAGGTAGATGAGGTTTAATATAGTTGGAATGACTGAACAGTTCAATAGGTGGATAGTTTAAATGGTTAAATTATTTAGGTAGATAGTTGATGATAACTGACAGTTTGAATGGCTCTAATGGTTGCTAGCAGTTATGCTAACTATGTTAACAAAGATAATAATGCTAACCAAGTTATTTAACTTAGTTAATTTAGCTAATGTTTTCTAGCAGTTTTTTAAATTTTTTTTAATAATTCTAATGCTGTTAACTATGTTAACAATGCTAACTATGTGACTTAGCTAACTTAGCTAATAATTTATAGCAGTTATGCTAAACTATGAAGAATGCTAACATGCTAACCATGTGACTTAGCTAACTTAGCTATTCATTTTTAGCAAGTCAAGTCAAGTCAAGTCGGCTTTTATTGTCAATTTCTTTACATGCACTGGTCATACAAAGAATTGAAATTTCGTTTCTTACTTTCCCATGCAGACATAGACATTACTTTAAATACAGACATAGACATACTATGGACATAGCCATAGACAATAAACATTAAATTAAAGTGCGAGACTGAAATATAGAACATGTATGTATTAACAATAGAAATATAGGACATATATCAAAAAAAAAAAAAAAAAAAAAAATAGAGTTGTGTTGTATATTTATTTATTAGTCTTAAGAGTTACATGAAGTTTAAACTTGTGCTTGTGTGACCTGTATATTTACATTGATATGCAGTATGCAGTAATTTCAAGTATATCAGGCTTGATGTGAAGCAGCAACACGTTAGGCTGCGCAGTCCCAGTGCAGTTCCACAGGGCGGTGTTGGGGGGGGGGGGGGGGGGTTAGGGAAGACAGGATCCTAGTTTCCTAGGTTCCTGGCTGGCTGGTGGGTGGGGGGGGCTGTCAGTGATGGGAGAGTGGGTAGAGTGTTCAGCATCCTGATTGCTTGGTGGATGAAGCTACTTGCAAGTCTGGTGGTGCGGGAGCGGAGGCTCCTGTACCTCTTTCCAGAGGTACAGGAGGCTGAACAGTTCGTGTGCAGGGTGGGTTGTATCCTTGACAATCATTAGTGCTTTGCGGGTGAGGCGGGTGGTGTAAATGTCCTGCAGGGAGGGGAGTGGTGCTCCAATGATCCTCTTAGCTGTGTTAACAATGCGCTGGAGGGTCTTCCTGTTCTGATCTGTGCAGCTTCCGCCCCACACTGTGATGCTGCTGGACACGATGCTCTCGATGGTCCCTCTGTAGAATGTAGTCATGACGGGAGGCGTGGCACTTGCCTTCTTCAATTTGCGCAAGAAGTAGAGGCGCTGCTGGGCTTTCTTCGCCAGTGATGCTGTGTTGGTGGTCCAGGAGAGGTCGTCGCTGATGTGCACCCCCAGAAATTTTGTGCTGCTCACTCTCTCCACAGCATCTCCGTCGATGGACAGTGGTGGCAGTTGTTTGTGGCCTCTCTGAAAGTTGACAACAATCTCCTTGGTCTTGCTGACATTCAGCAGGAGGTTGTTGTCTTTGCACCATTTAGCCAGCAGGTCTACTTCTTCTCTGTAGTGAGCCTCATTGCCCTTAGTGATGAGGCCTACCAGTGTTGTGTCGTCCGCAAACTTCACCAGATGGTTGGAGCTGTGAGTGGTTGTACAGTCATGTGTTAGCAGTGTGAAGAGCAGGGGGCTGAGCACACACCCTTGAGGGGCCCCCGTGCTCAGGGTCAGAGTGCTTGAGGTGTTGTCCCCGACACGCACTGCTTGTGGTCTCTGCAACAGGAAGTCCAGCAGCCAGTTGCAGAGGGAGGTACTGAATCCTAGCTTGTCCAGTTTGCTGATGAGTTGTTGTGGTATTATGGTATTGAATGCTGAACTGAAGTCTATGAACAGCATTCTCACATATGAGTCTTTATTGTCCAAGTGGGTGAGGGCTGGATGGAGGGCAGAGCAGATTGCATCCTCCGTGGATCGTTTGGCTCGGTATGCAAACTGGAAGGGGTCCAGGGTGGGGGGTAGGGTGGCTTTGATGTGTGACATGACTAGCCGTTCGAAGCACTTCATGATTATGGGCGTGAGTGCTACAGGACGGTAGTCATTGAAGCATGATGGTGATGATTTCTTTGGCACGGGTATGATGGTGGCAGTTTTGAAAAGTGATGGGATGACTGCTTGCTCCAGAGAGGTGTTGAAAATGTCTGTAAAAACATCCTTCAGCTCTTCTGCACAGTCCTTCAACACTCGTCCTGGTATGTTGTCTGGGCCTGCTGCTTTGTGTGGGTTAATGGTGGCTAGTGTCCTCTTCACGCTGGCAGAGGACAGGTACAGGTGTTGGTCGTGGGGGGGAGGTGGGGTTTTCTGTGGGTGAGTGTCATTTTGTGCTTCAAAACGGGCGAAAAAACTGTTCAGGTCATTTAGCAGAGAGTTGTTGTTCTCACAGCTCCGTGGCGCAGGCTTGTAGTCAGTGATGGCCTGTATGCCCTGCCATAGGCTTCGTGCATCTCTGCTGTCTTTGAAGTGTGTTGTTATTTTGTCTGTGTAATCCTTTTTTGCCTTCCTGATGCCCTGGGACGGGTTAGCCCTCGTTGTTCTTAGGCCAGCTACATCTCCAGCTCTGCATTAGCATTAGCAGTTATGTTAACTATGCTAACCATGTTACTTAGCTAATGTTTACTAATAGTTTTGTCAAAAATGATAACTATGCTAACAATGCTAACTAGCATGCTAACTATGCTAACCATGTCACTTAGCTAACTTAGCTTATCATTTTTAGTAGTTATGCTAACTAACATGTTAACAATGCTAAAATGCTAACTATGCTAACCATGTGACTTAGCTAACTTAGCTAATCAATTTTAGTAGTTATACTAACTAGCATGCTAACTATGTTAACCATGTGACTTAGCTAACCTAGCTAATCATTTTTAGCAGTTTTGTAAAAAATGTAAACAATGCTAATAATGTTAGCATGCTAACCATGCTAACTAGCTACAGTGGGTAGGAGTCTTAGTTGATGACAAGTAACAGTTACAATGGCTGAACTGTTAAAAAGTTCAGTAGTTTAAAGGGTTAAATTGTTTAACAGTGAAATATTGTAGTGAGGACTTTTATTTTGAAACAGTTTTTGGCAGAGGAAGCAGTTGAACAGTTAACAGTAGACAGTTCCTACTTGCCTCAAGCAGTCTGTTATTGTTCCAGTACCAAAAAACAAAAGTCCATCATGTCTGAATGACTACCGCCCAGTAGCCCTGACGTCTACAGTGATGAAGTGTTTTGAGAAGCTTGTGAAAAACATTATCTGCTCATCCCTCCCTGCCTCCTTCGACCCCCTCCAATTTGCTTACAGAGCCAACAGGTCTACAGAGGATGCCATCTCAAACCTCATGCACACCACCTTAACTCACCTGGAGGAGGGGAATGGGAATTATGTGAGGATGCTGTTCATTGACTTTAGTTCAGCATTCAACACGATAGTACCTCTCACCTTGGTCACAAAGATGAAGGCCTTAGGACTGAACACCACCCTGTGTCACTGGATATTTGACTTCCTCACCAAGGAAGTGGTTAGAGTGGGGGGGTCTGACATCTGACTCATTAACCAGCAGCACTGGTGCTCCCCAAGGCTGTTTTGAGTCCACTGCTGTACAACATCTACACACATGACTGCAAAGCCAACAGTAGTCATACCTCCATCATCAAGTTTGCAGATGACACAGTGATCTTGGGCCTGATTAGTAACAACAATGAACAGCTCTACTTGGATCAGGTTGATGAGGTGGCACAGTGGTGTCAATCTAACAGAATATATAGTAATATATTCTGTTAGATTACAGATAATAATAACACTGAATATCACTAAAACCAAGGAAATGGTAGTGGATTACAGAAGGCAGCAGCAGAACTACAGTTACACCCCACTAATGATCAGCGGGCAACCTGTAGAGAGAGTCACAAGTTTTAAATACCTTGGTGTCCACATTACTGAAGACTTAACATGGACTGGTAACACTCAATATGTTCTGAAGAAGTCCAGACAATGACTCTACTTCCTTCGTCAGCTAAGGAAATTCAAAGTTTCTACATCCATCATGAAGGCCTTCTACACTTCAGCGGTTGAGAGTGTTCTAACTGGTAGCATCATCACCTGGTATGGGAACTCCACAGTTAGAGATTGTAGTACTCTGCAGAGAGTAGTGCGCTCAGCTGAACGTACTATAAGAACTCAACTCTCTGCTCTACAAGATATCTATTCCAGAAGAGTACTCCTAAGAGCCCAAAAGATTCTGAAGGACTCTTCTCATCCTAACAATGGATTATTCCTACCGCTGAAATCAAGAAGACGCCTATGTAGTCACAAAGCCAGAACTGAGAGACTCAGGAGAAGTTTTTATCCCCAGGCCATCCGAACTCTGAACTCACACTGTACTGACTTTGCACACATTCACTCCTCAGCACTCTCAAACATTTCCCTTGATTGCCTAGCCTTTCTGCCCCCACCCCCCACCCCACCCCCAACACACACAAAAAAAAAAACACACACACACATTTACATCATCACTGTCATCACCTCACATACATACAGCACACTGCTTGCTACAGTAAGCCTCCTCTACATACTTGCTGCACACTGCCCCCCCCTCCCTACATACACAGCACATTGTCTTCAGGATCTTCTCCAACACACATCCTCTACATACTTACAGCACACTGCCCCCACCTACCCACACACACACACTACACACACACACACAGTCACTGCTCCACTCCCCTCCCGCCCACACACACATCTTCACTGTCATCACCCACATACATCATACATACAGTACTCTGCTTGCAATAGTAAGTCCCTTCACCATACTTGCAGTACACTGCCCCCCCCCCCCATACACAGCACATTGTCTCATGAGGAAGCTTCTCCAACACACATATTGCACACTGCCCTCTCCCCACATACACAGCACACTATCCCATCTCCCCTGTCATCCCCCCAACACACACACCAAGACTCCTGGCAGTTGGGTTAGCCCCTTGAGCCGTGGATCTGCCCAAGGTTTCTTCCTTGGTAAGGGAGTTTTTCCTTGCCCCTGTTGCTCTTGGGTGCTCCTTGTTGGTGCCCCCCGCCCAATCCCAATCCTCCCCCACCTTTCTTATGCAGCCCTTGCCACTTAATCTACTAAACCCCTTCTACTGCACTCCCCCCCCCATAAATGCACAAATAGGCTGACACCAGACATAATTTCACTGCATTTCTTACTTCCAGTAACTATATGCATGTGACAATAAACTTCCTTGTATCCTTGTATCCGTGTGTGTAGTCTTAATAGAGCCAGTTTGTATGCTTAAAGCCTGAGACTCCAGTTGGCCGGAACACCTGGCCTAGGATTCTAATTGCTTAACGGCTCTATTGTGATGTCATCAGCCAATGTTAAGTCTATGGGGAAATTTTGATTAGTTTTTAATTAATAGTTTAAAAAGTATAAAAGTTACAAAGCTGAAAAATACATAGCACCCATGTCCTAAGTAAGACCTACGTAACATAGTTTGAATGAAGTTTCTACGTTAAACGGTTGAAGCTGCATTAAACGCGTTAGAAGGAAGAATAAGAAGAAGCCTAGGAAGAACAGTACAGTGCATTTTCATGCACTGTAATTAAATGTAATCTGCAAAGAGATCGTATCACACTGAAAGCTCATATTTTGTCACTAGCAAATAGCCTATATCGGTCCTTTGTCAAATACAGTTGCATTATCAGCCCTGACCAAAACCGTTCAGGAATTATTTATGCAAAAGTGGAACGTGCTTAATGTTTCATTCTCCCTCCTTTTCGGCACGAATGAAACAGCATGAGAGAGCATGAACCATATTGTTTCTCCCGTTTTGTATTTGCCAAATTTGTCTACATTCAAATCATAGCCTATTTCCAGGCGCGCGGGAACATATTTTTGACCAGGGGTGCTGAATAACAAAATAATCATGGATGTCCGACGATTTCTCCCCCAGCATATGATTCGAATTTAGACAGCTAAATACGCCATTTCACCGCCGTGTATAAGTAGGTCTAAGAGTGAGAAGTTTTATAATGCCCTGGGCAGCCACATTCCACTGCAACTATGCGCAGCACTTGCCACTCCGACCAGGGATGGATTACTGCCCAGGCCCAGGGGCCCAAGGGGTCAGGGGGCCCTGAAGCCCAAGCCTTTGCATGGAATCACTGCCTCAATATCAACAAATCAGGATGTAGGCTATGAATCTGATTGAATTTAAGTATTGGCCATCCCCAAAATGGACCAGAATACAGGAAATCACATCAAACAAATAAAAAAAATTCTGGGGGAGGACCCCCAACCCCCCCCCCCTCCCACATATGCAACAATTAGTGGGGGGCCCTTAATACATCTAGGCCCAGGGGCCCGAAAGTTCATAATCAATCAATATCAATCAATAATCGACTCATCAATAAAAACTGTGCGCGCACACACCAGTCCCATAGAAGCGCACTTGACTTTACATCATTAACCTATATCAGTAGGTTATATAGCCAGAGAATGTCCGTAGACGGGCTCTGATATAGCCTAGTCTAAGGTAAATTCCTTTTCTGACTTCTTTCTCTTTATCGCCATGGCATTTAGCAGGGGCGCCAGCAGGAATTAATGCTATGGTACGCAGCTAATGGAATACTGTGCATAGTTGGGAAGGTATGGTAGGCCAATTTGGTGTGAATACACGCACACACAAGGGAAACGTTCTCTCGCTGTTGAGAAATTGAGCATTTAGAATAAAGAATAACTTTCGCGAACCGTTGCCAGCATAGCTTACCATCGGCCTATCCGCAAATTTTAAACACAAGGGATGAATTTAACGATGACGAAGTCGGACATACAGTATAGGCATAGTTCATATTGGAAAAAAAGTTATACAATTTGGAACTCTAGCTTTTCCCGACCGCAGTCTTTTAATGCCATCTAATCATAACGTGCGCAGTCTGCGCCATACTTAAGCCCAAATCACACCCAAGATTCGCCACGAGATGAGCAGCAACTTGATGCAACATTCTAAAACCTTGCAACTGTGACCAGACATGTAAATGCTTTGCGACGGCTTGTAATGATGTGCAACATCTAATTCACACTGCTGTAACCTCCTTTCTGTAACGGTTTCGTGTCATTGCGAATCTTTAAACAGACGATCTGACGGGTTTTAGAATATTAAATACAACCCGAAACTAAAAAACAGACCAGGCCTCTACTGGAGACCGGCCTTTAACCCAAACCTGTAACAACGCCAGGCGTTTAAAAGAGACAGGCGTCTCTTAGGGACTCGGCGATTATTTGAAGTTTTACGGTAGATTCGTACAATAAACACCAACGCCGTTCTGAACTCCCGGTCAGCTGAATGGTGTTTTAAATTGCTGTGGACACCGATGCCGACATGAGTGCAATGCACTCTGCTTTCGACATTCATTTACTGTACATTAGATTCCATTCTTTTCAATACAACTCTGCACACCAGCATCGCACTTTGCCACCGTGTAAATCACGATTCAGTTATATTTGGTCGACGCCGCTCCATAAAATCCATTGTTCATTCAGTGTTTGTGTGTTAAAAACTTCGGCGCTGATGTGTGTGGCAAGTGACAGTGCACCATAGACTGTATAGGCCTATAAAATGGCAGTGCACTCATGTCGAAAAGTTCCTTATTTTCAACTGAACTCAAAGATAATGAATATAGTATTTTATGTTTGTTATGCCCTTTATTATGCCCTCAGGTCTGCTGCACATCTTTTGAAATTTGATTTGAAATAATCAAATAGACCTACGTCTTAAAGTAAAGTTAATGAAGTAACTTGCTTTGCTTTCATTTGAATCCTAATCAAGATACACAATAATTGCTTTATATTGTTAACATGGACTCCTGGAAAGTTCAGAAATGCAAAATAATAGAATTTTAATCATGCGATAAAATATGTGATAAATCATCATTAACTATAGGAATTCAGCGATTAATCGTGATTAAAATTTTTAATCGTTTGACAGCACTACATATCGTGCTTTGCGCCGTTAAAGGGAATGACAGATGTCATTCTCATTGGTTTAAAATGATGTTACGCCCCAAACACACCCATATGACTGATTAAAAAACCTAGGAACACCTTGTTGCGCCATGTGCTCCACTTTTGATAACGAAACCCCTCCCAATGTGAACTGGACATCCTACTAAATTTGAATAGACTTTTGACGAGTGACGATGCACTTTAGAATGTCATGATAGGGCCCAAAGAAGACTTATGGTAAATGTGAGGTATAGCAACTGTGTGCTATGTTAAAATGAAAGTGGGTTGCATGGGAGTTCCCCTGTTAAGTACAATTAGTCTGACTGACATTTAGCCTGGTTGTAAATGTTACCATATTCTCTTACAACTGTGGGAGAGGGAAAAAGTAGCTAGGGTGGGGACATTTTTGTTTATTTTTTTAATATTATGTTGTTTATTTTGATGGTACCTGATGACTGGTAAATGTTATAAGTTTTACAATCATGTGTTTTATAGCAGGCTCAGTTACAGATTTATTTTTTTCATTTCCTTTTTAAAAAACCTAACTTCTCTTATATCTTCCAGACAGGCTTTCCCTAACTGAGCCAAACACAGGGTAGGGAGGAGGTTTAAAGGTAAACTATGCAGTATTGGCAATTTCCTTATTGGTTTTTTCGGTTTTTGCTTATTTTTCGCTTGCTCTGTCATGACGAATGTCTGAGAAACTCCATCGCTACCTTTTTCTAGCCGGTGCCTGGCGTGTATGTGTATTTGAATGCAGTAAAGCAATTCGTTACACTCGTTATACTTCCTGACACTGAGGCCGTCGGCCCACCGGCCCACAGTTGCAAGGTTGGTTTTTCCGCTCACAGGCGCTAGGGGGAAGCGAGACGGCCACCATTCAACCCGAAAAAAGTCATATAACCATTCCAATGACTCTGAAGCTGGTAAATGAAGGTAAATTACACTAAAAAACTTGCATATTAAGCTAAAAAACCTGCAGAGTGTGCATTTAAGGTGCCCTAAACCCATGGTTTCTTTTCTTCTCTGTAAAAAACTTAAATTGCTAAAAAAATGAACTCTGTTTTACTGATCGATGCACTTTATTTGTCTGTACTTCACAGCATGAGCCATCACATCAGATTCTGCCTGAGAACACAACAATAAGCCTGTCATTTGAATAGATGTATGTGGATCTGAGGAATGTTATGGAGGCGTTCTCTTTGAAAACCTTCCCACAGTTTCAAGCTCAGGATTGATCGCGCGGAAACAATGTGCCCAGAACACCAGCCATGCCAACATGTGCTTGCCACATTGCTCCTGTGATGACCAAGGTGGAGGTGTTAGATTAAGGTATCCCGCTGCATGCACCAGGTGATCCTGTCACTAAAAGGTGGGGTGTGGTTGGCGGATGGTCCACGCTATGCTGTTCACTGCTCTACTCCTACCCCCCCCCCCCCCCTCCACCTTTAAAGAAACACCTGCGCACACATGCAGGCACACGCACACACACACACACATGCACGCATACACAGGCACACACGTCGCACGCACCCACACACGCACACAATAAAAATTGAATAACTTATACAAGCCCTTTCCAAAGCTGGTTAATCCTTTTATGAATACAGTATTCTAAAATCTAGTCTTTCAGATTTTGTGATGAGTATGCAGGGCTGATAGAATCACATCTTTGCATACCCAGAGCCACACCTAACAAGGCAGGCTTGTTAAAAAAAAAAAAAAAAAAAAAACTTTGCTGTTCTCAATTTGAAGCTGCACTGTAGTGGTTGCATAGACCTCTGACTCTCTCAGACTACAGCTAGGGTAGTGATACTCAAGTATCATTTCATCTTTGAATAAATGTATAGGACCCCAGAGACAACTATGGGGTAGATCTTTCCATCTTGCCATCTGGACAGTACAGGAAGCTCCCTCAATTTACCATATAAAAACGCCATTTGGCTATCGTCAACCAGTTTAAAGAACATCGTCACAGTCACCCTGAACTGTTAGATTTCCTAAGCATAATTCTTTGTCAGTAATTATTCTGTTTGTTGTGTAGTGTTAAAACAGATGGTACAGTAGGTTGTGAGGTGATGTTTTGAAACTAATCTCTTTAAAAGGTGAAAAAGGGACCTCATTTTGTCCATTCAGCAGAAGTATTCTGATTTCTCTTCCATTCAGCGGCGATGTTGCAATTCCTTCATGATGTGACACATCATACTTCAACTTGTGTCAAGTCCTCCACTGAAAGGCATGCAAAAGGCAAACACAGAATAGGTTTTTTACATTTACATTTAGCAGATGCTTTTTAACTAAAGCGACTTACAGACAGGGCTTTGAACCGATTTTTTCCCCCAATCGGTTCGTTCCGAACAGAAACGGAATTATAACGTTTCCGGTTATGTGTTCCACCAATAAATTGACGTTCCCGAACCGGTTAGAACAAAAAAATACTGTTCCCAGAACGGTTAATTTCGTTCCTGTCAGCTGTTTAATGCTATAGAATTATGTCACATCTTTCTCATCCAGCTTAAACCAAATGTAATAATATTACAACCATTATTAAATAATAATAATTATATTATTATATAATTTACAACAAATTCCAACTGTCAGGGGGAAAGGCCATCCAGTAGGCCTACTCATACTGTAACAAGCCATCTGTGCATTAGGCAAACAGAGGTGTTGGCGCCATTTAGCCAAATGTTCGCTAGTCCATCATTAACGTGGAGTCGACAAATATAGCTATTGTTATTGTGTTTGGAATGAGCGTTTTAATTAACGATGGATCATAATTTACCCCTTATTTAAGATGTGGAGTGGAGACTTTGTAATCCAACGCTCTTTCTCCATACAGTCAGCGAATGTCTGATGTGATGTCACACAGGAAGTGAACCTCAGCCGTCATGGTAACGTGCGCAGGAAAATAATTACTTTTTTTTTTAGGCAACGAAAACTTTGAGGAACGAAATAAAACCGGTATTAACCGGTTACCATTATTTTTAAATAAGTGTTCCTGTTCCAGAACATAAAAAATAATAACGTTTCCGGTTTCGTTCCTGTTCCCTGTAAAATACAAAAAGTTCCCGGTTTTCGTTTTCGTTCCTTGAACCGGTTCAAAGCCCTGCTTACAGATGATAATTGTATTACAAGGGCCTTGGAGCAACTCTGGGTTAAGTGCCTTGCTCAATGGTAGAAGCCATACCCAAGGTAGAATTGAACCCATTTTCAGGCTACTGCATGCTAGCCCAGCTACTTAACCACTAAGCTACCACCACCCCCAGTAGCGTCAGAAAGGAGAATGGCACAACTACTGTCACTCCATCCATTCATGACCCCTTTGGGGAATCCTAGGAAATGATGCTGCAAAGCTCTAGCTTTTGTTCAAGCTAGCAGATATGGGGCCAGTGGTCCTAGCAAAGTCCAATGTCTCTGGTATTCAGACTGTTCTACACCATTCCTGTATCTATTGCCAGTGCTGAGTGGTCTTCCTTGTCCCTCTGCCATCTAAAAACATATCTAAGGTCAAGGCTGACTCAAAAATGACTGGCCTTTCAGAAACCAGACCCTCCCCAATGTATTCTGTAAGTGTCTGGTGCTGTAGCTAAGGTGAAGAAGTGAAAGGTAATTAAATGAATAGAGAAAGAACAAACATGTTATAGGAAGTGATTAAATCAGAGGTGTGGCTGATCACATTCACAGGTGTGAAGTTCCATTCTATTGTAAAACTTTAGTTGCAATCCCCAAATGGCAGCTTTTGAGTATAATTACAGTAAGTATGAATGTATGTCTGCATGTATGTATCTAGGATTTATGTGTCCATGTATAGTGTGTGTGTGTGTGTGTGTGAAAGCAATATTCCCTGGATGTCTAACGACGCCACCAATGTACAGGTATGGGGTCCTGGGCTCTAGATTTGAGCATGGAGCCTGTGCCCTCGTTTCACCTGACACCCTCAAGCATGAGAAGCAAAGGTGAGCTCAGGTGAGGTGAGGGGCAGACACACAGTCATAAATCTGCAGAAGAACTTGGCCTAGAGACAAGCGGATGATCTATATTTGTTGGTGGAACATAAAATAATAGTTCAGTGCCACGAATGCCAGTACCAACGGAGAAGCGGGCAACCATGGGACTCACCGAGTCGATTGATCATGGACAGAGATATGGGAGGAGAAGGCCTAACAAGTTGGCCTCACCAGAGCTGCCAAGATGGTGTTATGCAGGCAACAAATCCAGCTTTCCTTCCAAGCCTCCTGAGAAAGATAACACAGCAGCCCAGAGAGGGAGGCAAGCTCCCAAAAGGGATGGTTTGCGTTTGTATGTGCATTTGTATCGCTGTGCCATGGGCTGGATTTAAATAAAACTTTTATACACCATTTTAGATCTACATTACAGACAGCTGTGAAATTCAATAATACATTTGAATATGTTGATATAGATAACGGCCTGTGACATCTGCCCAAAAGCTAATCCACATTGCAACTGTGGCATCCTCCTGTAGCGTTTCTGCAGCTGCAAAGGGGTAATATGTTTTAAAACTGTAAGATAAGAGTGACTGACGTATAATTATTTTTTTCCTGTGAATATAGTACACCTATATATACCTCGTACCCCTACTTCATTATTTAACTACATACGGTATACTTTTCTTAACATATCCTAGTTGTTTGTGGATAAATGTTGAATATGAATAGGCCTACATTAATTCACTTTCACATTCCGAACTTAGTACTGCCAATCCATCAAAACGTTGTTGAAATGTTGTGTTTCCGATGCTTTCATGGACTCTCTTTGGGCTTCTCCCTTGATTGTTCGCTTCCACGTCCACCCACATATTCCCCCCGATTGCCTGCGAGCTTCTCCTGACTTTACGGTAACCTACTGTGCGACAGAAAGTTGTGTGGTCATGACATCATTGTTAGCCTATTTTTACAAAAACGGCTGCTACGGGGCCATAGAATGAACTCATTTTAGTAAATTGTGCACTCATTTTAATAAATTGAGGTCTCATTGTACTATATTATGTGCACAATTTAGTATATTGTGTGCTCATTTTACTAAATTGTGTGCATGTTGTACTACATACTGCGCTCATTTTAGTAAATTGTGCTCTCAATTTAGTAAATAGTGCCTATGCAGAATAACAGGGGTCCAAAATGATTGTTTATAAACAATACACTGGGCTATTTTATCTTAGTGATGATGTTATTGGTAATTCAATTCAATATTGTCGGTTGAAGTACCGTAACACGTGTAACCGTGCTACTTACAGCATGCAGGACGTTTATCCTTGCGACACACAAGCACAATGGCGTTGTACCGCTGGCCCATCAGTAATATTGGACGCACCTGTGAACAGAGGCTCGCACAGATACACACGCACACCTGATAGACATTAACCCACCCTCACAGGTTGTCAAACAGTCTGTGTTCCACTCCCGTTACATTTCCCCCCAGCCTTTAATGATGGTCGTCCCGAACATAGTCCTAAAAAGTCAAGTGGCCAATGACATGGAGTATCCAAGCAGCACAAGTCTAACAAGGGCCCCATCATAGTTCCAGCCAGTCCCACTTCCTCAGCTAGCAACAGAGCTGTAAAGATAAAGCAGAGAAGTCATTCACTGTTGGGGGCTCACCTTGCGTTTTCCAGGTGTGCAGCTGCTGCTGATCAGGGCCCATCTTCTGCTGGCGCTCCCATCGTTCTGACTTCTTGGGTGACTCTGGAGGTGTAGTACTTCATACTGTATGTGCCGCAATGTCCCGCTGTCTCTCACCGAGTGGTTAGTGGTGTTCGTTGATGTTCCAAAACAAGTAGCGTAGCGAAATACAGTTTCTGTCGTGTTTTATTTGGCATTTTGTAAAATCCCATTGATTTCTGTTGGAAAAGTCATTGCACGTTGATATTACTGTGCCACCATCTATGCTTCAGGTTCAAATATTGAGCGGAAGTTTATACGCGGTTGTGAGGTGTCTGAAAAAAATTGTTCCACAATAGCAAATAAGACGGCTGGAAATCATACATTGCGCCGATATATTTGAACAAACACCACTAACCACTCGGTGAGTTGCACAGTTTTGAAAACGAACGTTAAGGATTGTTTTAGGACATGTTTGAGCATGCCTGTTGACAGCCACTCTGAGTAGTCAAAGGCGATTCAAAACGAGTCAGAAAAGTCGAGACAGGACCAATAGTCAAAATTTCGGTGTCCACCACTCTAGTTCATCCAAAACAAACCAGAAAAGGGACTCAAAGTGCTAAATACTGGAATTTTCCTTTAAGCTTACACTTGACAAAACATTATAATATGAAAATGTAGATGCAATTGTTGTAAAATGGTGCAGCTCCTTTAAGAGAGCCCCGTCTGCAGGGATGGAGAGAAAGCGGGAGGGGATATGTGTGTTAGAACTGAGATGCGTGTGGAAAAAGTAGACGCGCTCAGAGAATGTCTAATAAGGGGAGAACTGCCACTCTCGGAAAACGTCCGGTTTCTGAACTGATTGCAGTTCCTTCTGTGGTTCCACATGAGGGCGCTCGTCCACGAGTGCAGAATGCATGGAGGTCTATGGAGCTGTACCCCTCAAAATCCACTTTTCTTGGGATATAATTTTTTTTCAAGTAATTTGAGTATTGCATTCGAAAGGGGAGGCAAAGAAAATACACTTGGTTGAGTATTATATTTTTTAAAGTCACTTAATTGTTCTAAAAAGCCTTTCAAATGTGTCAATGACGTCATTCATTAGCACAATGCTAGCGTGTTATGTCCAACAACGACCCAACCTGTAAGAAATCAAAAGGACATAAGTACTCGTTCATTCAACTTTTGACCTATAACCCATGTTGAAGTTATATAAACTACAATCAAATCTGAGATTTGTCAATGACAATCAGGTGAAAGAGACCAATTTAGCTGTCTAGCTCCATTGACTCCCATTCATTCTGCACTCATGGCGATCGCCCCCAGTGGAACTCTGGTGGAACTGCATCCAAAATTCGGTACAATGGGACTTAATACGGAGTGGCAAGGCTCTCCGTAGACGGGCTCTGACGTGCTGTTGAGACTGGAGCGATATTCAAAATAATGCAAACATAAATCCGCAGATAAAACCAATATCCTCGTTCATTGCAACCGCAACATGCCTGCTTGCCGAGGTTCAAATGAAAAAGATATCAAAGCACTTTTTGCGTTTGAATGTAGCACGAAAAAAATGTTTAAACAGCTGGACAAATTATTTAGCTAATTGATCATAGCCTGTACACCAGCAATTGTTGAACATTTACCTGTACAAAGACATTGACAGTAGCCCAGCCTAACAAGCATGTTGCAAAAGACATCGAAAGACGCAATTAATCAGAAATAAACTAGATGTACCGCAGAGCGGTACAAAATACGACCGTCGCCCAGTCCAGCACATTTTTTCCACAAAAATAAGTCACGCTTGTCAAGTATTCATTTCCTACTTTGTTCCTTTTTTGTGTGTTTGTAATTGAGTGTGTGCAGAGTGTGGTTGTTTTGGTTTATATGTGTTTTGTGTGTGTGTTTTTTTTGTGTGTGTGTGTGTGTGCTTATGTTTGTGTATGTAGGTGTGTTTGTATGGGTGCTCCCTCCTCAGCACGGTGTTCAGTCACTCCTTGTAATGTTTTTGACCTGTCGTGGTCAGAGTCATCTTGTCTTAGTAGAAAGGTGGACTCATCCAGCGTTGTCTGGCGAAAACGCACCTGCTGCAATATCTTTTTCTACGACTTTTTCATTTCTCCCTTCAGCACCTGAGAAGTGTTGCCTGCAAAGTTTCTGGGAAGAGATCTAACGAGACCTGCCACCAAGTGATAAACCCACGAAAATAATTTACTTGATTTTGACCTGGCGTCCATGTCACTGATCAGTGCTAATCAGTGCTAATCAGTGACTGATTCGAAACAAAGCGGCAACCATCAAAAGCCGAGTTAAGATCAAACATCCAGATAAAATGTCCAGATCTTGCATTTTCATGAGTTTTCGATCGTCATATATTTCATTTCCATTCATCACAGAGTTCCCAAAATCACATATAAGGTGTGTTAGAGTGTCTAGTTTCGTAATTAAAAAAAAGAGCTAAAAACGTAATATTAAGTTTTTGGCACTCAACACATGGGAAGGAAAAACGTAATATTACGTTTTTGGCACTCAATGAGTTAACAACCATGGTGAGTCAGGACCTCAATTTAACATTCATGCAAAGGAAAACATCTCCTGCAGTACAGTCTCCCTGTCAATGCAATAGGACATTGGGATTGATATTTGTTTGGTGGCTTTTGGCCACAGGGAAGAGTGCCACCTACTGGCCAGCCACCAACACCACTTCCAGCAGGAACCTACTATTCCAAGGAGGTTTCTTATCCAAGTTCTAACTAAGACTGATTAGCTTCAGTAATTCAGCAAAGTCAGGCTATCTGCTTGTCTGGCTGCTGGCTAAAAACAAAAGGTGAAAAGGCATATATGATTCTAACTGTTTCACTGAATTGCATTATGCACACTCAATTCTCACTGGTATCTGCTAGACAACAAGTACCGAAACATGATTAGTTAATAGATTTCACATGTAAAATACATTTTATACAACCCCACCCCCATCTTGCCTGTTCATAATTCTGAGAAATTCTTGAATTGTGTGCATGTGTGCGTGTGTACGTGTTTATGTGTGTGTGTGTGTGTGTGTGCATGCGTGCATGTGCTTGTGGGTGTATGTGGGGTATGATTACTGTGAATGTATGTGTGTGTGTGTGAATATCTGTTTATGCACATGTGTGCATATGGAATGGGTTAACATGACCCCTGGAGGCAAACATGCAACAAATTGGTCATCCTAGGCCCTACGGTTCTGAAGATATTCACAGAAAACTCTGTTGGTGTACGGTCACTAAATGTACACATAAATTAATTTATTGTATGGCCCCCCATGAATGAAAGTCCATGAAACTTGGCATGGATTCCGACGGTGTCATAATGATCCTACACATTTATTTTCGTCCAGTTTTGACCATGTCAGACAGAGATATTGTGATTACAACACCTAATGTTTTGCTTTTTAGGGCCCGAGCACCAAAGGGCGCAAGGCCCTATTGTTTTTGTAAGGATTATTATTTTTCATTCACTATTATTGTTATTCCACTTTTTTGCTTTCCTGTTTTTGAGGCGGTTAACATGGTCGGAAACTCTCGAAATTTGGCACACAAGTCAGGTGTCACGCATCGCAGTTAGGTACAAGAGCTTGACCCCGGGCGTGGCCCAGGGACTCGCTAGCGCCCCCTTAGGTGACTGATCTCGTGGTTGGCATATATTTTGAGGTGGTTAACATAATCGGAAAGTCTTGAAATTTGGCACACACATCAGGTGTCACACAAAGCAGCTAGGTAAAAAAGCTTGGCCCCAGGCATGGCCCAGAGACTCGCTAGCGCCCCCTTAGATGACTGATCCAGTGGTGGGCATATACTTTCAGCTACACACACCAAATTTGGTAGGTGTCTGTATCTCTCCGAGATGAACAACTTTCGTATGTACAATCCATTAGCCACGCCCAACTGGAAGTGAGGTATTTGGGATTTTGTGCAGACTAATATGTGATGAAATATGTGATGAATCATGATCCTAAGAGGTGCTTCCCATGGGTGAAAACGCATGAAATTTGGCACACACATCAACTGGTAGAGTGAATAGACAGGGATAAAAGCTTGGCACCGGGCGTTGCCCAGAAACTCCATAGCGCCCCCTTATGTCACTGTGACTTGTGGTTGGCATATAGTTTTAGATACACACACCAAATTTGGTGGGTGTATGTAACTCCCAAAAAACAAACAACTTTTGTATTAACATGCCATTAGCCACGCCCACAGGAAGTGAGGTAATTGAGATTTTGTGCGTTGTGGACATGATCAATTTTAACGTACTCCTCCTAGACGGTTGATCCGATTCATGTCAAAGTTGGTATACATGACGCCGAGATGTTCCTGATTATAAATTGTGAAGTTTTTTTTTTATATGTTGTAATTTGACGAAATGGCGAAATTATTAATTTTAATACCCTTCCACATAAACAATAAATGTGTCATAATTCACCATGCATGGCTTGAAATGTTTTAAAAGGTCATTGAAGACCATGTTAATGATAATATTCACATGCCCATAATGCATGTTTGGCATAGCGCCACCAACTGGCAACAGAAAGAATGACAATTATACTGATGTCACATGATCAATTTGAACATACTCCTCCTAGACGGTTTGTCAGATTCATTTGACATTTGGCAAACATTATGCCAAGATGTCGCTGATGTTAAATTGTGAATGGATTTTTGAATGTTGTAATATATTTGATTTTAATATCTCACCACATAAACAGGAAATGTGTCATAAATCACAGTGCATTGAATGAATGGTCTGAAACTTCTCAGGTTAATAGATATCATGATTATGATGATATCCAGACACCCAATGGGCCTGCCTGGCATAGCGCCACCACCTGGCCAAGCAGGAAATGTGCCAGAAATGGACAATGCCTTAAAGGTGCCATGTGTAATATCTGCCAAAAAATCAATTCATACTCCACATTCCATAAAAGATGGGGGCAGTATACCTCCAGAAAGTGAGTTGGTCTACCCTAGAGTAACAACCGAGAATCGTGTATTGCAGTTTGGCTGGCGGTTATGTTGCCCGCATACCGCCTCCCATGGCCGAAACTGGTATTATGACACCTGTCGGGCTGTGGCTAGTAATTTAGCATGCTAATTCTGGTTGATATCTCTGCAGCACTATACCTTGGCATTTTTTTAATGACATCATCGCCCTTATTTCTTCTCATTCGTTTGATGCGTGTAGCTCATTTTTTGGATATTTTTACCTCAATTCTTACACATGGCACCTTTAAGTGATTGATCTGAAACTTTATAAAATATTGGATATCATTATTGTGATGATATTCACATGCGTAATTCACAGGCCTAGCATAGCGCCACCTTCTGGCCAAGCAGGAAATGTGCCAGAAATGCTCTATGCTTTGAATAAATGGTCTGAAACTTCTCAGGTTAATAGATATTATGATTATGATGATATCCAGACACCCAATGGGCCTACCTGGCATAGCGCCACCACCTGGTCAAGCAGGAAATGTGCCAGAAATGCTCTATGCTTTGAATAAATGGTCTGAAATTTCTCAGGTTAATATATATTATGATTATGATGACACCCAATGGGCCTGCCTTGCATTACGCCCCCACCTGGCCAAGCGAGTAAATGTGGCAGAAAATAAAATACAAAAACAAATAGCACACGCATCAAATATGTACATTTCACAAACGCACCACGTCGGTGCTTTGTTGGATTCCGACATGTCACGGGTTGCGGCCCGCAGGTGCTCGGGCCCGCCATTGCCGCTTGCGGCTATATTTAATTTTAATTTTTAACTAGGTGGCGCTCTACATGAATTGAGTGGTAATGGGATGGGTTGACATGGCCCCTTATACCAACATACAAAAAAAGGTGGTCCTCCTAGGCCCTACGGTTCTCGAGATATTCGCAGAAAACTGTGTTCGGCCACCTACAGGCCAGTTGGTGTACAGTAACATAAATTAATTTATTGTATGGCCCCCATGAACGGAATTCCACAAAACTTGGCGTGCATTCAGAGGGTGTCATAATGATCCTAGACTTCCAATTTCGTGCAGTTTTGACCACGTTAGGTCACAGATACCTGCGATTACAACACCTCACTTTTACTTTGTTTTTAACTAGGTGGCGCTATACATGAAATGAGTGGTTATGGAATGGGTTGACATGGCCCGTTAAGGTCAACATACAGAAAAAAGGTGGTCCTCCTAAACCCTACGGTTCTCGAGATATTCACAGAAAACTGTGTCCGCCTACCCTCCTTTCGGGGGGTCCAGTCCAGCGGGGGGGCTACAGATCAAAACAAAAAACAATGGTTCCATGCTATCCTTGTGGGGCTACAGTACATGCCCACCAAGTTCGTGCACCCCGGTCTTTCAGTGTCCCGGGAATCCTTGACGGAAAATTAGCCATGCGAAAAAATTAAATACAAATCTGACTAAACCTATATGACCGCCGCTTCACTGCACGGCGGTCATAATAATGTAATCTGCAGCGCTTTATTTAACAAACTGCAAGCAACAGGAGGGTTGAGTCTGAACGACACTGAGTTTTAGACACTGAGTTTTTGAAGTTTTAGAAATATTTTCTAATTATTTCTAAACAATCAGAATAACTGTGATGTACTGACAATAACTATAATTCAGACATAGTAAGATTAATCTGTCGTTTGTGCTGACGGTTGTGATGCAGGAAATTTGTGAAAGAGAATGGCTTGGAGGGCAAGGTGACTGGGCAGCAAGCTTCCAAAATATGGGAGTACTTAAAACCAAAATACAAGGTATATGATGTCCAGGCGAAAACAATTTTCAATTGCCTAATGCAACTAACCATGTGTGTGTGTTTCTGTTTCAGGAATTGAGGACTCCAAAAACAGGCTCAGGGACAGATATGAGTGAGGTAACTGTGGCTACATGGCAGTACTATGCAGACATGCACAAGGTTTTGGGTGCCCGGCCTGCAATGGACCCCTCTGTGGTGGTGGCATCATTTTCCCCAGCAGTAGCAGAGGATTCCATGACTGTCCTCATGGTGAGGCTAATGTAACATTTACCATGTTATTAAGGCTAATGGCGCGGTGGTAGTGTAGTGATTAAGGAGCTGGGCTAGCATGCAGTAGCCTGAAAGTTGTCGGTTCAATTCCCGGCTACCACCGTTGTGCCCTTGAGCACTTAACCCCAAGTTGCTCCGGGGACAATGTGATCCCTTGTAATATAGCTGACATATCTAAGTCACTTTGGTCAAGAAGTGTCTGCTAAATCTAATGTAATGTAATGTAACATTTACCATGTAATTAAGTACTTTCATGAATTCCACTGATGCGTAAAGATTCTCTTTAAATTTTGTGAGATTCGCTTAAAATTAATGTAACTCATGATTTGCCTTGTTTGTTTAGGATATCTTGGAACCCTCCACCTCAGAGTTCTCCACCACAACATCCTGGCCAGCCAGTCAGTCCCCCAGGAGCAACAAGTGCCACGGCATCTAGGAGAAGGTCCAATCCTATTCCAGAATTCCTGACCGAGGAGGCCCTTCAGGAGCAAAGGCGTCATGAAGAGAGCGAGGCAAAGTCACAGAGGTTTTTAGACCTCTTTGAAAGAATGATTGAAAAGATGTAAAAAAGATTTAAAAAAAAACGTACCTGTTCAATTGCTGACGTATTAATGTAATATTTTAATGTTTATATAGACTTTATATTATTTATATTTGAATATGTATTCTATTTATATGTATGTTGTAATATTGACTGTTACTGTTGTTGAGCAATAAATGCTGTTCTTATAAAACGGCTTGTCTAGATGTGGATAAATTATGCAATAATATGAAGCACAGTCATCATTTGTAGTGTTAAAACATTTATTGCAAACAATTGTAGAGATCCCAACCCACTCCTCTCCTGGAACAAAATAAGAAGGTAAGAACACATTAGAAACGTAGGATTCCTCCTTAGTTCTCAGGCTATTGTTTTTTTTTTTTTTCTTAAATACAATGCAATAAGAAATTATGTAATATACAATAATACAAACACATGAATGCCAACGGTTTAGAAATTGGGGGAAGACAGAAGAATAATTAAATACTAGGAAATTCTTAACTATATTACATATATATGATTATCATGAAGGAAAAACATGTCTCTTCTTGGGGCCTGCACATCCCCGGAAACTTGGGCAGCCAGTGTGTCACGTGCAGCATTCCCTGAGATTTCATTAAGTGCCATTGGTTCATGGGGAGGGTGGGGTTCAAGATTAGCCTGGAAACCAAAAGGAGGTTTAACAAACACTGAGATAAAACTTAACCTCTGGGTTGTCTGAACCTGTGGCGACTAAACCTGAGCTGTCGGTTCCAAAACACCAGTTACCAGTTAGTTCAATCAACACTGTGTTAGATAATCTAGAGTTGCGTTCACGGCGAACTTATCATGAACTCTTCATGAACTTTACTACATATATCTCTCGGCTGCTGCCTGGCAACACATGACATCTTCAAAAAAATCTGCCACAGGAGCTTACGTTACAAAGTTTATTGACGGCATAGACATGCATACACGCAAGGGCTACAAAACTATTCTTTTTTTTTTTTATTTAATTTAATTTAATGCAAGTGACGCGCGAGCATCATCCCGCTGTCTCTTCTTTTTCCTTTTTTCCGCCCCCGAATCTGCCTTTTCGAGGGTCTGAGGTGAAATGAATGAAATTTGGGATTGAGGCATAATCGAACAGACAACTGGGAGGTGGGGGAGGGGGGCACCAGAGGGAGACTGGAGAGAGGGCCGCACAGGAGATTCACCTTTTTCTCAACTAATTTGGTCTAGGCCTATATTACTTTTGTTTTGCTTTTGCATATTAAAATGCTTTAGACATATTTTATTTTTCATTTATACTAGTAGCCTATTGTGGTGATTTTTCACGACCCAGATTTTTTGGTGCCCTCCCAGGCACTTGGTGCCCTACGCGCAGTGTGTGATGTGCGTGTGCGGAGCACCGGCACTGAGAACTGTAATAACAAAAAGAGCAATACTTGAGCGTCTGCCAACGAGACTCGTTGAGAGAGAATAGCCTAACTGACCGTGTAAATGAGTACGTTTAGGATAGCCTATTTAATGTCAAACGCACAATTAAATAATTCAGTGGACATTACATATTGTATTGACTGCTTTGAATGATGATGTCTTAAACTAGCCTACCTTGTCACAGATTGAGTGGGCCATAGACTCCTTGAGAATCCCAAATGTAATTTTCTATTTTAATGCGGGTTCTGCATATATAACGTTACAGCCTACACATTAAGTTACAGCCTACACATTAATTAGTCTGTAGTGGATCTGATAATATTCTAGTAAAATGTAGGCCTGCCCTAACGCACCCTGTTGAAATGGGTCGCTCAAATTAGATTTCCGGTAGCCTACATCATCCCTGCATCGTGTAGGCCTACTGAGCCCTGCCATTTCGCCTCCACGTTTGTGATAAGATGTGAAGAATCATCACATATCATCTGGCAATTATTAAAATAAAAATGTGTTTTAAACACCAACACCATTAAGAGAGCATATAAAAATAGAAGTGGCATATGACCTATCCATTCGACCTTAAGGACATTCTGAAAAAGCCAAAGCCCGTTAATTGAAGCTCACCAGCTAGACGCAAGACAGCCTATCGTCGGTGCACATTTGGAAAATGTAATAATTGATGCTGACCTGCCAGTTGGTAAAACTACACTTTAATGATCCTCATGGGTTTGTGTCCAGGAAAACGAATGAAGTTGTGCATGAACTGCTTTAGCGCAAGGCAAACGTTACGCACTGACAGACAGCTTGCCGATATGCACTGCGTCTCAAACACTACAAAAACTCCCAGTCGGAGAGCGTGTGTAGCCAATTAAAAAACGGTTTTATCCCAAATGCCATCAGCATTCTTAACCAAACTTAGTGACAACATGCATACCCAGCTAAGCTGTTATGTATATTTAAACTTATTTATTAATTAAAGTGCATGAAAATGCAATGGTCCAGCAACTGTCTGTCTCAGCTTTAAGCATACAATCTGGCTCTCTTAAGACTACAGATCCTGTTCAACTGTTTCCTCTGCCCACAACTGTTTCAAAATAAAAGTCTCCACTACAATAATTCCCTATTAAATAATTTAACCATTTAAACTATCCAACTATTTAACTGTTCAACTATTCCAACTGTCAGTTATCATCAACTATGCCTCTAGTCTATATTAAACCACCACCTACCTACAGGTAGCAACCAATTTAGCAACCATTGAAATTAAGCATCTATGTCAGTTTCCATAGCAACCAAGATGATTATACTAGCAAACCACTTTAGTAACTCCTTTATTTCTGATAGTAGCCACCATGGACATCCTAGCAACAACCTAGCAATGACTTCAAGTACCCTAGCAACAGCCTAGCAACCACATTCACAGTTAAAACCTAGCAACCAACATCATTAACCTAGCAACCAGCATAGTAACCACCATAACTACTCTAGCAACAGTCAGTTGTCATCAACTTTGACTCCCGTCAACTGTTTCCTCTGCCCACAACTGTTTCAAAATAAAACTCCTCACTACAATAATTCTATTTTAAATAATTTAACCATTTTAACTATCCAACTATTTAAAGGCACACTATGCAGGTATTTTAGCTTAATATGCAAGTTTTTTAGCTTAATTTACCTTCATTTACCAGCTTCAGAGTCATTGGAATGGTTATATGACTTTTTTCGGGTTGAATGGTGGCCGTCTCACTTCCCCCTAGCGCCTGTGAGCGGAAAAACCACCCTTGCAACTGTGGGCCGGCGGGCCGACGGCCTCAGTGTCAGGAAGTATAAAGAGTGTAATGAATTGCTTTACTGCATTCAAATACACATACATGTCAGGCACCGGCTAGAAAAAGATAGCGATGGAATTTCTCAGATATTCGTCATGACAGAGCAAGCGAAAAATAAGCAAAAGCCGAAAAAAAAACGGTAAGGAAATTGCCAATACTGCATAGTTTCCCTTTAACTGTTCAGCCTTTCAAACTGTCAGTTGTCATCAACTATGACTCCCGCCAACTGTTTCCTCTGCCCACAACTGTTTCAAAATAAAAGTACTCACTACAATAATTCCCTATTAAATAACCATTTTCACTATCCAATTATTTAACTGTTCAGCCATTCCAACTGTCAGTCCATCAACTACTACTCCCGCCAACTGTTTCCTCTGTCCTCAACTTCAACTTCAAGTCCTCAATACAATAATTTGTTATAAAGTAATTTAACTATTTAAACTACTCAATTATTTAACTGTTCGGCCATTCCAACTGTCAGCTGTCATCAATTATGACTCCCCACCAGCTTTTTTCTCTATCTGACCTCCATGTTTTTACTTAGATTATATTTTAGACAATATTCAACAATATTTCATTCAGCAGCCATTTTTGTATTTTCATGCACTCGTAATTCCCTGGAATTACATTCGCTAGCCTACATTTAAGATTTATTATATTCTATTCTAATCCACCATGCGTAATGTAGGGATGGAGAATGCTTTTCAAGTAGCCTATAATTAGGATTCAGCTGAAAAAGTCGTTTGGAAAAGAATGGATAGCTATGTGATGTCGTGGTTTTATCGCCCTCTCACGGTGAATTGCACGGATGAATATTACATGATTTTGTGCTTCTTTGTCAATCGGACCTTCGTCAAAATGAAACGCCATTGTGTGATAAGTGTCATAATAGCGGCCTGGTTGAACATGCACTAAAATAACCTAACATATTTGAACATAACCTGAACAAAACCTACACCCTACCAGGTTAAATTCAGAGCCTACAGTATGTTACCATAGTTACTTATATAGCCTGATCATTTTTGAGCTTTCTGGAACTGAAATCCCAGGTTTACCGCTAACTCTGGGTTAACATACCCAGTTAAGCCAGTAAACCTGCTTTCTGGAAAACCCCCCTGTCCTAGATCCATAGGAAAACGTTTATTTCCAGGTAGGAGGGCACAGTTTGAGGTTTAAAATCATTGGAGTTCCTTTGAACCGCTTTGAACCAATCAAACAACAGGCGTTACGTCATACAGAGAAGTTTCTCTGCATCACGCCCATAACAACCAAGCGTGCATCTTATCAGCAAACAGTCACACATTTCATCTGCGTAACTCTCGCCAAAATGCATATGGTGTTTTGTGAATGTGCCCAAGTCAAACTTTCATATAAATGCATAAGTACGTCCAAAGCGCCACTTTTAAGCTTGTATGTCGTTTTCGGGTGAAATTACCTTTTGAATGGGAATCCTATAGGGCCACTACTTTTTTGATACAATCGCGTCAAAATCGCTATTTTTCAAACACTAAGAAGACTCAAAACAACATGAAACTTTGATCGAAGTATCATCAGTGTCTCTAAACATGAACTCGAGCATTGAGAACATTGTTGGTGTACACAGAGTTTACTAAAAGAAAGGTTTTGAACAACTCTTCAACTCTTTTCGCTCCCTACGTTGATGTATTCTAAACGGTCAGCTGCTTCGTGAGCGGGGATGTAATTGAAATACCATGCCTGTGTAACGTATTCGCTCTCAGGGACGCCCTCTGTTCGCTGGTTGGTACCATCTATTGCCCCTACAACGTTGTGGAATGCAGGGGTCCTTGATCGAGCCACAAATTCTTGACCCACAACTTGCAGATACTCTTGTTGTGGGAAGGAGATGGCCTTGTCTAAATTGTTCCAAATATTCTGTGCCACCCGGTGTATAACTCGATACACTGTTGCCTTGGGGACATTGAAAACTCTTGTCACCACCCGGTAGGAGAGTCCGTGTGCCAACCAAAAGGTATAAATGAGGACCTCTAGTTGATTTCCCCAGCCATGATCTTGATTCCTGTCTAGAAGCCTCTGAAGGCTGTTCATGGCTCTCCTGGTCAGGCGGAAGTCCGGACGTATTTCAGCCTCCTCATCAAACCATAAGCGCAAGATGGGCACATTCGCATTCACCCTGCAGTACATAGATGGATGATCCGCCTGGAGGAATAAAAAAAAAACTCATGTTCAAACCTTTAATAGGCCGAGTCAAAAAGGTTACATCTACCCTGCCTCAGTAAAGTGCACATATAGCAAATGCATACACTAGGGCTGTCAAGCGATTAAAGAAATGTATCTAAGTAATTACATACTCTGTGACTCTGGATTACGTAATCAGATTACAAAAATCAAGTAACTACTGTATAATCAGCCCAGATTACAATAAAACATTGTGTAATCAGATTGCAGTTACATTGTTGGGGATTACCTGATTACATTTTATCATGCAAACAATGCAACTTTTTTATGATAGCCTAGCTATATTTTAATTTGACAAGACGTGCACTTTTTAGACTTTTTAAAGATATAGTTAAAAACAAAATTATTCATACCCCTGGCAAATATTGATTTTCTCTTGACCAATATGTTTGTTCTTACTTAAAATTACACTTGCACATGCCAAAAGGTTGCAAGACAATGTGGTAAAAACATGGAATAAAAAAAAAGTGTTTTTATCTTTTTTAACATTTTTATGAAAAATTGCGTGTTCAAAATTATTCATAGAGAAGAAATAATAATGGTCTGCACACTGATTGAAGCTCCCAAACGTGGATTTATTTGCACAAAAATAAATGTGCCAATAAATCCACGTTTGGGAGCTTCAATCAGTTTGCGGACCTTTATTATTTTTATCTCAGTTACTTTTTTTGGTCCAGCACCTGCACTCCTGTGATGTGCGCGCACCCCTTCGTTTCCCAAAATTATTCATACCCTTTTTAATCAATCACTGGAAACATCTTTATTTACCACCACAGCTCTCAAAATGGTTCATAATACCCACCAAGCCTCTTCATGTCTCCACAATGATTGTAGGCTGCACCTTTTTAGCAGCAATCTGGGTTTTGAGGCAGGAACGATTATTTGCCATCACTTCGGCCTTGTGCTCACTTTTTTGACGGATTGAAGTCCGCTCTGAAATGTTGATATTGTTCTCTGTTAACCATTTCTTGTTTGGCTGTATGTTTTGGATCATTGTGTGGTTTAATGTTCAAATGCTGCCTTTTGGGGCAGCCATGGCCTACTGGTTAGGGCTTCGGCCTTTGGGCTTGCCGGTTCGACTTCACTAATTCACAGACTGGGATAAACGCAGAGACCAAATGTCCCTCACGGGATCAAGATATACTTACTTACGAACTTACATACTATTGGGGCAGGTCTCTCGCGCACACTGCCTGATCTTTTCCTCCTAATCTAATGTAGCCTCTTGTTTTAGTGTTACTGTTTACTTTGAGAAAGTCACCAGGTCCCCCTGGTTGAAAAACATCCCACAATTGAAATGGACATGGTGTCATTTGGGTTTAATGCTTCCCTTTTTTATGCCAATCTCAGGCCATGTTTCTGGGTCAAAGAATCCAGCGAAAGCTAAATTCTTTGTCCAGGTGTGCCCTTATAAAGGTTAAGCTGAGTTGTCCATGTTTGGAGAAGAGTGGAGTGAGAATTCTTTCATCAATTCTGTGGTGGTGTCTTTTACTTAATGGGCATATTTATTGAAGTAATCTAAAAGTAATCCTAAAGTAATCAGATTACGTTACATGTTTTTGGTAATCCAACTGATTACGTTACTGATTACAAAAATGACCATGCAATTTGTAGTCAGTAATGGATTACATTTCAAAGTAATCTGACCCAACCCTGTCTGTGACTAATTAATCTAAATTACTGAAGTTTCCACTCACTCAGTTCTGCATATATTTTTGTTGAATGAAGATAATGATAAAGACAATCATTAATATATTTGCTTCTGAAATTCTCATTGTGTTGGTGTGAAGGGAAAATCCGAATCTAAACTTGAGTCTATCGACTGTTTTAAGTCAGGTTACATTATTGGAGCTTGCAGGGAACAGACATGTCAAACCCAGCATCATTTCTGCCTGTTAAGTGTATTGCTGGGAGTTGTGTGGTTAACCCTCTAGGCGCCACAGGCGACTATAGTCGACAAGATGCGGTACTGAATAAAACGGCCGATTTAGTCAAATAGGGTGTCATATTTCGTTCGACTTCCACTCCACTAGATGGCAGACATGTCATACGTCATCCCCGAGTCGAAAAAAGGACACGCTTTAAACAAAAGTTTCTAGCTACAGCGCATTGAATCAGTGTATGAAATACCGGAGCTAGTGTGCGTGTGAGCCACTTTGTCAGAGCGATATTGTCAACGTCAGCGAGTATTTGCATTAGATTATCGTCTAATGGCATCAAAAAAGTTTACCTGAAATGAAGTGTTGGGTCTTCTATTCGCGGACCCTGATTCTGAAGGGGAATATCTGCCTTCAGAAAATGACGGTGATTCGTTTAGTGAGGCTTCAGATGCGTCCCTGCCTTGCAATGATGCAGCTGGACAAAGTGAGAGTTTACTCCATAGTTTAGCTTACACCAAGCACAAACGTTGAATCGTTTGCCCAATGTCACTGGTGGGAATAATGTTTCACGGGTTCGGAGTGTTCATCGGGAAGTTAGCAGGGTGTTAGTGGTGTGGCGAACGAGGCTGGAGGTAGCCTAATATCCATAGCGCTAGCTTCTGTCTTCTGAACGTGTGCCTCTCCACAATCGCGGCGACAGTAACGTGGTGGAGCCTTTGTCTAATGCCACTGGGTATGTTAGACGAGGTCGAAGTGCTCATAGGACAGTTAGGGGGGAACGTAGTGGCAGTGTGGGGAGTCGCAATGAGAATGACAGTAGGCCTAGTCCGAGCTGCGCAAATTCTCTCCACTCGGCGCGCGCGAGGCAGATCTGGCCATGCTGCTCGCATGGTGGAGGTGGTGACACGCTCTCTCCCTCTCCCACACACACACACACACACACATTAGGTCATGCATAGTCTATCACAAGATGATGGGAATGCCGGCCCTGTATGGATAGGGATAGGGAGTCATTATCTCTACAGCAAAAGGCCTGCTACATAAAAAAAAAAACAGTCAGCCATTTAGTAATGATTTACACTGTTGATTTGCTATCTACTTCCCTGATCATTTAGGACATACAGTACACTATGTGTTCCTTTTTGTGTGTTCATGTCCTTGTGATGTGTGTGTCTTTGTCAGCTAAGAAAAAAAACAAAAAAACATCAACAAAAACAACAAAAAGAAAAAAAATACTAACATTGTCTCTTGTCTTGTCTCGTCATCTCACTCCTGATCTGTGCCTTGCCGTGGCAAATGAGCTTTTGAACTAAACAGGTCTTGTCTACTTGTGTTTGTGTGTCATCTGAATAATATATATGTGCCCCATACATGGAATCAGAGTGCCTACTGTATGTAGTAAATGGAAAATCTCTACAGCAAAAGGCCAGTCTACCGCTACATGCATTTGGTTTGTTTCTGCCATTTATTAGTAATGATTTACACAGTTTGTTCACTACTTACTATTTACCTGAGCATTCAGTATTGTGCAATATAGCATACAGAAGGTGAGGGACATTTTGGGGGGAAAGAAGTGGTGCATTTTATCATTCAAACATGCAACTTTTCATGAAAATTCTATAATCCAAGATGGCCGCCACCATATGACGTCATAATATGCAAATTAGATATAAACATTTAATCTCTACATACACTTTGGGTCATCCTTAATATTTCTCTAATTTACAGAAAGTCTCTATCTCTTATCACTTTTAAGATATAGCCTTTTGAAATGAAGATGTCAAAATTGATCGTTTCGGAAAAAAACCTCTGGCGCCTAAAGGGTTAACACATCCACTGTTTAAGCAAGACCAAAGGCCACAGTCATGCCAGCATGCACAGTTCACTCCCCCTGCTACCCTGATTTGCATTTGTATAGCTCACAGCATTGCCATTTACATGTTAAAGCCTCCCCTAGCATTAGGAGGAGGGGGGTCATGGGGGGACTACTGCCAAGCAAGGCCCACGTCAATTTCTGACTATTTATGGCAGTTGTCGGCGTTGCCTGCAAACTGCCGTGAACAGCCATTAACCTGAACTTCCACGACAATCTACAGTGCTGCATACTGACGAAAATCACACTTTTCATGCAGTGTGCAGTGGTCTATTTGATAGTGTATTGGCCCTGACTAAGTTTGTGTGATGTATAAACCACAATCCTTGTTGATACAAGTGCCAACGTTCGTCAAGAAAGTTTTTAATCACATTAAGATTTTCGCCATAGGCATCTTGGTCAACAATTTTCGCTGAGAAAGTTTCAAACTTTACCATAACGGCCTTTCCACCAATCAGAGGCATCACTGTGGGATTGTGGGATTGTTCAGGATTGTGGGTAATGAAGTATTTATCCAAGACACCGCAAATAGAAGGTATTTATCTCAAAACAAGGTTAGTGCCCCATTAACTTTTGGCGTCTATATGAGCATATATCGCTTAGTCCAGCCGTAGCTGGTTTTAAGTCTACCATGTACAGTTACGTTTTTATGGCTTATACCCTAATCAATTGAAAATGGAGAAAGTATTGGATTCTTACTTCCGGCATCGGCTGTGGGCGGGACTGTGATGCTCTATTGGCTAGTTGGGCCACCCATCTCTGCTCCAATTTTGCAGTCTCCAGATGGACCAAAGGGTTGTTGTCAGTGAACATTGTAACCTGAGCTCCCCACAAATAATCCTTACATATTTCAGTGATGGTCCACTTCAAGGCCAGCAGTTCTAGTTTGAAGGACCTATAGTTTTGATCACTGCATTCTGGGGGAGGGAGGCTACGGCTGGCGTAGTCTATAACCCTCTCCCAGCCATCTTGGACTTGGGCAAGGACTGCTCCAAGGCTATCCAGGCTAGCGTCTGTGTACAGCCTTAATGGGAGTTTGGAAATCGGTATAGGCCAGTATGGGGGCACTGAGGAGGGCCTGTTTGAGTGACTAAAAAGCGACCTGGCACTCAGGATTCCATTGGATGGCTGAAGAGAGTCGATGGGCATTGCACTGCATGAGCTGGTTGAGGGGGGCAGCTACCTTTGAGAAAGCAAGGATAAACCTCCAGTAATATCCTGCAAACCCCAAGAATGAACGCACCTGTTTCACTGTTGCTGGTGTAGCCCAGTCACGGATGACTGCAGTCTTATCTGGGTCTGATGCTACCCACTGGCACTGACCACATGTCCCAGATAGGTCACCTTTTGCTGAAATAGATGGCATTTTTGCGAGGCTGTAGCTTTAGACCGTTCTCTTGGAGACAGCTAAAAACCTGCTCGAGATGTTGTAAGTGGGTGTTGAAGTAGGGCAAGTACACAATGACATCATCCAGGTAAATGATAAGAGAATCGTAGACTTGGGCACCCAGGCAGCGCTGCATTAGCCTCTGAAACATGGCTGGAGCGTTACAGAGGCCAAAAGGCATGCGCTTAAACTGGTATAGACCAAAGGGGGTGGTGAAAGCAGTCTTTTCTTGGTCTGCAGGTGCCACCTCCACCTGCCAGTACCTGCTTGCCAGGTCCAGAGTTGAATACCAATCGGCCCTGGTGAGGCTTGTGAGGGATTCTTTTATCCATGGCAATGGGAAGGAGTCTTTGTGGGTCACCGCGTTAAGCTTGCCATAATCCACGCAGAACCTCCACGACCCATATTTTTCCCTGCCAGAACAACTGGGGCGGCCCATACGCTTGAACTCTTTTTTACAACATCACTTTCCAGCATACTTTGCAACAGGGCCCTCAAGTCTTTGTAAAGGTTGGGAGTAACCGGTTGGTACCTTTCTCGTATCGGTGGAAGCACCAACAATGTAGTTAGTGTACCCGGAGTTTATTACAGAAGACTGTTAAGAACACTTACCAACTGTTCCCCTAGCAGCGCCTCTCTAACCCTTAGAACCCTAAGCTGTTTTAGGGCATTTTCACTACCTTTATTCATAAGGATTTATTCTGGTCATTGTAAGTGCCACACACACATATTCATGTATTAGTAATAGCATTGATTTTATTGTGATTTTTAAAGAATTAAAATATAAAAAGCGTATTATAAAAATTCATATATTTTGACATGTATCTCACCACAGCAAGCTCATAGCTCTACATGCATTTCATGTGTGTGTAGGGCAGACTGTTCTGAATCAGGCAATATAATTGCCATGTTGGAGGGATACTCTGGGGCTGAGCAATTTACAGAAATATGTGGTGTGTGATTTACGGAAATAAATGCCATTTTTTATTTAGTGATGAAAAATGACCTTTCTGCGCTCCATATCTGTGACACGAACTAATCTGACCTGACTTGACCCAAGGTTGCGTGTTAGCCTGCGTGCATATGGTGTATGTACTCATAATGATTCTCAACTTTTTACTGCATTGCCATGAACAAAGTAAAGGCAAAAAAGATGTTTCTTTGTTGAACAAATCGGGATGCAATGTGAGCCTTTAATTGGATGCCATGCAGGAATTTGCTAGGATCTCAAAACCGGATTATGAACATGCTTTGCCATAGAGAAACACACGATAGCGTTGGATTATAAACATGCTTTGCCACAAGAACAGACAAAAACGTGGGGTAAGTCAAGCTATATGAACTTATTATTTTGCTCACTTCGTCTGTTTTATAACCCAGAAGGATGTACTTGGTATCAAATGATAGCTCTGAGTCTCCTCTTTCATCTGACGTGGCATATCTATCCGATCACGGGTCCGCGAGTATTTCAAACGAGAGTAATGGGTGTGCAGCGTTGGTTTGTGTACATGATGTTATTATTTTGCAGTGACTTCGTCTGTTTTTATAAGCCAGAATGATCGATAAACATGGTACTAATGGATAGCCCTGTGTCCCCTCTTTCATCTGATATGCGTGCCATATCTATGTGATCACGGGTTCGCGAGTAATTCAAACGAGAGTAATGGGTGCGCAGGTGAATGCAGAGAAGTACAGACTGTAAATATGATGCAATTTCATGATTTTTTTTTTAATTTTCGTACTTCATCGTACAGACAAGTGTGTAGTCTCTTTGGAAAGCCCCACTTCTGCTCTGTCGTGAAATAAAGGTTTCATCTCGCTGCGATCAACAGTTCCGGAGCAATGTAACAGAGAAGAAAGGGTGTGTTTTTTGACGCACTTTGCGTCAATCGGGTTCCAAGGGCTAAGGAAAGTCCTTCCGGCAATAGACGTCATGCTACATGTGAGATCTCAGTCTACTATGAGATTAACAGTCTGCTATAATAAACTCCGGGTTCACTTACTACGTTGCTGGTGCTTCATTTTATGTGTAGTGATCCTGAGCAAGCTACTGACGAGGTTTGGTGCTGTTTTGAACAATATTACTGATTAAAAAAATGCTATTTGGGAAGCGTTTGGCTCACTGCCCCTAGCTAATCCACTGTGGGGCTATAGCATATTCCGGGCCAAGCTCTGTAGTGGTTGATCAACGAAAAATACTGTCTCCACAGCTTATTTGATGTGTTTTAATGTAGAAAAACACCCTGGGGTCAATTTTCGCCAGAATTACGGCTAAACAGAGATGTCTTTAAACCCCTCTTGAAAGACCCAAAACTGCCACAGGAACGGAGAGCACTGGGCAACTCATTCCACCAACAAGGAACCACTGAAGAAAAGAGTCTTGAATTTGACCTAGCATTTATGTCGTGGGCGGGGAGGATGTGTATATGTTGTGTGGGGACTGATTATAATATGGAGACCAATGTTATATGGACTGTTGCAGTTATGGACATTATGGACTCTTAGACGAGCAATGACAGTGTTGTTTGTGTGGTAGGATACTTGTGCACTGATTCTTTTCTCTGCCCAGAAGCCTGAGTGGTGCTCTGGACAATTTCCCACACCCGTCAGCCTTGATAGGCAATCATCTGGCTACCATGCTGGTTGGCTGGTGTGGTGATTGTAGCTTGGATAAGAGGCAGTGAGCAGCAGGACTGTGGAGGTTGGAGTAGGGGAGAAGGCGAAGCCCTGCTGCCTGGCCGGGAGGATCCCGGCCAACGGACAATAATTTTCTTTCTATTCTTTTTTTGTATATTGTGTCCTATGTGCTGGTGGGCTGCAGTAAACTGGGCAGTGGGTGGAGTTGTAGTGGGCAACGGTTAAGGGCCTTTTTAGTGTGTGGGCGTGACGTCACAAATCATTTACTGTGTGCTGTGCCATGGATTGTGAAATTATAATATGTGGTGATTCGTGCTTATGACTTTTAAAGCGCCTTATGGTTCCGAGATGGGATTGACTACAGGTGTGATTTTGAGTAGCCAACCCTGAACACGTCCACCCCTATAAGCTTTACCCCCGTCTAGAGTGGCAACCCATGTGTTATTACATGTTAATAAAATATGTATTTTTATACAAAAACGTAATCTCGTGTTGTGGTGTGTGTAACTGGGATCCGTTGGTACTTAAGGTTACTGGCCCTTGGCTGGTGACATTTATGGCTGGTCGACACAACAGACGCTCATCAGAAGACTGCAGGAATTTACCACCGTGACACCATGTCACAAGACCTTAAAATATACCCCAGCACAAATAATAGATTAACCAAACGTGACAGTACAACGAATCCTTGCGATACTGAGTTGGAGGAGCTGGTAGGGGGACAGTTGGTAAGTGTTCTTAACAGTCTTCTGTAATAAACTCTGGGTTTGCTAACTAGGTTGTTGGTGCTTCGTTTTATGTGTAGGGACCCTGAGCAAGCTACTGCTTAGGTTTGGTGCTGTTTTGAACAATATTACTGGTTAAAAAATGGTATTTGGGAAGCATTTAGCTTACCGCCCTTAGCTAATCCACTTTTTGGGATTTGGGGCTATAGCATATACCGGGATAAGCTCTGTAGTGGTTGATCAATGAAAAATACTGTCTCCACGGCTTATTTGATGTGTTTTAATGCAGAAAAAGGGGGGGTCAATTTTTGCTGGAGTTACACTTTAAGTTGCTCATGTAATGGCACTCCCAAACACTCACAAGAACAAAAAAATATTGCTGTACAAACTAAGGGAACTAGAACAACCAACACAATGTTGATGTTTTAACAAGTGGGATTACTAAGATTTAAACAGAAAGCAAACAAAAATTAAAACATTTATTAAAGATCAGCCAATGACCTAACACAGTGTAGGCATTGCTGTATGATCAGCATAATAAAATAAAAACTGAAGTAATTACTGCTAGAAATAAAACAAAAAGGTTATTGGCCTAGTAGAGTACCCAGTACTCTATGAAACAATCTACTGTTATTAGTACCAAATTAAAGGTACTGTGTAGTGTTCTACACTTCTAGACATGGCTATGGGTTTACATCCATTGGACATTTCTAGGGAAAACAAAGCCCTATAAAAGGCATCTTATTTCTTTAGGGCCTCCCTTAGAGAAAACTTCTTCAAACCTCAATTAAACAAGTCGATTCAAGTAACAAATGAAACTGTTTACAAAAAAACATAATAACTAACGTTACATCTAACACCATGATTAATAAGCATGGCTCAGAAAGTGATCACTGGGACAATAGTAAATTAACTAAACTGAATGACAATCAAAGTCCTGTCAAGTCCAATCAAAGTTTTAGTGGTGGGGGAATAGGGCAGGGTGGAGTTGGGGGGTTAACGGTGCATGGATCAGCACTTTTTGTTCTTACAAGAGGTGTTTGTTCACACGGCACAAAAGAAGCTTTTCAAAAGTTGCATCAGAAAGGCGGTTCCTCTTTGGTCTGAAAATGTCTTTCCCTACGCTAAAGAGTCTTTCACAGGCTGCACTTGCTGGGACTCCCATGTTGTACTTAAGAAAGAGTTTTTCATTAGTGGCAGATTTTGGAATGCATTTACAAGTTTGGTTTCAGATGACTGCAAGTAGGAGTCTACTTCATTCAGCTCTGTGGCTGATCTCAGTGATGGGAAGTACCCCGTTACCTCATCAACATCATCAGCTAGGTTGTCATCTTCTGTTTGCCTGTGACCTGAAGGCTGAGTTTGAAGCAGGTGTACTTCTGCTTTCAGGTCTGACACAACTTGAGCCTTCTTGTCACTCGGGATGTAGGTCAGTCTGAACATTGGATGAGTTGAAAAGGCTGTGAGCAACCTGGTATCTTGAAAAATGTACTCAAACCTTTTCTTAATCCCACTGATGATCGCATCTACCAGGGGGTTGCAGTGATGAAGCTAGCTCTCCCGCTTCATCTCTTCCATCTTTTCAAGTAGAATTCAAATGGTTGGCACCAACACTCCCCAGAAGCCCATTCGGTCAGACTGTAAAACGTCAAGAGCCTTGGCCAAAGGCATCATAACCTTGGAATACAGTCAAAGAAAAATATTAACTCACATTAAATCACATATTGTTAAATTATTTAAGTCATACAATTGAGTTGTTGTTATTATTATTATTATTATTATTATTATTACCTCCGCCAAGGTGGTACTGCACAGATTTGGATGACATTTTCAGACAACATGGGTATTGGGACAAAGAACAGCTGATTTTTGGGGGTGATCCGTAACACCGTGTGGAATTTGTGGGTCAGTCACCCATATTACCTTGGCGGAGGTCTGCGCTCTCCGAGTGCTTTTCTAGTTATATACTTTATCACATATTAAATTCAGGCTATTATGATAGTTTGTTGTCATTATGTTCACATACTATTTGCACACTTGTCATATTTACCTTCACATATTCCTGTATGAATGTGAATTCTGTTGACTTGAATCGTGCCACCTGCAGCTTCTCACAGACTTCATAGAATTCTTGTTCTTTTGTGAGGTATTCAGTATTCAAGCGCTACATGGCATGGTAAGTGGAGTTCCACCTGGTTAAAATGGGCACTATCAGCTGACATCCTAGCTTCTCTTGAATGGTGTCAGAGGCTTGAGTGCTCCTGCGTTGCTTGTTCCAGAGAGCCTGACATTTGGCAAGCGTTGATATCGATATTCTCTTGAATGGCTCTGACTGGGTCAATGCGTGCTTAATGTCTCTGGTGGCAACAAGATTTAGAGAGTGGCAGGCACAGCGCTGGTGTGGAGGGAAGCTGTAATCTTCCTGTTTCCTCCAGGATGTCTGTGAGATTTATGAAGACAGGATGATCTTCCTCATCCTCATCGTATTCCTCCTCCTCTTCCTCATCTCTGTATTCCTGGATACTCCTCTGAACTTCCGCAAATATACTAAAGGCCTTTATAAAGTTAGAACCGTTATCGGTAGTTGTTAGAGTAAGCTTGTCTTTAATGTTGAATTCTCTGTGAACACCTTCAAGCATCTCGGCCAAAACATCAAAAGTGTGCCTCCCTACAATTCTACGGCATTTCTAGGAGTCCTCATCTATCCAGTGGACACTGACACCGAGGAAGCTCCTATTATTTGATGACCAGGCATCTGTGGTGGTGCATAGGTGACTCTGTTTGGACATTACATCAGTCAAAGCACTATTCATGGAAGAGTATTCCTTGTCAAGAAGTCGCCCTAATGTTCGCCTTGACATCAAATGCTTTGAGGGCAGAATTTCACTAAATAATTGTCTATATTCAGGTCTGTCCACAGTGTGGAGGGGGTGCATTCCTTGAACTATGAAGTTAAGAATCAGCTTATCGAACGTTCCTGGGCGAGATATGATGGGTGTGCCCCCCCCTGAAAAACTGTGACACGCTGGGCTGTAAGTCACTGTCTTCATCATTTACAGGTGGCGTTAGACATCTTTTTTTGGCCCGAGCGCGCTCCTTGTCCAGCCATTCCATTTTATTTGGGTGGACCCTCTAAAGAAGAAATGATTGATTCATAATTATTTTGTGGCTAGGCCATGAAATTACATAATTATTTTGTGGCTAGGCCATGAAATTACAATATCCAAGTTTCACTACTGCTCTCTAATGAGAGTATTTTAGTAGCACTCATCAGATTTGACTATCTGGAAATTAAAGGCGCCAATAAAGTTAAAGCTGATATATTTTTCTCAACAAATTTACTGTAGGCTAGTTGGAGTGGTTGGAGTGTTAGGCTATGTAAAACAAATGGCTAGGCTTGGCCACATGAGCTCTCTATGGCCAAGGACCTTGAACATCACTCATGTCTGAATAACTGAACCTGATAAAACACCAAGCTAATCGAATTTTACAATTATAAAAACTACATAAACTTTAAAAAAAAAAACACTACTGCCTAGCCACTTGGCTAGTCCCTTCCCACCACACACTGCTTGCTAGTTAGCTGGGTAGCTTTCGTTTTACTAATTTAGCCTACACTTGGCTAAAGTGAGTTGGGATTTACACTGACGCTAGACATTTCACTTGGAGGGAAATTAGTGATTCACCTGAATGTGAGTTCTTCGGTTGGTGTTCGATTTCTTGGACGTCGACAACGGTTTGGTTTTTGGATTAGGCCTACAAAGCAGACATCTGAACACATACTTTTTATCTGAGGATTCAACAAGTCTCATATATATCTGGAGATAAGGCCACGGTGTGGTAGGGTCAGTTGTCTGATCTTCTCGCTCTCCTCCTGTCTCCTCCTCCATCCTTCCTGTGTATGTGTGTCTGTGTGTGTCGTTCTGCGAGTTCCACTGCCGTACGCATGCGCATGTTTCGATATATACAGGCAGGAGAGGCAGAGTAGAATAGAAGCTTGCGCATGAACATGTCCAACCAACAACTCTGATTGATTGTTCACTCTGAATGTTGTTTCAAAATAGCAAACCTGGTTTCATTTCTTAGTTATGTCCTGGATTTTGTAGCGTTTGTGGACGCTACGTCGCTACTTGATCAAAAAAATAACGTCACTACAGGAAAGTTACTTGATTCATAAAGCAGCGACGCTACTTTAACTAATAGCTTCGCTACATGCGTCAAAAAACTTTTACTAAGGCACGTGCCCCAGTGAATAAGGTCTAGTGACGCCACTGCCGTTTCGTGTCTTCCGCTGACAAAATATAGACCTTTCAACAATAAAAACAAAAACAATGCTTGAACGTTCTATTTGGTTCCCAATCTACTTCCTCTGCATTAAGATAACATATGGAATGTTAAAAAGGAAGTCTTGTGGGGCCAACTATGATGCTGATAATGGAACTCTCTTGAAAGGGTAGACCCTTTCAGGAGAGTTCCATTATCAGCATCATTGGCCCCACAAGACTTCCTTTTTAACATTATGTTATCTTAATGCAGAGGAAGTAGATTGGGGCCCAAATAGAACGTTCAAGCATTGTTTTTGTTTTTATTGTTGAAAGGGTCTATATACTTTTCTGGTGATTATATAGATTTAACATAGTCCCGAACGTTGGGAAGGCCCATTCATGTGAAAGCATAATAAAGCATATCTACACAGCATACATTGCCAGGGTTTATTTCTCTGGCAAGATCTTTGGTGGTCTTCAGGTCAAGAAGGACAAAGGTCTTGTCTTTGGCCCAATGTCAGAATCAGCGCCGTGTTAGATATCCCAGGGTGTTTGGAAGCTGTTAAGTGGCATGAGAGATGATGATATGCGCAGTGACCACACCATTTCTCAGCTTGCCCAGTCATACTTCATTAACATGGATATAGCACTGAATATATATATTTGTTCAACTGAAACTCCGGGAATTGGAAGACCTCTGCTGACACTTCATCAGGAATATTCACTATACGATTGAGGATGCTGCAAAACATGCATCCTCATATCTAACAGGGGATTATACAGCAAATAAGCAAATTTCCAAAAACAAGCTGTGTGTTCCTTTAATGATGGTATCTCTATACTCAAAACTATATAAAAAAAAAAACTTCCAAAATATCCGCCATATTCAAATGTTTGGCAATTTCCAACATGCCATATTTTCATCTGTTCCCATACGAATCCAATGAGAAAACAGGACAAAAACACATACTTTTTCTATGACATACTGGTGTCCCTGAGAGAAGTAATTACATGAGGTGGCAGCCACCTCCTTTTGCCAATAATGGAACTTCTGGCAGTTAGTTGCTAAAGACTAGGCACATGGACTAGAGTAGGTTAATGATATTTAACTTTTTTTAATCATATTTTTGGGACTTTTGGCCTTTACTGTGACAAGACAGTGAGATACTGACAGGAAGTGAGTGGGAGAAAGAGATGGGGTAGGATCAGTAAACGACCCGGGTCTGACTCTAACACGGGCCGCTGCGGACACTCAGACCCGAATGTGGTACGGGCACTGTAGCCAGTTGCTCCACAACACCCCCAGGTTAATTTTAATGTTGTTAATAAATGTTGCCTGGTGTACGACCAAAAGGAACCAGGTTAATGGTAGGGAGAACATTGGACAGACCACTCGACCCCTTGTCTCGCCTGGTCACCTGGTTAATAGAGACATGTCTTTCTCTCAGATTATCAAAACCCTTTTTCTCAAGTGAATCAGGACTGATTATCACTATTTTGTATACTTGCTTGTGGCCCTGTATGTAAGTAATGTAAATGGATAGCCTGCAGGTATAACTTAATGTGTATGTTTAGTATGACAATATTTTGTCTGTCACTGAAGGTATAGCTTGATTGTGGCCCTGGCTAAGACCTGCTCCACCACACAGAAGAAGTGGGAGTCTTAGCACAAAGCTTGGACAAGGAATCTTAACATATGTCAGATGTGTCAGAAGACAACCCTGTTCTAACAGATATTTATGGACCCTAACTAACATGGCATGGAAATTGGAATACCAGAGAAAAAGTGAGCGAGCAAGCAGGACAACACCAAGTGTTCCTCTCAGACTGATTTCTGTAGGTTTTGGCCATTGTTTTTCAATTGTAATATTCCACTAGGAAGCATACAGTAATTCCTCTTAGTCTGTGGCATATTTAAAGGAGAAATCCGACCATTTTTAGGGTCACCCCCTGTTGGGGTAAGCAAAAAACCCGACAAAAATTGATTCGATCAAACTGGAGATCTGCCCTGGCTGCAGCGCTTCGAAATGAGCTATAATGCTAACCTATGCAGTTGATTAAAGACATCTCTGATCATATAGAAGTTAGTTTCACAAGGTTTTCTATGCCAGACCAAGTACCTTTGAAACAAGTGCAAATTTTAATCTGGTTATGTTTTCTTCCTTTTGGCGATCATGTAACCTTATCTCATGTTTTCATATTCTTTCTGGTGGGCAGTCTGTGTGCAGTCATTAACATTGCTATTTCCTAATGAAACTCTAAATTGCTTTTTCATTATAATGTTCCACTTTGCATATCATATTCCCACCACCAAGACAGATGGAATTGCAGAAACAAGATGTTTTAGGATAATATTTCCTAAATGTGTTGTGCTTGGCCTGCATTGTCCAGCAATCATTCAATTTCGCTTACTGCTTCCAAATGTCTTGTAGAGCTGTTCATAAAATATTGAGAGTGTTTGATCCAGAATGAAGACTTCATCCAGAGACAGAGCCTGACAATTTAACAGATCTCTTAAGTTCCTGCTAATGAGTAGAGACAGCTGATAATGACAGTGAGGTTCATTAACTTCAGTCAAGGCAATGCGGTTGCACACAATGAACCTTTAATAAGAGGATATAAAAGTCCACCTTTGGAGTAAATTGCATGTGGGATCATCCCTGTTTTAAGTGAAAACTCACAAATATATATGTATGCATATTATTTATTTATTTATTATAAATTTATCTATGTGAAGTGAATAATGTTGCATGTTTAGTATAATGATGTTAAAGAGACCCTCATTGACCCCTTTTATAGGCAGAATTAACCTTCAAACCTCTCCCACATGCACCTGTACTTCAAAGTTATTGAATTTCAGACTGAAAGTACTTATTTCACTGTTGCCAAGAATGTTTATTTTACCTTAATCAAGATGTGGGACAGATTTTATTCAAGAACGTAAGCATCAAATAGCCGTACAATTTTAATGACAACAGTCAAAATGTTATTGTTTTATGCTCCTAGTTAGCAGACATATTATCGATCTTTTACTCATTAAAGTAAAAGTGAACCTTCTGTCTAAACATGAGTGAGCCAATTTCAGATTATTATTTTACTCACGGCATGGGAAGTTAAGAATAAGTAGGGAGTTCTTTTCAACAAAATAAAAGAGAAAAAGGATTCCTCTGTAAGAGCTTATAAAGTTTGTTTGCTAAAGCTGTATTTTATTGTCCATATGGAATAAGTAAGGTGGGACACCCCCCCCCCCCCCCATCGCTCTTTCTCTCTCTCTCTCTCTCTCTCTCTCTCTCTCTCTCTCGTTTCCCTCTCTTTCTCTGTCAATCTTACCTGCAGTGCTACAGTATACCTTGGTTCGGATAGCATACTCTCATCCGTGCTTGCTGATCTCTCTTGCACAGATGGTCTGGACAAAGATGGAACATTAATCAAATCAAATTCCTGCTTTTTCAATTTGACCCAGACACCCTGCACACCAGGGCCCATTGCTGTGTCTTTCCCATTACGAAGAGTAATACGATCATTAATGTCTTCTTGTGTCAAACATTTTTATTATTCCCAGGGAGAAATTTTGTTCAAATCTTTCTTTTCCCCACTGAAATGTGAGTGTGAAGTCCGTAGACTCACCTTGGCCCTTCCCTCCAATGCATTTAGCAACACTGTTTTAGTAAGTCTTCTTTTTTTCAGCATAGCATATTAAAATAAATCCCTGGCCTTCAGGATATTCATTGTGTAATAGGTCCTCACCACATCTGACAATAAAAAAAATCAAACAACATTCAACAACAACAAAGAATAACAAAACACAAGTGCCAGGTTTACCCAATGAGAGCAGAGGGTACTTTGTTTGTTAGTTTGTTTTATAAATTGCAGTATTTACTGTGTATATAGCAGTGCATCAGATGTAGCCAAACCTGTAGATTACAGCATACTCTCCAACACAGCCTTAGATCTGCAGTAACCACAGAATCCAGTCTCCCTAGAAAGGCCAGGAGGGGTTGGTAGTCATTAAAAAAGGAAGTCAACCATATGTGGCATGTGGAGCTCTCAAAAGGCCAGGAGGTTAATGTGTGGGAAAGGGTTCGTGTTGAAAAACATGGCCCTTCCTTAACCTCAGTCTGCTTTCAACACAACTGTATGTAGCCACCTGTCATTGTGTATGTCAGGGCAAAACAGCAAGTCCAGATACAGTACTCGGTTAGAGGTTGAGATGAATCATGGTCTGTATTTCCAGAGTTATGCTCTCTCTTATGTTTTAATTGCTATGTTGATGATGAAGGCTCAGCCACCAGATTAACTCCACATGTTAATTTTATTGGTGCCTTTCCCATGGTCTAGTAAATCTTGGCTTCATTGTTTTTCCACCCGTTGGCTTTACCCAGTCAGACAGTCTGCTCTCTTCTAAATGTGCTGAGGTTTTTTTAGTTTTTTTTTACTGTTAATGCTACTGTTTGCATTTGGTGCTTGTGAAAGTGGCCCCGCTCTAATTTTAATTCTTCGATTATCATAGTGTGCTGCCATATACATGCCTCACACCACAATCTGATCAGTTGGGCAATGGTTTGGAGCTCACAACTCTCTACACAACATATCTATTCAAGGTATTGTTTGTGGTTTCCCGCCTGCTTATACTGTACTACCCCTCTTTAGTATTGCGTTGTATCTTTATATAATGATTCATCTTTTCTTGATTTTATTTTATTTTTGCCCTGTCAGTTATTTTCTTTTTGTTTCCTCAGATCTGACATGTGTTACCGCTGTGATGTGTTCGAGAATATGTCATGGCCTGAAGCGAGATTACATGATAGCGTTGTCAAGATGATTGAATTATTCATCATGAAAGACAGCTTTTGTCCTTCATTCAAGTGGGTTTGGATGCAGGGACCAGGCTAGCTGAGAATGAACCCTGTGAACAGGAAAACAGGCGCGAGATGAAAACCTGGCTCTGGAGAAGCATCTCACACACACACACACACACACACATGCATGCATACGCACACGGACGTCCCAGCAGCACCCGAATCGGGAGCACATTGCAGCTCTGCCTTGCGTGACTCTTCTAAATTGTCTTTAATTACCCGGAGTGCTGGGGTTGCTGGAAGTTTGAATGGCAACCAGAAGCCACAGGTCTGACACTCGCCTGGCAGCATTTTCCTGGACGCTGCAGAGATGTTCTGATGCTCGTGTGGGAACCTTATTGGGTTTTGGCCCCCGTCCAGGCGTATGATCAGGTTTCAAATATGTAGAGAAACAACCTTGGCCTGAAGTTGGACCAGTTCTGCTGAGTCGCATCCAGATCTACGTTTCTGAGGGTGACAGAAATACAACTCTCATGTAACAAAAACAATTCAGAATCAGGGTCATTTTATTTACGGAACATCTTTGGTTACTTCTTGGACACATGTATAGTGTGTGTTTCTGATTATTCTTAGACTGACTAAATAGTCAAAGATCAACGGATTGAACTTGAATAGAATGCTCTAGCATACACTCATGACTCAAGGTATTTCAAAGGTCTGATATGGTGTAGGGGTTTGAACGGATAGTTGAATAACCAGATAGCCAATGTGGACTATCCTAAACAAATATTAATATTCCTATTTGGTTATTCTATAATGTACAGAATCATGGAAAGTTATGCTGCCATGTCATTGTTTATTAAGTTATAATGTTGTTGTGCAACCCAGGCAAATGGAAATCACAATGAATAGGGGATCTTTTTTGGTGGGTGTTTGACCCAGCTTGACCTGATTAAAATACGGCCTGGCCGCTCATCTGAAATCTTCAGTCATCTGTGCCCATCTCATACACATCCCATACCTCATGTCAGGTCATCGTGGAGTGAGATTGAGGTGATGTAATAGCACAGCCCAAGCTGCCGAGGCACATCAAAGAACTTATATGAACAGCGATATCATGCACTTCATCATTACAGCCCACTGTACTTCGTTTCTTTTTTTATTAATCTAGTTCATCAGATAGTTTTTGCTCGGTCCCGACCTCCAGGTGTGATGTGTCATGATATGCTGTTAAAAGATTAAGCACACTCAACATAGCAAGATAACTGGAGTCAGGTTTTAATTCACACCATTGTCATTACACGTTGCCATAACTTAACTATACTTTTATAATTTGTCATTTAGCTGATGCTCTTATCCAAAGTGACCTACAGTGAACTAACTACTTAGACAAGTCCCTGGAGGGATGTGTTCTGCTCAAGGGCACAACAGTGGCAGCCCCTGGGATCGGGGGGGGGGGGGGGGGGGGGGTTAATGACAAACCTGGGTAAGTTAACTCAGAGTAAGTGGTAAACCTCCTACAACAAGAGTCCTATGGCATTGTTTTGTTAGGAGAATGAAGCCATACAGCTCATCTATTAGGAGGTTTACCACTTACTCTGTGTTAACTTACCCAGGTTTGTCACTAAACCACGTACTTGGAATATCTCCCAGAACTTAAAACCACCTGACGTTCCATTTGGATCATGGGTTTGATTCTGTGGGAATACAGCTGAAAACGTGTATCTATACCTAACATTGCTTTGGATGACCATGTCTACATTTTTAATGTACTGTAAGTGTCTTGTCTGAACTTTGTTGCTTAAGTCTTGCTTTGGGTTTTGTTGTGATGTTGGTGGAAATTTTTGGATCACAAGACTCTGTTTACCCGTCTCTAGGACAAGTCACGCCACACTCCATGTTGCACACATTTGCACCTATCAGCGAGCCATTAAAAAGCTGTTGATACTCAATAAGGCGTTGGGAGCTCCTCCAGTTGAGCGTGCCCAGCGGAGGTTACACAGTCTTCCCCAATCACCGCACGCCAGCATCAGAGCCACACTTCAAACAGGCCCTAACGATGGCACCTGTTAACAGATCCAAACACTCAGAAGCTTTGAATTCCCCTTCACTTACACACAATGTTTACTCAGGCGAGTGCAGATGTTCTCTGCAACCCGGGCAGCGATACGGTTCAAGGCTCATGATTGATTAGAGAGACAATCACGGTACAGAGTTTTGCAATGATGAGGATTAGCAGGACTGGTAAGAGCAAGTGTTTTTGTTTCTCCGACGTGCAACGGATATCCACCAGTTTGTATGTGCTCTGCTCAATAGCCTTGAGTTATTGTGGATACTAATAGTGACATACTTTGCTATGTAATACTGTGAATAAGGATGGATGTGACAGAGAACTGTTGTGTCTTGACATGCAGAGAAATGACAAGTATTAGTTGGTTAAGATTTTCCACACATATACAGGAAAGGATACTGGGCTATTTTGCGTCTTTCATTTTTCACATTTCCTGTTAAAATAATCCAGTTGTTCCTCAGTAAAAGCAGCAGTAGGGAGCTTTGGTTCACAACTAGCAACAGCAAGTGAACAAGTCAACAGGCTTACAAACTCACAACAACAACTGGCACTGATGAGAGCCTTGCTATCACGCTAACCTATTTTTTTTTTTTTTTTTTGGGGGGGGGGGGGGGGGGGGGTCCTCTGACCCAAACCAAAGAACATGAGTAGCCAAAACAGCTAGTTGGAATGACAGGTGTGTTTATCTGTTCTTCATATGGCCTTGAATCATGAAAAATATTTTGAAGATGATAACAGTACTAGTTGCCTTTAAAAAGTGCCAAATTATTGCAATCTGTCTCTTTAACTCGAGGAGATCTTTGCAACGGTTGGGTTCCTTAAGGAATTCACAAAAATAAAATTGCAAGATGACAGCATTTGCTTGCCATATATGCAGGATAGGTACACCCAGTGTAATTATGTTCATTACAGACAAGGACGCTGTCATTTGATATAGAAAGTTCCTCCAGAGTATTGGTCTTCATTCCACTGTCTTCCAGTGAAGGGGAAAGCTGGTCCTAACTATGCACCCTGGGAGATTTCTGCCAAAGTTGGAGGAGGTTGCAAAATGTCTACTGTTTCTTACCAAGACAGTGTCCTCAAATGACTTTATGTATTGAAGCATGACCTTGCAAGAAAAAGAAAAAAAACAGCCTGGGAAAGGAGCGACACACTAAATATGCCCCATTTTGTCCACATCCGTTGCATTTGGACGATGCACAGTGCACAGGAGTCAGCGCCTGAATCTCGAGCGTTGACACCGCTGTGTATGTTAGCAGTCCCAGGAAAGGCAAGTGTGCCAGTGTTCTAGGCTCCACACTTGGCCCAGGCTTTGCAGCAAAGCGCCCCCCACCATAGCATTTAACAGCGCTGAGGATAGTTAGAAGGGAAAGAAGTTAGAAGAGAAAGAAAAGTGCAAGCTTTGGAATTAAGCTTTTGTGAATGGCTTCATCAAACACTGCTTCTGAACATACCATGTGAAAGGTTTTAGATTTATATAGGTGTGTGTGTGTGTGTGTGTGTGTGTGTGTGTGTTCAGATTAGGCTACAGACTGTTATGTATTCATTGCGATCATCCATCGACCAATCCATCCAAGTGTAACTACAGTGTATCTATGAAACAATAATTTAAAGGACCTATGTGTAGATTTTGACTTGTCATCACCATTGCTTCCACAATGGCATTCTTCCATTGACTTGCATGTATTCAATACAGATATACCTCTTGAGGTACAAAGTAGTATTATGAGAGAATGTGGTCTGAAGCTATATGAATCATGAAACTTTAGTGGATATCTTGGCGACACAGGGCATTTAATATTAAATGAAAATGGTTAATTCCTCACATTCTGTTGCTGTTTCTAATTTAGCTGTCAAACACTACCGGATTCTCCTGGCATTTGAAAGCACACTGTCTAAATCATTCTCCTCTTCAAGTGTCACTTTGACAGGTCTTCAAAATACATGCTCTGCACATTGATATGGCATCAGAGTGGACTCGGCTCAAAAGACTGCTTCATGGAAAGATGACATGAGCTTGTTTCAGAGTCTGTCTGGCAACAGAATGCTGTGCACTCAGAGAATCTTCCAGAATTATGTGATGACAGGCCTGCAAGGCTCCCAGATTTCTGAGCTCCAAAATGCCACAAAATGAGACGTTGCAATCAAGAAAGTATGCTGGTGTGGAATCCATGCATAAATGTATGAATAGTAACAGGCCGACTTACCAAAACATGATTTATAAACAACAAGTCATCAAGGGTCCTCAAGAGTTTTGTTTGACCTGTTGATCATTTTACAGTGGCTTCTCCGTTTAAAAAAATAGAGTAGTATTGATGTATTTCCATCTCAGTCCAACACTGACATTTCTGTCTCAGGTACTCACCCCAAAATGTTCCAGATATGTTTGACAAGGCGATTAAGGCACCAATCAGAAACACCTTTTGTTGACTGTTAACATTTCAAATTGCATCTGGACTCATTTCATTTTTATTTCATGTCTGGTGAAATATTATAGCCAGTTCTTCTAATCACAAATAGGCACACCAGACTGGCCCCCCAAACACACACACACACACACACACAAAAGAATCTGCAATCAATTTTGATGAGGGATTTGACAGTGAATAGCTACATGGTTTTAGGGACTCTCCAAATCTGTTATGCACAAACTACTGGATGTCCAGCAGCCATTTCCTGAAAATCTTTCTCAGACAGAACATTCGAAACCAACACAGATGTAATTTTAAGTCCAAAAAGACCCTGGGATAAAACTGTCATACTCTCACCTAACCTAGAGTATGCATTTAGTTGCTGCTAAAACTATTTTCAGTCATTGTAAGACTGGCAGGAATCAAATAAAACGCCGTCTTGATTACACGTAACTGACTTCACACATGCCATGGGTTTAAATGAACATGACTTCAGTTTAGATTTGTGTCTGAGAACTTTAAAGGGTAATGACTACACTAAGTGGCTGAAAGCACTTATTTAGACTTATAAAAGTTAATCGACTTTGAGCAGGTCACAGACAGCCTGTATAATGTACCTAGTTATTGGACATACTTGACAACTTGTTAGGATTGGAGAGGCTGTTGAAAAAGTAATCCAAAATAAACACATTTTTTTGCACGTTAAAGTTTTTTTTTTTCTCCTCTGTCTGAACCAGGAACAGATGTCCGACCTGGCTGATGAATCAAAACCATCTGAAACAACTCTCACAGTCTTACACCAATAAATATACCTCTCAACACGTTTACTGTTTGTAAAGAAAAAAAAACAGACCGAGTAGGAGAAGGCTGGAGTTTTGCTGTAACCTGTCCTTCGGAGAAATACCCAGAACAGATAAGAATATTATAGCAGGTGATTATATTAAGCCAATGATGAAATGAAAATGTCTTGGTTGCTGGCTATTCAACATTAGTCTATTAGCAATTTTGAAAATATTAATAACAGACCACTGAATGACTCACTCACACAACCAATCCAAGTTAGATATTATGCACAGTCAAAAACACAATAGATATTGACAGAAATCTGATGTCTTGCAGACATGCTTCACTTCTGTCAGAGGGCAGTGACAATAACTGAGAGAATCCCTCCCTCTTGTTGAGACCTTTTTCTGACCCACATTTTAAAGTTTAAAAAGTCAAAGTCGACTAGCACTTAGCAGATGCTTTTATACAAAGTGACATGCAACTGAGTGTCCGGAAATTGAACCAGGCCGTCTGATTGTCAGGCAGTGCCATTACCACTGCTTAACCACGCCTACAGCATTGCTGTCTTGAGCAGCCACGCAAAACCCTGCCTGATTAAAGGGTGGTTGCGCTGAGTGGGCTCAGGGTGTGGGGCCAAGATGTTTGCACCTCAGTCACGTCAAACAGGCCATGTTTGCGCAGCACATTAGTTACGAATGACAAGAATAAGCTGATTGTTTGTGTTTGGGGATAATTTCATACTCACTGACCTTATTCTTGTTTTCCTCTTTCAGAGTGAAAGAGTGAAACAGAGGGCTTCAAACAGGGAGAAGAGAGAGAAAGAAAAAACACTTTTGATGTGTAAGTGCCAAAACACTAGTATGAAAAAAAAACAGTGTTTTTGTATGTAATGGATAATGGCCACTGGAATGTCCCAATATACAGAAGTAAATGGGCAAGACAGGACAGAAGAACTCCTCAATGCAAAGAGCAACAGTTTCTTCTGCTAATAAATAACTAATAATTCATAGCCACCTGGCAGCCAGTCCCTGGGTTATAAGATGTTATATAATCACATGCACACAATTAAAGTCATCACAGTCACCTGCATCACAGTGTGGTATGTGGTGCACAATAACACATTTGCTGAAAGCTGCCATTCATATGATACAGTAGATGGCTCATCTAGAGGTTTACCACAAAGACCAAAATGACTAAGATGGACAGTTACCAAAACAGGGGGATGTGGTCATTAAACTTGTATCATTTAACGTCCCCAACATCCATGACATTCTCATGATGAAGTCCTGGCTAAAGACCATAGTCCTCTGATCCACTGGCTGTAGATGTTAGCTGGTGGTTCTGTTTTTATAGGACCATTATGCCACTGTGTGACACTACTGATGTGAACTGATTATTTTCATCCCTGAGAAAAGGGAGCTGAGATAGTTGTCTCCCAAAACACATGGGGAAAGAAAGGGAATCACTGGTACCTTTTTCACAGGGAAATATGTTTGCTTCCCAAAGCAAAGCAACCCATTTCACATCTGTAAAATTTCCACGCACACACACATACAGAGAAATGGAAATGTGCATGCAATTATCCTGTCACTGTACAATAAACATCATGTGTCAAACGTGCATGTTTTTTCCTTTTCGAAACATCCTCGCCCATGCTTCTTTCTGTTCTTGTCAAACAATGATTGGTTGAAAAGGGTTCTGACTATGCCATAACTTTCTTATTAGTTCAAGTTCAAGTTTATTGTCATTTTCTCAAATAATGATTTATAAGTAATGAAATTCCTTATGCTCAAGAGCCAGCTCAACTTTAAAGAATAAATTAAATAGTAGTAAATAAAAAGGTAATCGCTAATTAGACAAGACTGAAGTGTGAGTGTCACCGACACAGGCTCAGACAACAGAGAATCGGGTTCAAGGGGTTTATTTCACAAACTGGCAGGGTTTAGTAAGTCCAATGGAAGGCAGGCAAAGGAGAAAACACTCAGGGGGAAAAACACTAGAAGCACTGGAGTTTCAAGGTACAGGAGGTGACCAACAGCGAAGAGTCCAAACAATACTCACAAAAGGCCCACAGGAATCAACAAGCTCTCGACAAAGTTGGCACGTAACACTCAGGAGAGCTTAGGGGTAGGAGTCTGAGTCTCTGGGGAAAACTTCTTCACGCCGAACAGGAATGAGGGGTTGCCAAAGACGAGGCCAGACAAAGACTGAGCGGAGACAGTGGTTTAAGTAGGGAGTGAGGCTGATTGGGAACAGGTGCAGGTCATTAGTAGACTGGGGAGTGTGAACAAGTGAGGGGAGCTTCAGGAGAGTGAGCAGTGGGTGTGGCAGGAGGGGAGCCTGGTGTGGCTGTGACATTACCCCCCCCCCCCCAGGAGCTGCTCCCATGGACGAGGGGCTGCGACGCCGTGGTCGTCCCCGACTGCGAGGGGCAGGTCGACTGGGATGGGTCCGATGGAATTCAGCAAGCAATAAGGGGTCCAGAACATCACTACGGCTGACCCAGGAGCGGTCCTCAGGGCCATAACCCTCCCAGTCGACCAGGTATTCCAGTCGACCTCGGCGTCGTCGGGAGTCGAGGATGTCATGGATAGCATAGACTGGACCCTCGTCCAGGAGAAGCGGCGGAGGGGGCTCCACAGCAGTACCAGGCTCTGTAGAAGAAGGAGAGTGGGGTGAGTGATAGGGTTTGAGGAGTGATACATGGAATGTGGGATGGATTTTGTAGTTTGAGGGGAGTAGGAGACGATATGTGACCGGGTTTATTTGATGTGTAATGGGAAAGGGACCGATGTATCGGGGACTTAGCTTTTTTGACGGGAGCCTCATCCGGATGTCTCGGGTGGAGAGCCACACCTTCTGGCCAATGGCAAACTCCGGGGCTGTGGAACGTCGAATGTCAGCCTGGTGGCTCTGACGACGAATAGCTCGCTGCAGCTGGTGATAGGCATCGTTCCAGACCCTCTCACTATCTTGGAACCAGGAGTCTACTGCAGGAACATCCGAGGGTTCTCCCGACCAGGGAAAGAGTGGCGGTTGGTGACCGAGCACACACTGGAAAGGGGTCAAGCCAGTGGAAGACTGGTGCAGGGAGTTCTGGGCATACTCAGCCCATGGCAGGAACTGGCTCCAGGTGTGTTGGTGATGCTGACAGTAGGTCCGCAGGAATCGGCTGACCTCCTGAATCTTGCGCTCGGTCTGCCCATTTGTCTGGGGGTGGTACCCAGAAGACAGACTCACTGTCACACCCAGCAGCCGGAGGAAGGCTCGCCAGAACCGGGAGATGAATTGTGGTCCTCGATCTGAAACAATATCTTCAGGCAGGCCAAAGTTGCGGAACACGTGGGTGAATAGCGCTTCCGCAGTTTCCGCAGCTGATGGGAGTTTTTTCAGGGGAATCAACTTGCAGGCCTTGGAGAAGCGATCTATGATGACCAGTATGCACGTGTTGCCATGGGATGGCGGGAGATCGGTAACAAAGTCCACTCCGAGGTGTGACCATGGCCGCTGGGGAATGGGCAGAGGTAGAAGTTTTCCTGCAGGTAGATGTCGAGGGGTCTTTGCCATGGCACAGTCAGCACACCCTGCAACGAACCTTCGAACATCCCTTGTCATACCAGGTCACCAGTAACGTTCTTGGAGGAGTGAGAGGGTGCCACTTGTCCCAGGGTGTCCAGAGCCTGGTGTGGAATGTGCCGTGGTGAGTAGATTCATGCGGAGGGTCTTAGGCACATACGTGCGGCCACCCGGGATATCTGGAGGTGGCGGGTCTGTCTCTTGTGCAGCAGCTATTTGCTCCTCCAGAGTCCACTGAATGGGGCTCACCACCACACCAGCAGGCAAGATGGGTTCAGGTTGCTCACTGCATTCCTCAGGATTGAAGACATGGGAAAGGGCATCAGCTCGACAATTCCTAGAGCCCGGTCTGTACTTTATGGTAAAATGGAAACGAGTGAAAAACAGGGCCCACCTAGCCTGTCGAGGGTTGAGTCGCTTTGCTTCCCGGAGGTACTGCAGGTTCTTGTGATCCGTGAGGACCATAAACGGATGTTTTGCCCCTTCCAACCAATGACGCCACTCTTCCAGGGCAAGCTTGATAGCCAGGAGTTCCCTGTTACCGATGTCATAGTTCTGTTCAGCTGGGCTCAGCTTCCTGGAGAAGTAGGTGCAAGGATGGAGCCGGGGTGGATCACCATGGCATTGAGATAGAACAGCTCCCACTCCTATGGCGGAGGCATCAACTTCAACCACGAAGTTCCGATCTGGGTCTGGATGGCCGAGGACAGGTGCTGTGGAGAATGCCTCTTAAAGTGTGTGGAAGGCTTTGGTGGCTTCGGAATTCCAGACTAAGCTCTTTGGTTTCTTGCGAAGGAGGGTAGTCAAGGGGGTAGCAAGACGACTGTAGTTGTTGATGAATCGTCTGTAAAAATTGGCAAAGCCAAGGAAGCATTAGAGTTCCTTTACAGTACTTGGGACTGACCAGGACAAGATGGCGTCCACCTTTTTGTCATCCATGCTCACACCATGGGGTCCAATGTTATAGCCCAGGAACTGGATGTAGAACTGGTGGAAGCTGCACTTCTCTGCCTTTAAGTATAGGTGGAACTGGCACAGTTTATCTAGAACCAGGGACACGTGCTGGATATGGCTAGTTAGGTCAGTGGAATAAATTAGGACATCAATGTACACTATGACAAATTGGAGGAGGTACTCACAGAGGATCTCATTCATGAAGCCCTGGAAGACGGAAGGGGCGTTCGAAAGCCCATAGGGCATAACAAGGTATTCGTAGTGCCCTGTGGATGTGACGAATGCGGTCTTCCACTCATCTCCTTGGCGTATGCGGACTAAGTTATAGGCGCTGCGCAGGTCTAACTTAGAGAAGATGGTGGCTCCTCGGAGCTGTTCCAGGGCTGCAGGAACGAGTGGAAGGGGATACTGTGATCCGGTTGAGGGCACGGTAATCTATGCAGGGACGTAAACCCCCGTCTTTCTTGGCCACGAAGAACGGTGAGGCTACTGTCCCAGGAAATAGAGGGTGCATGTTTGACTAGCCAGGGACGTCCCAGGATAACATCTGCAGTGGAATTTTCAAGGACAAAGAGGGTGATAGTTTCCACGTGGAAAGCACCTACTCGCACCTCGAGCGGTGAGGTCTGAAAACGTATCAGTCCGTGGTCAGGGGTTTGCCTACTATAGAGTGGACGGTGACTGCTGTTGAGCAACGGACCCTCGGAAGCTGGAGCTGTCGGCAGAGTTGGCCGGAGATGAAGTTCCCGGCCGCACCCGAGTCGATGAGGGCTGTGGCTGAATAGGTGGCCATGGAGACAGTAACCAGCACAGGAGTAGTCAAAGGTTTTAAATAAATAGGAGGCATTTGAACAGCACTCACCTGAGGCCGTAGAGGACGTGTAGGGCAGTGAGTGATGATGTGGCTCGAAGTACCACAATATAGGCAGAGGCCGAAGCTCATTCGATGACGACACTCTGAAAGGGTGAGCCGTGTGGAGTCAATCTGCCTGGGCTCCTCTTGATCTCCCCTGGTGTCTTTATAAATCTGATAGGTACCTGCAGGGTGGTTGCGGAGCTCATGCACACAGTTCTCACGTCGGTGAGCCACTCTCGTGGCCAGCTGGATAAACTTCTCTAGGCCTAGGGCGTCATCATAGGTGGATAGTTGGAGACGGAGACATGGTTCCAGTCCCTGGCGGAAAGCTGTAATCAGGGCTGGCTCATTCCAGCCACTGGCAACAGCAAGAGTACGAAAACGCAGAGTGTATTCGCAAATAGGCATCTTGCGTTGTCGTAAGGCGTATAGCTGTGCTTGCGTGGAGGTGTCGCCCTCAGGAAGACTGAAGACCTCTCTGAAGTGGGTCTTAAAGTTTTTAACTGATTCGGTGAGTGGTCCTCTGTGGCTCCATATGCTCTCAGCCCATGTTAGAGCGCGTCCAGCGAGCAGCATAGTGATGTTACCCGTGAACCCCCTGCTTCGAAGCGTGTATCGAAGACATGAACCAATTTGGAGTGAAGCTTTGTATCGGAGCTTGATTCGTTTTGTGATAATCACGTGATAAGTGACGTCCGAAGCTTCGTTTCACACACACCCACGTGACTGCTTCGAAATTTAATTCAAAGCATTAAAGTTGCGCGACACGGGGGGCGCCGTTGTGGGTTGTTGAAGAAGGAGAGCCAACAGACTCAATAGTGCTGCTGACACGAAAGCTTATATCCCGGGTTTTTAGCTCAATTATCAGCACGCTCGACTCCCGTTCTAAGGTGCGTCTGTTTCGCAGGTTCGAGTCCAGGCGTGTGCAGGACTGCATCGCAGTTAGAACACAACCCAGATTACAATTGGTCTAGGCAACGTACTCAATATAATCACAGAAATGTGTGTGCAATGTGCATGCCCATTCTTTATTCATCTCCCTTCTAAATTGATGTATTTGTTTACGAATACAAGAAATGTTCACAGCCAAAATACTACCTTTATTGTTTTTGTAGAGAAGGCAATTACATTTGCATTTATGCAGGGTACAAAATAGGCTTAGTTAGGCCTATTTATGACATTATTTATTTATCCATTAACTCATGCTCAACATTTATTCATCTTCGACTCAAAGACATTCATGGCTAATGTCTGAAACGCTTCGTGACACAATGCTATCCTTAACTTTCACCAGCAGAGGTCCTCATAGAGTTCTGAAGCTTCGAGTACTGAACCTTTTTTCGATACAATTGGATTGAAAGCTTCACTGGTTCAGAAAGCTTCAGTTCGCCATCACTAGAGCAGCGAAATTATGTAGGCTATACGAGAGCGCTCGGTGGGGAAGCGATGGGGTTGCATCTCCAGCGTGAGCGAACATTGCTGTGAGTTGCTGTACAGTCATGAGTAAACAATGAGTACAACAGGGGGCTTAACACACATCCCTGCGGGGCACCAGTGCTGAGTGTTAGAGTGGAGGAGATTATGTTACCCAGCTGTACCACCTGTAGCCTGTCAGTCACGTAGTCTAGGATCAAACTGCACAGGGAGGAACTGATGTTCAGGTCTCTCAGTTTCATGATGAGTCTGGATGGAACTATTGTGTTAAAAGTGGAGAAAAAAGAACATTATTATTACACTATGCTTTTCAGTGTATGTTAACTTATCTGACTTGTCAAAGCTGAGGATTACTGTTTTTGGAGAAAAAATAGTAATACAACAAAAATCATTCATAAAATACTAGGATCTCTTGTTGGGGGCCTGGCAGCGAAGCTGTGATGGCAACCTAAGTGTTTCAGATTTTTCTTATTATTGGGGGCCAAGCAGAAAAGCTGCAAAGGCGCCAGATAGCCGCAGACCGATTATCGAACCAGGCAAAGCCAAGGCTATTTTCGAGTCTGTGGATGATAATGACCGGGCTTCAAGCACTGAGACTCAAAACATTATCATTCATTCCCCATTATCAGGCTGATAGCCCCTCTGTCTTGACCTAAATCCCGCCCACAAAGCTGCCTCGAAATTAATGTCATGCCTTCATTAAGCCCCCATAGCATAGCTTCATAGCTGCCTGTCTGCACTAGCCACTAGCAGATAACTCAAGCTATGTACCACTGATTTAAACATTTTTTTCCCCAGTCTCAGGCTGGGGAAGTGGGGGCCTAGCCAGAAGTGGGCCAACACTGAGGCAAAGCAGTGGCCCAGTGGTGGCCTAGCCAGAGGTGGGCCAGACAAATTTTGCTGTCTGAGACAGTATTATATTTTGCAAGAGAGATATGAGGCATTTGTGTGTGTGTGTGTGTGGGGGCGGGGGGGGGGGGGGGGGGGTGTAATGGTGTGTGTGTGAGGAGGGGGTACCTGTGTGTGTGTGTGTGTGTGTGTGTGTCCTAGAATCCAACAAAAGTCTACATAATTAGGCTACTTACCAGATGATGTCCTTGTAGTGATTTGTGCTGAGCATCAAATTGCTGATAAGGCCAAAACTGCTACACCAACCAAGTTATAACCACACTCTGGGGGCTGAGCAGTGAAGCTGTGTAGGCACCCTAGGACCCAAGTTTGAGAACAGAATCTCAGGGTAAAAATGGTGCACATGCAGTGCATGAAATATGAGGTGAAATGATTAAACCAAAGTCCGTTTAGGCAAGTCCCTCCACTCGGTGGCAATATTGCAACGCTTTTTGGCCACTTATCGGGCATCTATTTCGGCAGAAATGCGAGAGCGCTAGGCTTCACGACACCAACCTTGCTCCAGCGGTGAGATCACAACACATGATTGGCACAATGTCTTCACAACACACCACATGATTGGCTCAATGTATTCACATGTCAACGTTTTGCCGTGGAAGGGCTGGGATATGTGTAGACAACTGCCATATTGATGTTACAAACTAACCCCATGCATTTCTATGGAGGATTTTTTGAGTGCTGTGTCTCCTCATTAGAAAGTCTCTGTTTAAACTGAATGCAGCTGTCTCTAGTAGTACTGTGGGAGGTCCAATTGAAATTAGGAAGTAACCTTATATCTGAGCCTGTTATATCTGTTGTCGCTTGACATTATACTTTCGCTGAATGCCTGCTGCTGAGTTGCTTGCCCCCCTCATTGCTGGTGTGTGTTAAAGTGAGAGTGTGTGATTCTATGTGTGTGTGTGTGTGTGTGCATGTGTTCGCTCCTGAGTGTGTGCGTGTGTTTGCTCCTCATTATGTGCACATGTTCATGTGTGTGTTTTTGTTCAGTTCATGTATGTGTATGGGGGGGGGGGGTTGTATGGTGTAATAATGTGTAAGTGTGTGTGTGTGGGGGTGAGGGGGTGTGTAATAGTATGTATTTTTGGATCATGCGCCTGACCACACATATTTTTTAACTGACATGCCCGTGTGCGCAATGTTCACAGGAACATTATTCAACTGGAGTACATGGCGAAAAAATTAGTTACTGAATTGAGTCTAAGATAAGAACAAGCCTTTTGTCGTGCTTGGCACCAGGTTGTGTCAAATCTGATATTTTCCAAATTCAAGGTCCTTTTTAATAGGCCAGTGTCTCTCAAGAATTAAAATAAAACAGGAGAAAGTTGTATAACAACCACAGTGCAATCTGAGGGGGAAACTAAAATTAAGCTGATTTTTATCATAAACATCAAAGCGTTTTTACAGTACACAATTTAGATAGATAGATAGATAGATAGATAGATAGATAGAAAGATACTTTATTGAAGGGGAAATTCAAAAAATTAAATTAAATTTGTGTCAATTCCTCCCAATCTGACACGGATGATCTTCAGACCAAGCCTCACAAAAGTCACTATCGTTTTCATCCACAAAGGCATCCAATACAATATAATTGGTTGCAAAACTGCTGAACAGGAAGTGAAGTCAGATCTCAGCCAATCTTTGGTCGATTGCCGTGAAACTTGCTATCAGGGTTTTCTGCCTTGCCCTTTACATAACACCAGTATGTTTCCATGGCAGTGGGCTCCAGAAAGACTGCTAGGCCTCCACATTGTTGCTTGCAGCTATTATACGTTATTTTCTTTACCTTCAACTTATTTTTCACACTTCTTTGACCATATGATTCAGCTTGTGTTTGGTGAGCCACTGTGGTATAATGCATTGATATTACACATGCGCGCACACACACACACACTCATATCAATATAATCCTAATCAGCAAGCCAGGAAATGTGAATAATGAGGTCACCATTTGGCAGGTGCCCCATTCATTCAAACAGAGAACATATCTCTAGCATGCTTCAGTGATACCTCTGGGTTCTTCTTAGTATAGTTCATTACTGTTTGGCATGCAGTAGAAACTGTGCCGGACCACCAGTGAAACAGTAGCTTCCCATTCCTAGATTCGTACTGAATCACTGCCGTGTCTCTCTGGATGGGGGGAATTAGTGGGCTTTGGTGAAGACCACACTGACAACAGGTGGTGAGAAACACTGCCCTGCAACAAACATAAACCGTAACAACCAGAATATGTGCCCCAGAAGAATATAGAGTCCTACTAATTTGAACTTTACTGAGAAAGAGAAGGCCTTTAAAAGACCCTTGGTTGCTGGACTTCGTAGATAGATTTCTCACACATAATTCTTTTCAGCATGACAAAAAACACTCTGAGCCAGATACCACTGTTAGTGTTCTGTAACTACATCATACAGAACTGCATCCCATGCAAATTTATATAAATAGGCCTATGTGAATGGTGTTCAAAGCGGACATGCGGTCCATGGCTGTACTCCTGCCACAGCCTCACATACCATAACACATGGATTTGCATCAAATAAAACCACAAGTATGTTCTGTGGAAAGGGCCCCTAGCATTCACTTCTGGTATAGACTCCAACGCTTAGACACATCATGGTCCAGTCCCATACATGCACAGCGGTAGGGTATGTGGGATGGTTTGCTCAATCTTGTACACCACTGGAAGAGGTGAACTCAAAGACAAATGACAAATGACAAATGATGAAAAAATGAATTTGAATAGGATATGTTTGGGAATGTGTTTGTGTGTGTGTAGTCTGTAATGCTAAACCTGGCAGATTTGTCACTAGAAGTTCTGCCCTGTAAAGTGCTAATAAGATTTGTTGGAAATGGCACAACTGATGGCATGTCTCACCTAAACTTTCAGTTTATTTCCACCATTGAAATATCTATAGCTACACCATAAAATGTGATGCTTGCAAGTCAACTAGAAGAATGGAGGTTCACAGATACATTATTTTCACTGTTTGTATGGCTGCAGTTTGTGTACAAGACTGATCATGTTTGTCTGGGGACATTACCAAGATGGCTGCTAAGTGGTGAGGCCTTTAGAGACTCTGGTCAACTTTCACCCATGCCGGCACACACAGAACAGGGTAAGAAAGTGGGGAAGGACCAAGCGTGTCACTGAAAACACAGAGTTTGCACACAACTGGCTAAACAGAGCTGTGATCCTGTGCTTCTCCTTAAATCCATCCCAGCTGTCGGTCTGTCGTGGCCTTCCCTCCCCTGCTCCTAAAAGGCCCATGCTATTATTTATGTGGATGTAATAGACTGCAAAGGCATTCTTGCATGCAAGACCTCGATGGGCCCTGGTGTGATGTCGGGTGCGGCCACAACAGAAAGGGTTCTGTTGGTGGGCCGCCGAGGTCACTTCAAAGAACCTGCATCTTCAGCCCTATAAACTAATTGACAGCCATAAAGTCTGATTTATTGACCATTATTACTGGTGAGGATGGCCATTCTAGAGTCCACAGTGGACACATAAATACTCAAAGCTGGAAAGAAGTACTCAGCCAGAGCGTGTATGTGTGTGTGTGTCTCTCTGTGTGTGTGTATGTGTGTGTGCATAGAGAACTGTGAGAAGAACTTTTAAAAAACACAAAATAAAAGAAATACAGAGAAATAAAGAAATATGCCTTATTCAAATTCATATATATGTGCACTCAAAGATAAACACACACACAAATATACATTAACAAATACATGAATGCATTCTCTCTGTCTCACGCACACACACACACACACAGAAACATATACATAAATAAACACAGCAACGGCAGCAACAACAACTCTGAAACCAGGACTGAAAACCAGGAAAACAATCTTCCTTTCATTTGGAAAAGAGGAAGTCATAATCACTAGATGTTCCCTAACGTCTTTAAATGAGTAGTTTTTAGAAAACAAATATGACCAGAATGTAAACTACAACTCTCTAATAGGAGGACACATGTGGGGAATGGAAACTGGCGATGCCGGGAGATAAAAGTCTTTCCATAGTGTGTTTTGAGGTCTAATGCCAGAGCTTAGAATGTGTGTGTGTGTCTGTGTGTCTCTGTGACTTTTTTTGTTGTGAGGGGATGTGGCTTCTATATAAGAGGGCATGAACTTGCTGGGTTGATTCTTATTGTCCATAAACATTATCATTAAAAACGATCAATTTACATATTGTATACATATACAAATTTTAATAATAATAATAAAATTACAGAATAATAACAATAGCAAATTGTTATTATAACATTAACCATAAACATACAAGCCGGGACTGTAAGGAGAATGAATTAGTTAAACACAAGGTAAACAGATTTTAAACAGTTTCTGACACTTTATCGCGAGAATGAAGACCATTAGGTAAATAATTCCTCCAATGAGGAATCACAGACGAAAAGAGTCTTGACTGTGACCTCTTAGTGTTGATGGAAGGCGACCAAGCAGACACTCATTAGAGGACCGCAGTGGGCAAGGAGTCATTAAGATAATAAGGTGCCGATCTAGTAAGTGTCTTGTAGGTCAGAGCAAGGCTTTGAACCGGTTCATGGAACGAAAACGAAAACCAGAAACTTTTGCCATTTTGCTAGGAACAAAAACGAAACCAGAAACTTTTGGGTTTTTTTATTTTCCAGAACAGAAGCGATTTTTTAAATTTAATTTAAAATTAAAATGTAAAAGTAGTAACCGGTTAATACGGTTCGTTTTTTGTTCCTGGTAAGGTTTGTGTCTTCAATGAAATGGTGAGGGTCACCTCCTGTCATTTAATGAATGCATGGAGAGTGCAGACAGACAGAGCTTGCCACTAGCAGGCAATCAAAAGGTCTATTAAGTCTCCAAATCTCAATGATTTCATTTCACCTGTTTTCTCTTTTTACTAGGCCGTGACAAACATTGTTGGAAAAAACTAGCATAAACGTTAAGGCTACAGTTTTAATTTATTTGGAAAAACATAATAGTACTCATTTTGGCATTTAGACAATGGGAAGGTATCCAAGAATCCAATATTACACACTGCAAAAACTGCTTATCTAACAAAATCTAACCAAGTGTTATTAATCTTATATCAAGATAAAAAAAAATAGTTGGTATTGTTTTCAGTATAAAGAGACTTACCTAGCGCTTTCTTGTGAAATCATTTGACTTAATTAAAAAAAAAAAAAAAAAGACTTATTTTAAGACATCTCATCTTGAAAACAAGCAAATTTGTCTGCCAGTGCGTTAAGCAAATTTGTCCTAAAAACAAGCAAATTTGTCTTGATAAGACTCCTTAAAATAAGTTAAAGTCTTCTTAAATTAAGTCAAAATGATCTTTTGAGAGGGCGCTAGGTAAGTCTTTTCATACTAAAAACAATACCAAATAGATTTTTTAATCTTAATATAAGATCAATAACACTTGGTTAGAATTCATTTTTTGCAGTGCAGTACCCACCAAAAATATACTCTATATCGTCGCTGTCCGATGAAAACCACGTATCTCCATTTTTTCTGATTTTGAGTTTTTATGACGGATAGAATGTCCAGGTTCATTTCCGTATACAGTATGCTTCATGTATCTAAATGACCAATGAAAAGTTGTGAAATCATGTAATCGGATTTCCAAGTATATCCATTTGGTGTCAAAGCTGTCAATCACGCTGCGTATCTCCCACCCTTTGGAGGCATCTCGCCGGTCTCGTGAAGAAGTTTCATCTTAAGCGTCTCTGGAAGCATTGGATAGCCGAATAACACTGTGAGGTAAAGTATCAGCAAAGTTTGTTTTTGACAAATGTTCTCAACTTAATTATATATTCGCAATATATTCACAACTGTTATTTACCAGTAAATGGTCTAGACGAAGTAATTGTCAACGAATATTTTTTATTGTTAACCTGACGCACGTACAGTATGATATAGAGCTGCACAGTCCCGCCCACAGCCAAAATGCGGTTAGGTGCCGGATGTAAGATTCCCATTCATTTGTCCCATTGACGTTTGGAAAAATCCGTATCTAAAGAGTTTTACAGCATGTCTTAGGCTAACCAGCTACGGCATAACTCATAAGCATACAATATATCATTTCGAGTGAAAAAACGAAGAGAAAATCCAAAAAAAGTCAAAGGTACAAGACTGTGTACATATTTTCATTTCCGAGCGAAGGAACTACTCATCCCATAAACCACCGCGCCTCACTGAATAATATAGGCAAAATCGGCGCGATTTATTTTGCCATTTCCAACCGGCGACCGCGCGCGAACCCTTTCCTCCAAACAGTGATTTTTATATAGTGAATGTGCAGTTAATAGCAGTTATTTCAGGAGTAATCGTGTAAATAATAGTGTTTTGATATTGAATTTTATATTTATCATCGTGTATTTTATATCGTGTGTGTGTGAAAGCGGTTAACGTGGCAGTGCTTCGTAACGTTACCTGACTCATCCTGTGCTGTCATCACTGCTCAGTCGGGCTGATTCGGACTCACTAAAACATAATATATTTCATCCCTGTGTTGCAGTATGTAGGCTAATGTTAGCTGCATTATGCAATGACATACAATGTCGGAAATGCTAAAGGTTAGCCTGTCGGCTACCTGAAAAGTTTGAGTGTTTAAACTAACATTTACAGTGGTCTATTTGATAGTGTATTGGCCCTGACTAAGTTCGTGTGATGTATAAACCCCAATCCTTGTTGATACAAGTACCAATATTCGTCAAGAAAGTTTTTAATCACATTAAGATTTTCGCCATAGGCAGTAAAAGACTCCGCCATCTTTGGCAATATTTTTCGCTGAGAAAGTTTCAAACTATGACCATAACGGCCTTTCCACCAATCAGAGGCATCACTGTGGGATTTTGGGATAGTTCAGGATTGTGGGTAATGAAGTACTTATCCAAGAGATCGCGAATAAAAGGCATTCATCTCAAAACAAGGTTAGTTCCCCATGAACTCTTGGTGTCTATAGGAGCATATACAATCGCTTAGTACAGCCGTAGCTGGTTTTAAGTCTACCACGTGCAGTTAAGTTTTTATGGCTTATACCGCAATTGTCAATGGAGAAATTGCATTGATTTTTTACATCCGGCATCGGCTGTGGGCGGGACTGTGCAGCTCTATTGTTAGTACCAAAGATTGCATATGGCAGAGCAAGATCGTTTGTCGTAGTTCATGTCTATGGGTGCGAAATGGGGATTGAGTCCTGTCTGCATAAAGAGGCGTGTCGTTGACGTATTGATGAGTGTACGTAGCAACCGGCAAACAGTAGCAGAATAAATAACAGAATAAATAAATTACACACCTGATAAGGTCAATTTTCTCCAGACTGGAATGCTCAAAAATGCTACAAATGTACCTTAAATGGCCAGAAAGAGGATCATGAAAACATGTCCAAAATTCACATTTCTAACTATAGAACCAAGACCTTAGCATATGTGATGAAAGTCTGAGCTGCCTCTGCACTGCATAAAGGGGGCTTTTGACCCCCCCCCCCCCCTGTGCGATCTGGGTTCCCGGAAGTGGCTCCTGATTAAATATCTTCCTCCGCCATATATCGGAACACCACACATATTACCAACCGTCCCGTATTTCCAACCTCTTATGTGTATGTGTCACTTAATATTAATTTCTATACAAACCAAGATGGCGGATTCCTAAAGAAACGCAAGCACCCATACCATAAATGTATCTAAATTAGCTATTTACCAAAAATTACATTTTACCGTGATTCAAAAAGCTGTAAACAGTCTTGTAAGGCTGCGTGTACAAATCCGCCTGGAGCTCCAGTGGAATTTTGAATTGCGACGAGAATTCTCGGGCTAACCACTGATGTGCCGTGAGAAAGGTTGGGAATAGGCACCCACCAGCCCAACACTACAGTACATTCCGAGCGTGGTAAACAAAATCGGATATTTCAGGCAGTAAAAGCCCCGGTAAGAACCAAACTAGATTTTGTTCAAATCTACGGCCACTGAAAAATGTAAGGTTCATTTATATGTTAATTTGAAGTATTAAAAAACATTGTTTTAGAATTTTTGAATGAAATGGCTGGTAATTAGCACGTTTACGATACAATCTTTGTTAGTACTTTTGGCACTGTGGGCAGGTGCCAAGTACTGATGGAAAAGGAAATCAACACCTTTATAAAGCTTGTCTGCAGATGGAAGCATGAAGTGCTCTAAAATCTCCTGGTAGACAGCTGCATTGATTCTGGACTTGATAAAGCACAGTGGACCAACACCAGCAGATGGCATGGCACCCCAAATCATCACTGACTGTGGAAACTTCAAGCAAATTGGATTCTGTGCCCACTGTTCCTCCACACTCTTGGATACTTGATTGGACCTTGATTTCCAAATGAAATGCAACATCTATTTTCATCTGAAAAAAACACTTTGGGCCACTGTGCAACGGTCCAGTTCATTTTCTGTTTAACCCAGTTAAGACAGTTCTAACATCTCTGGTTCAGGAGTGGCTTGACACTAGGAATGTGACAGTTGTAGCCCATTTTCTGGACACGTCTGTGCATAGTGGTTCTTGATGCATCCAGCCTCAGTCGACTGCTTGTGAAGTTCCCCCAAGTTGTTGAATCAGCTTTGCTTGACAATCCACTCAAAATTGTGGTCATCGCTGTTGCTTGTGCACCTCCTACCACAATTTTCACTTCCAGTCAAGTCTCCATGACTATGCTTTGATACAGCACTCTGTGAACAGCCTACCCTTTCAGCAATGACTTTCTGCGGCTTACCCCACATGTGGAGGGTGCCAATGAGTGTCTCCTGGACAAATGTCAAGTCAGCAGTCTTTCCCATGATTGTGGTTATGTTTACTGAACCAGACTGAGAGATTAAAGGCTCAGGAAACTGACATTTCTGTATTATAAATGGGTAAGGCTATGTGCACCCTCGGTAGAATTAGCAGTGTATGCTATTCGTACCCTGGTGCAATTAGAAGTGAATTCTATTCGTACCCCGGTGCACACAGCAATGTGTCCTATTAGTACCCAGTCTGGTACAAATATCAATGTATGCTATTCGTACCTCGGTGCACACAGCAATGTGTTCTAGTAATACCCCGTCTGGTACAAATATCAGTGTATGCTATTTGCACCCCTGTGATTTATTCTGGCATATTGATCACACAAAATAATAATAAAAAAAAAAAACATGCAACATGTTTTTTTGTTGCTACATAACAGGGTGTGAATAGCTCAGCTGTGTAATAGACACTCTAGAGTAAGGTATGTTGTTTGCATCAATGTATAGTTAGAAGTGGATGCTATTCGTACCCTGGTGTATACAGTAGTACTGTATGCTATTTACACCCTGGTGCATGAACTAGCTAATTGTTGCAATCAAAACTTCCGTTTGTGAACCGATTTCTTGTTCAAATTGCGTGCCTTCTCTCCAGAGACGTTGGTACACATGCACACTCACTCTGCCAAAATGCATCACACGGGAATCAAACCATGGTCTCCCACATGTTAACCCATGTCTGTGACCACTACGCTATCTTCTTCCACAAGTAGATAGTGTTTGCAGGTAAACTTATAGTTTATAGGCCTGAACGTCAGATTCACGAAATTTCCAAACTGACGGTTGTATGTGTTCACTGAACCAAGATTATGAAAATAAAACACAACTTTTCTATCTAAAACTTAATCTGAACAGATATTAGTGCCGAAACCTTTCAGAATTCTTCACTTTCTGCTGATGAAAAAATGAATGTCCGCCATGTAGGAGGCTAACAGCTTTAGTATTTCTGATTTCATACTTGACCATAGAGCTGAATAACTGAGATATCAAATTTAATTTTATTGAGTTATTGTTATTGAGTTATTGAAATCAATTTTAGTTTTATTGAAATTAACACATTGCAAAGGCTACAATCAATAGTGCAGCTCGCGATTCTGATCTATTGGTTAATTATGTCACTTATATGGTTTTTAAAATCATGTTGCCTTCCGAGTGTGAGAGACAGTCAATACTCACTAATTTAGAAGTGCTGTGCTCCTTGTATATTAGGCATGCTCACCAATCAGAAGACCTTTTGAAGCAATTTTTCCATTGTCATTCTTGGATTAATAGATAGAGAGATTAATATGTCAATCTTGTCTTAATTGATAATGTTTCCTCACATTTAAGTGTATTGAATGAATGCTGAACTGAAGTCTCAAGGTTCTCAACAGGTTCTCAAATGACTCCTCACCTGCAATTACTGTAGAGGTCAAGCATATCCTAGACACTTTCAATTTGGAATGTAAGGGTGCATGAAGGTGCTGACACAATTTATCATCTTACACATACAGTACATTAACTGTGATGGGCTATATGTTTAACAATCTGGTGCATTTTGAATTTAGAATTGAGAGAATTTAGCCAGCAAAGAAGAGTGATAGAAAGCAACACCAACTTCATCATCATTGTTCAGACAGGACACAGAAAGAAAGAATCTGAATAAAGATACTCTTTTTGCTGTGGGTGGAAAATTGTTGATGTCAAACGATTTCCCCGTAATTATGTGGGAATGCTAGATAAACTTGATAAAAAAGCACAATGAGAAAAATGTTTGGTACAGCATGCGATGGACCACAGCCCTCTCAGACAATCACTGTCAGGACAAAGGCAGACATGCAATCCACACTCGGCCCACTCACAAAGTAGCTCCGTGCACTTTAATGCAGACCAGATTTAGAAACGATTCCCTCCCAACTGGCCTTTCCTTGAGCTTTGTTCAAATAGTAAAATTTATCTCTCTCACACACACACACACATAGTACATACAAACTGGCAAGGCAAGTTTATTATACAGTACAGTGATAATCATTAAGACTGCTGTGTAATTCCAGACAGGGTCGGCGCCAAAGAGCAACGGGTGGGGTGGGGGGAGGGCTATGAACACTGACAGGGGGGGCACCTCACCTCACTTTTATTAGTTATTTTTCCAAAATTCCCATATAATAAAGAGCATCCTTCGAACCTTTTGGATAGCTGAAACAATATGATCATGGGGGGAAATAGTGCAATAACAGCGGTCATAGCTGTTAGCGTTGAATAGACTAACACACAACATTTAGAATAATAGAATTTTAATAGAATAGCGTTACATAGGCTACAATACAAGTAAAAAGACTATAACAGACTCACCACTAGCAAGCCTAGGCTACACTAGGCTTCACTGTGTCTTTCCATTAATTTCGAAATGTTCCTATAAGATCCTGTTCAAAAGCAAAATTGTACTGATAATATCGCAACATTGCACGTAGGCTATGTGATCGCTCAAAATGTTATTTAAAGTGCAGAACAAATTCTCAACACATTTACGAAGTGGCTAGGTAGATGCACCAACTGTGATGGAAAGTTTAAGAGCGCACACTCGGCATGGCTCTAAGTATTTTGTGCTGCTCTGACAGTCCACTTTTATTGACTGTTAGTCTACTGTTTTTGAGTTTGGAGATGTACTGGAGATGGAGATGTTTTGCAGCAACAGGCTACAAATGCCGACTCCACAACTCGCATTTCCCAGCCGGGTCCATGATAGGCTTTTTGTCACTGCATCCAAAAATGTCTCCCTCTAGATAAAGCGGGTTAAGACCTGTGGGTAAGACCCGTGCAGTGTTGCGCTCACTAAAGGGCGATTCCATCTCCCCTTAAAGTAGCCTACATGATTCAAAGGCCTACGTCACCGTTGCTCGAGTTTATCATTAGCACTGGGCAATATTGGAAAATATAGGAAATGCGACGTGTCAGTTTGGCCCTTCATTTACGGTTTCTGGCATTTAGATTAACAGCTCATGCATTCAGCTTGGGTGCTTGGGTTATCCTGCGGTCAGAAACGCAAAAACCTTGTATTTTCCATTATCTTCCCAGATCTATCTTTCTTATGCAGCAGTCTAAAAACCATACTGGTCGAGATTTATGCTCATTTGTCGTTGCAGGAGTGGTGATAAATGTATCAGTGGCACTCACTGCACGGTGTCTGAGTGTGCAGAATCCCTCTTCATCGCGCAGTTTGCATCGCGCAGTTTGCGCACAATCAACAGTAGCATAGTTGACACACGTGTCAGTCCGTGTCATGTTTAATTGTGAGTAGGCTAAGTGTTCAACATCAGTGTTCAATATGGATTTAATTTCAATCATAGGCATAATAATATTAAACTTTTTTATGTGGCCCCCTAAGGCCCGCCCCTGACGCCGACGCTTCCAGAATGTAAATCTCTACGAATGAGGATGGGAGGCACCATGCTTAGTCCTTCGTAATGGATGTGCACGACATTCAATGTAAACATATACTTTTACTATTATCACTGTCATCACACAAAATGCCATAACTATCAACAATGGACTCAGTGACGTAACGTTCTATCTGAATTTCACCACAGTAATCCAAACAAAGGAGGGATGATATGATAATATCCTGCGGTGAGCATGTGCCATGCTGTGGCGTTTGCTCATATATTCACCGACTTCAGAAGGAATATTATGGGCTGTCTGGGTCAACCCTTGGTGCAGAACACTGGCAACCGATGGTGTTATAGGGATGTAATAGGGGTGTAATATTTCATAGGAGTCTGGATCAGATTTAGTGTAAATTATGGCAGCATTTACCTCTGTGAAGACACTAAGAAAAAATGTTGGTGAGGCTTTACTTGAAGACTTGCAAACCATGTAATAAACATGGTTGCTGCATGCGTGATACATGACCATAATGATTAACAGTGTCCAAGGACAAGAGTGATAAACAAGATCAATGTTAGGATATTTAGCACTTGCACTTCACAACACCTGACACCAAGGGGCATAAATATCAACTGCCACTTGTGTTTCACAGTATCTGACTCCAAAGGGCATTAGTTGCTTTAGTATTGCTTTAGTATCCTGCACCAGGTCACAAGATGTTCTCCGCAGATGCTGGAGTGTGGGTGCAGGAGTCAGGACCCGAGCGGCAGGTAGCTCAGGGAAGGTTCTGGCTCACCTCTGTCTTGGGTGTTGTCCAGGCTCGCAGAAGGTTTGTGTTGGCTGGTGTAGGTCATGACTGCGGCTACAGAAGTGCTAATATCCAGCAGATAATACCGTCTGTCTCCAGCCTCTCCAGCACACACACATAGCCTGGGCATGCAGCGAGGTGAAACGAGATGACCTTAGAATCGCACACACATGAATACACACACATACACACGCACGCACGCAAACACAAACATACACACACACAACACACGCATGCACAAACATACACACAGACAGGCACGCACATACACACACAGAAAGGGAGAGAAAGGCTGGGACCTGAATTTATGGGGGGAAGTGCAGCAAGACTTGGCGGTACCAAACGCAGCGCACATGCCGGCCCGGTTAGAAAACACCGTCTGCCGGCACCATCCATCCATCATGGGGAGGGATGGGGGACGCACACTCTTAATTTACTGGTGCTGGGGCCCACAGAACAGGGCTTGTTGGGCTTGGCCAGAGATGACATTGCTGAACTGGGTCAGGGCTGCCAATAACTAAGAGGCCATTTATTTTTTCGTTCTGCTAACTTTCGGTTAACACGCTCACAGGCTCGGCTGTGGGTGTGCTGGCTACATGTGGCGCGGGCAGCAGGAAAGACAAGGTGATGATGATACAGGTGGCCTTTGAGTCAGTGATCACAAAAATAGACTCTCAGTAAGCAGAAAAAATATATTTTTGAATTTAGTGTCTCCATATACTAAAAAACTGCACACATCACTTTCTTAAAAGAGTTAGGATTAGGGTTCATGTAAGCCCCTACTAATAAGAAAAACTCCTCCACAGCACCTAGCTAAGACTAAGGCAAAATAACAATACATTTGTTTTATTCCTTTTCCTCTGTAATAGTATGTAGATTGTATGGGACAGCACGGTGGCAACAGGTCTTTAGGACTGAATCTCTCAACAGCAGGTCTTCTTACACACATTCTTAAGGCTTCAGACTCAGTCACCCCAAGAAACAGCAGAAACAGTGTGCTCATGACCTGTCAATCCACCCTTTCCCCCTCCCATGGCGTGAAGCATATTCAACACAGAGATAGTCCATACCCCTCTCTCCTGGTGACATGGAGACATAAGAATGATTTGACCTGCACCCTCACTCCATGATAATCACCTTTATGAACCAGGCTCAGAAACAAATCTGAATCAGCCTTTGTCATGTTTTCTTTTGAAGATGTTCTGTACCTCCTCCCTGGTTTGGCTGTTGTTTTGCTGATTTATCAACCAGTGTTATATAATCTGGGGTTGGGATGAGATGGTGGTGGTAGTGGTGTGTGTTGGGGATGGGGGGGGGTGGAGCTGTCTGAGCTGAACTCCATGACCCCCCCCCCCCCTGCAACCACCCTGAAAGCTGCCCTGACATGATGAAACTGTTGTGAGAATGCGCATAGCTTATCCTGTCACACTGAGGGAGACTTGGATCACTACTCCAGTTCTGAGGCATGAAGAATGTCAAAGCATATGTTTTTTTCTCTTCTCTTCTCTTTTTTTTGCATTTTTGTGGATGTACAAGGCGTTCAAGCGAAGCGTGCCAAGTGAGATTGTTTATGGTGTTTTACATTACGTTCCCCGCCGTGCCAGTGAGCTTTACGTGGAGTTGGGGAGACCCGGAGGGGTGGCGGGTGGGGGGGTTTCTTAGGCCCATGCTTCGAGGTGGAACAACGGACACCTTTTTATTTCTCACTCTGCTCTCCTGGGGCGTCCCCTTCTGCCCGCAGTTATGCGTATCCCACTGTGGGAAAATGCAAACATAATTTACAACAGGATCTCTGACCATTAGCCACACTAAGAGGAGGTCTGCAACAGGGAAGAATCTCATCTCATATACATTCCCTCTCTCTGTCTGTCTGTGTCTATCTCACTCAGTCTCCCTGCCCATAAAATGTATACTAGGCATAGAGGAGACACATATTATAAAAGGGAAATATTGCGGTTGTTGCATGCGAGATTCTGTTTTAAACCTAAAGAAACCTTAGTCCTCAAGTAGCAGGAATCCGGGAATCAGAAACCCGGATATCTTGACCCAAGGTATGTAAGTCCAACAGAGGATTTCCGAAATGGAGAAATCACACCTTGGAAATGGACATGCTCTCTGTTGAAAAGATATTAAGCTGTGTTTACCTTGGAAAGCATGACAGGTACGTGGAGAGTGGGAGAAAATATTTAACAAATATTTAGCAGGGTTGTGCATGAAGTATCTCATATCTCCAAGCCCCTTCTGGTGCAACTGGATAGGAGTTGAGCTGAAATAAAAGGGACACTGAGGAAGGGCATTTGACTTGATGGACTTGAGTCTCTTTTTTTCCCCTATTAAATCACGATGTTTGTGCATACCAAGGAACATACATCTGGTCTAGAGAGCAAATGTGAGAAAAAGCAGACATCATCAGGAAGTGGAACTTAAATGTCCCGTTCATTTCAGACAGACCAGGAATAACAAGCCCCGATATAAATCTTGCTATTTGATCAGCTGGTAGCAGAAGTAAAGACAAACCGAGTGAAAGGGAGGGATCTTAAAATAAATCATCCATCCCAAAAAAAGACTAAGGAAAAAAAATAATGAAGGAGACGAGGAAGGCCGGCCAGTATTTTGGGCGCAAGTTGGTGTGGGATGAGAGGAAGATGTCCCTTTTTTCCTCCGGCGCATCGGCCACGGCTGCCAAGGTCATTAAAGTTAGCCAGAACAGCAGCAGCCGCGGTGGCGGCAGCAACCCGGTCACCTAGACGGCAACAGCACAGGGTAAACACAGCGCTGGGTGACAGTTCTGCTCGAGGTCATGTCAGGTGACACACAAAGACCCCTGCCTAGAGAGGTTGGGTGAAAAAAGAGCACACTTGTGCATATTTACACACACACACACACAGGTGAATGAACACACATACACATGTACACAAAGTCGCTCACAAATACACACACACACGTGAATGAACACACATACACATGTATTAAGTTGCTCACAAATACACACACACACGTGAATGAACACAACATACACATGTACACAAAGTCACTCACACACACACAAATACAAAACTGTAACTGGGTAGTGCTGTGTCTTCCTGTCCTTTAATGGTATGAACAGGCTCCGTGGTGATGAACTGTTGCTCTCCAGGCACAAGCGGTTGCGAAGGTCCCCATCTTCTTGAGTTAGCATCAGTCGGTAGCGGAAGACGCAGGGAGGTCTAAAGTGGCAGAACCCAGCCAGCGTAATCAGTGCACTAGCCTGCAGAGCTCCTGGGGAAGTTCAACGGGTAGCCCAAGTGAGACGGATAGCAGTGACAGGTCACCAAGCACTCTCTGAGTCAAAAGCCAAACAAACCCAAGCAAGCTCACAGATAAAACAACAAAATGGATCTGCCTGTCTTTGTTTTTTCTCTTCTCCAGGGTGTGCATATATAAGTGCTTGTTCCCATGGCAAGCAGAACTTATTGCCGTGTCACTGATTTTGAATGTGGCTTACTTTGAAGGTGGTGACACAGATTTACCATCATATGTCAAATTATGTGTAACAAACTTGACACTACTTTTTTACATAACTTACCTCAGGAAATGAAATAAGATCACTTGCCAGTGTAGCTGTCTGTATGCCCCCTCCTACCCTTGCTTTTCATGTGTGTCACTCTCGGAGTGGAAAGTCAACAAACCCACACGACTGACTCACATTAAGCGCTTTCAGATAAAACCTCCGGAGTATGTGCGGAGGTTTGTCAAACGGAGGTCCTACCCTTCGGATGATTCAGATATGATGCTAACCTGCGGACCTTATACGGACGTATACCCCACCTATAAGCTTTTCTAGCTTCTTTGGGGGACCCATTCACTCTACCCGTCTGTCTTTGTACCCATACTGGTTTACTGTAATGTTTGAAGTGGTATTGTGAATAAACTCAAACTCAAACTCAAATGTGTGAACGACATACACGCACATTACAGAATCTCCGTGTGGTTGTCGAGTGAGGGGTGGGGGCTTGTAGAGTTCAGAAGATGCGAGATATGACGCAGAATATATGCGGCCGCTACCTGTCACAGCTGCTTTTTGTTTACAAAGTGTAGCCTATGCATTATGTAGGCTAAAGAAGAGAAATCTATTGTGCGTATAGGCTAATACTTGGCTAGTCACGTAAGTGCGCACTTGAAATTGACCTACAGTATTTGTATGTGTGCTTCGAATAAACACATTTATCTGTTTTCAACGTTGTACCAGAATCTGGTTTGTGTTGGAGAGAGAGAGCACAAACTTGCTACCAGCCAATTCAGTAGGCTAACTCAAGACTTCAAGGCCATCATACAACGTTTTTAAGCAACAAACAAAATACTAACATAACAGTGAAGTTGTTCGTTTTTTCATGGTTTATCTTTTTCCAAAAGCATCCTCTCCCCATGAGTCTATTGCATTTACGTAAGGAGCTTGGAACAAAGTTGGGTTTTCTTCGATTTCATTTTCTCTAGGCATATATGCTCAACAAATACCAGCTAGCTCAGCAGGCCATGAGAAGGCTATCAATGAACAGAAAACCGTGTTGGCTAACAATTTATTAAATACTCCTGTTATTGTCGTCAACGACATCGCTGTAGGCTACTGCCTTTTCAGAGCCTTCTACTTATCAGTCTTTTGAATTCGTTTGGCCTTGCCATGTAGTTGTAGGCTACAACGTGCCATTCCCTTCATGTGTTCTATCAAAAAGTTGTATGCCCTCATGGACAGTAGCTCCGTGTAGGACAGTAGGTCAGAGATTTTCTTGACAGCACTATGCGCACGAATGGACGCGTCACCAACACTAGGTGTGAATTTTAACCGCATGTTCTACGCCTCGTTCAGACACAGCACATTTACATAATGTCCGGAGGAAATACTAGGGGGGGAGTAGTAGAACAACCGGCTAAATTCGGACTTCCATATGACTGGTTATGTCATTCAGATATACGGCCCCACCGTTTAACATCGGCAGAACCTCCGGTCTTACACGTATGTCTGAAAGCCCTTAAAGAGATCAGTGAAGCAAAAGCAGCTCTCTTGCAGTTTGTTCTCTAGCTCCCTCCATAACACCTCTCCACACATTCACACTAATTCTGTCACAGCCGATTTACACTAGGAGGCGTTGTTATTAAGCCTGTGAGTCTTTCTCCCATTGAAAGTGATGTGAGAAGTCGTAAAACAGCATGTGTTATAGAATAGTATGGTGTTTTAGCATTTTAAGATACTGTGGGAACCACAGCAGGTTAGTTCTTCATTTAATAATAAAGAATCACAGAGCACAGACTCTCCGAATAGAGGTCCATCTAGTAGCTTTAAGATGAGAAGAAAGAGAGAGAGAGAAAGAGAGAGAGAGAGTAGGGCGAATCCTTTCTGACTGAGGTTTGACTGTCTGCTGGCCTTGCCATGATTGCCTTGCTAAGACAGATGAGATTACCCTTCCCTGCAGGCACAGCAGGGCCACCACCGTAGACAGAAGACAGAAGACACACACACACACACACACTCACACAGAGAGAGAGAGAGAAACACAGAAGGGAAGAGGCATATGAGAAAGAGTGAGATAGAGAAACAAACACAGAGAAAGGAAAAAGGAAGAGAGAGATAGAGAAACAGAGGGAAGACAGAAACTTTAAAAGCAGGCTTCTCATCTCTCCCCTTCCCCAAACTCTCTCCCTGGTTATTACACATCAAGGCTTGGGCATACCAGTGGGACTACAAAAACAACAAGTGCCTCTTTCTTGGTCAATGGAAAGGTCCTCTACCCACATCACATGAGAAGCCTACCAGTGGAAATTCACCTCGCCCTGGCCACTGCTACAGCTGTATTTAGGAGCGCTGCACAAAATGTTTTATTTCTTGAACATATTAAAATGACCATTCCAATCTAATGTGATGTTTTAAATGTTTTAAAAATGTCAACTATTGAACATCAACAATAGCACTGTTATCAGGAAGCCAGGGAGGATATATTTCAGGAGGGCTTGGGGAAGAGTCCTATTTCAACATTTTTCAGATTTTGGGAAAATATTTCCGACATGTGGTAGCGTAAATGATAAACCAGCTCTGCCGTGTGCTGGAGACCAACACTTTACCACAGCAAGATATCATTTTGGCAACAGTTTGGTTTGCCATTCTTTTATTAGCATCTGTTCCGATAAGTGAAAATTTAAAAAGAGAACACTTGAGAAGCTTGAATAATTTAACCGATTGATTTAAGAGACGTGAATGGCCATGCTTTTTAAGGGCCCATTCCGAAGCTAAAAGTGTTTCTCTTGCAGGTGTGGCACCACACACTTTGCCAACCCTTAGCAAACTACAGGAAATTAGGAAAGAAATGGCCCTGTCATTTCCAGCAGGCCTCCGGCCCTGCCAGAGCCCACTGATTTCATCAAAGACTAGTTTCGCTCTTATCCCTGCTCTCATCCCACCTCCACTGGTGCCAAAGTCTTTTACAGTTCACAAGACAAAGGGGAAAATATGTTAATTATGAGGTACATTTCTAAACGCTGTCTTATTTTCCAAAATACCCATTTCAGACGTCTGTATAGACTCAACAGGCTAGTTCGATTCATCCACCTTGAAGCTTTTCTGACCACAAAACGTTCGCCTCGAATGGCCTCTTTGTGAGCATTTCATGCCAGATGAAGTGAGAGCAAAACACAGGTATCTGTAGTCGCCGAGGCAGCACCTCAGAGACAGGGCTGGACCCGATTCGCTCCCTAGGCTCTCGCTGTTGGCTCGAGAAGTGAGACACACTGGGTGGCTCGGTTTTGATTACGACCGCTGTGGTGGAGGTTGCCCTGTCGACGTCATCGGAGCGGAGACAGCAGGAGTCTGTGTGTGTCTCGAAACATGACATCACAGGAGACTATACGGCCTGTTCTTGTCTGGCCCCTATCTCATTTAAAAGGCCAGCAGATAGTGGACAGGAGACAGAGAGTCCAGCTCAGTCAAACAGAGTGCCAAACTACTGCAAAAACCCTGTGGGAATTACACAGGCAAACACAGGTGACCTTAATACTGTGCTTAAATGTCCCTACTCTCATCCTGGCTATACCATAGTGTGGTACAAATTAGTTTTATTGTCTGAAAAACATGGGTAAAAAGTAAGCAGTTTCAACAGAGCTCTTTCACAGACACTCAGAGTTTGACAGAATGATAAAGTTAGTTTGAAAAAGCTGTAGCGACGTATGTTCTGAAGGTTCCCTGTTATACTTCTAGCATGCTGGCAGTGAGCTACAGACCTGCGGAAGGATGGAGGCTTCCCTGACCCAGTTGTGTTTGATACTGCTGTTCTACTGTGATGAACTGTCTGATGGTCAAAGGCAACAGACCAGAGAGGATCAAGTGAACAGCCCTTTCTTTATAACAGGGAATATAAGTCATGCATCTCTTCTCATGTTTTTTTTATTCTCTCTCTCTCTCTCTCTCTCCATGCTCGTTCCAACTACAGGTAGCCCCGTTTTATTTTTAGCCAAACATCCATCCGGAGTGCTTGAACACGTTCCAGTTTTTCACGCTCAATGTTTCAGCCGCTATCTTCTCACGAACACCCTGTACACTCCGTGTCCATTAGCAGGGTAGGCGCTGTGGACCAGATGCGCAGACGTGGAGCAGAGTGAGGTCCCAACTCTATGACAGTTCAACGTCTGTCTTTGGAGAGGAGAAAGTGTGTTTGTTTTGGACATACTATAGTCAGACCTGCATTTGCCAGTTTCTCTGAGCAAGTGCTCTGGCAGTGAGTGGATAGCTTGGGAAACAGAGATTTCGGGTGGAGAACCGTTTTCACGTTTCACTTTAGATTACCACTGGATTTCCGAGAAACCTTTTTCACGCATGTTTTTCTTATCAGAAGTTAATTATTTTATTGTTACTTTAAACACCCCAGGATAGCTTGCGTTCTTTCTGTCCTTTTGTGCATTTTATTTGAAAAACCAGGTTCTCAGGAACAGATGAGTTTATTTTTGAGGCAAATTCCTGCTACAGAAGAAAAATTGTAAAAGGAGTTTTTTTTATTATTATTTAGCACACCACATGAAAGCTTTTCTGTTGGTATCTTGTCACTATAGGAGCCAATTCTCATTGCCTCTGTTCAGCACAGGCTTTTAACAGATTTTTACAGTCTTGTTTCAGAGAAAGGCCACTGCAAGCGAAGGTATCTGGATTTCCTGTGCTTGCCTAGGGTAATGGTTGCCACATGTTTCATTAAAGATATGTATCTGATCAGATGAAATCCACAACAGTAGAAAGCCTGGGCAGAGAACATAAAAGCAGTAAATAAATGGCATGGCATGATGATTATTTACAATAAACCCCATTACCCTGTTTAATCTGAGGGCCTCTGTTATCCCGTAAAGGTCATTAGAACAAGATTGGGAAGTGAGTGATAACAACAGATTTACCGTAGGCCAGGAATCTACTTGTTTTTAACAACACTAACGCATCAGCACCATAGCTGCCACTCATATCCTGTATCCGTTCAGTGCATCGGGAGTGGCCCAATATAATGCCACGCGTCCACAAGATGTGATATTCGCATGAACGTTAGGGGCGATAGTATATGTATAGTATGTGACCGTACATGAGCATAAGGTGGCTCTATCTCTCTGGCTCTGAATTCTGTGGTTTGTTCTCTAGTCAAGTTGTCCAGCAATAATACCATGTACAGTACATGGGCAAGGTTTGTTCACCATGAAGCCAGTTGTGTTAAAAAGCAAGTATATCCACAGCATTACTTTTCGTGACAGTAATTCAGTGAACAATTCCGATATATAGATCATTCACAGTTTTCTTTAACTGTTGATCTCTAGCCTAAATTGCATATTTCATAGAAATGCGCCGAGGGATAACGTGTCCAAACACTGTTGTCTAAATGCCCCAAATATGCATTCAACATAGGCAGAATAATAACTGGTATTGCTAGATCAATACAAAGGTACAGTAAGGTGCCAAATGCTAGTATGTCCCAATTTCCTCATACCTCCTCAGAAACATGGACCTACAGTACTGAAAGTTAAGAAACGCCCCAGTAAGCACAGGTATGAAACTGAGGTGGATTGCCATAGAGAAGGTCTCTTCTGCAGGTAACCAAAGCACATTAAATGCTCTCCTCCAGTTCCACAGTCTAAAAAGTAGGCCTATTTTAGGGGTGACCAGTGATACATTGATGCACTCCAGTCTGTCAAATACCACAAGAAATGTACAACAGTAGTAAATGAGCTGAGTTACATGCAGGAATGTCTGAATATTGATTACATATAATAGTCCACAGAATGTTTCACAAAATAGTAGGTCTGAAGATATAAATATTACGTTTATTGTGGCTTATCTCAGTTTAAATGGTAGATTACATCGTACAGATTGGCTCCCATAAACACCATTTTTTATAAGAGAGCTCCCCATGTGTGCACTTTCCTTCTGCCAAAAAGATAATGCTGTGATTTATGTGGTGTGAAAATTGTAGCTGCAGCAAGCTGCGAACTAAACAACATGGAGATTTTTGTGAGGGTGGGTTTGCAGGGGCAAAATAAACAGAGGATAAAGCACATTATGGGAGCACATCCCCGTGACAAAACAAGGGCTGTAATTTCAGCACAGCCTGCATCTCCCACTGCTTGTTTTTCATTAGTTTTAGAGATTTACTGTTTGGTCTCGTTTGTATGTGTTTCAACTCTGTCTCCGTTACACACACACACACGCAAGTGCGTGTGCACACTCATAGACACACACACATACACTTGCACACATGGACACAAGACACACACACAAAACCATGCACACACAAAAACACACACATAGACAAACACACACACACATGCACAGACACTTAATGACACACTCTTATTCATAATTTTCTTGATTCCATCATTTGGCATTTACAGTCTGCAATCCCTTTTCCAGTAAACGGACACTATTCTTACTCCATTTAAATGAGGTGTCAGATTGTTTTTGTGCGTACACAGGAAAAGATGTTGGGTTCCTTGCTATTTGTTGTATGTGTGGGGGCAAATGGCAAATTGGGTCAGCACATTGAGTCAGCATGTACTAGCCAAAAAACTCTCAACTCAAAACACTATTTGTGCAGCAACAAAGGAATTCAATAGTGGAGCCGGAAAGGGAATGGATGAAGTGAAATAGCGATGACAAGCTAAGGTAAAATCATGCAAGACATGCTTGTCATTCTGCAATTCTTTTTACATTTTTGTCCATGTGTTGTCTGTTCATAGCCTGATGTAGCTATACGCAATTCTATTCAGAATTTGAGTCTGATACTGCATGATTGGGACTTGATTATGGGTTGTGTTTCAACCGATAGAGGGGGGGAAAATGCCTCTGCACTCAATTGGACAGACCTAATCAGAGCAACGAAATAGGCTTCTGTGAATCCTGTAGGGAGAACAGCCAAACCATCCTTCTTCTCGACAAATGCCTTAACACTGTTTCGTGATCAGTTTTTAATTACACTGTTAATATCCTGTACAACAGAGGTGATAGCGAAATCTAAATGTCTAGCTTCTCTATGGACAGGCTTTTTGTTGTAAAAGAAATCAACTGAAGCGCACCCAGGTGACGCGTAGATCATCATCGTATTAAGCCTGCCCAGACAATTTGATTGGAGCAGTCGGTTCTAACTGCTCTGGTTCGGGCATAGTTGCCTCTCAATGGAACAAGTCCAGACCGAATTTCATCAACCTCAAATTTTGTGGGCGAGATTAAATTTGCGGTGGCTTCCAGGTTAGTCTGTTCTTACTGTACATACCATGGCACAATTACACCAATGGAGGTTCATGTATTAGTACAGCTGTGCCTCACTGTGCAAATACTCATACCCCAAGAACTTGGCAACCAACCAATAATTATTATAACACCAGAGTGTGCACTAAATCATCAGAGCAATGTCAATACTTTACAACACCTAAAACAAAGGTGCCTCTGGGAGCATGCCACTGGATGTGTCAAGTCAGCACCTTCCTTCGTCAGTCTTTTACGGAATTAAAACACCTCCAGAAGGCTCAACACATTTAGACCCATCCCTCTCCATACCCACGATGTATGGATGGATGCAACATGAAGACAACTCTTTAAGATACACACCACTGAGAGGGGCCCCACAGACATCATGACCAAATGCAGGTCCAAACAGGTTCTTCAGCTATTGGGACCCATTTGCTGGTGGTTCTATCTATGTCACCTTATGCCCCTTATTAAGTAGGCCTACATCTTCACATCTCCAAGTATTTGTGAGTGCCTCAGCCATAACCGCTGTCTCACTCTTTCAGCAGCCTGAGACAATTCCACTGGTGTGTGCTTGCCAATCTGGTTCCCTCACATCTAGTGTACTTCAGCTTCCTCCTCTTAATGATTCCTTAATCACTTCTTCAAAGGGAATTTATAAAGTAAGCAATGTACACACATTCAGAGTAGGCACAATACCATGTGTAGTCTCATAGCAGTCGCAAAACACTGTGGGACTTCAAGTGGCTTTTCCATATCAGCCAGCAATTAATCTCCAATCCTCTGCTTTGCCCCAATTGCTAGTACTGTTTGTATGTGCCGTGTGTCAACTTTTCTGGTCCTCTTGCACAAAGTCTACTATCCCTACTAGTAAAAACGTAGCATGAATAAGCATGCATTCAAAGCCTGAGTATGTGTACTGTAAGCTTAGAAGTACATATAGACAAAATCATAGCCAAGGGCAGGCTCCAAACTCAACAGAAATAAGTCTGTGGGCTTGACATTTTCCTGCATTTCCTTTGAAAATGTACATGTACAGGTTTTGCTTACTTTAAATGTACGTTTTTCAAGAGTTAACAGCTTTGCAAAGATAATAGAATGCCCTTTTTCTTTATTTTATTTTGGCTGATATATCTGGGCATCATTGTGACAGTTCTCCCAATCAGCAGTCAATCAGATTTGAAAGTGAGGGCTTGAATCAGATAGTCTCATAGTGTGTCCTAAGGCCAACTTAGCTGTGTGTGTGTGTGTGTGTGTTTATTTCTGTATGAGAGTGAAAGAGACTACATATCCCCTCCTTAAGTATCCAAGACAAGAGTTCTGTCAGCACCTCAGCAGTACTGGAGTTAAGCTCCGTGAAAAGGCCTCTTCATTACAGCCGGCTGCTGGGTCTAGGGCTTCTCCCATGCAGACCTATCAGTGGGGGAGTTCAGGCCATCCCGACGACAATCCGTCTCCACTTGTTTAGTCAGGCCGGCTAAAGGCTGTTCTCCCTCAGCGAGACAGTGCTCTGCTCTTGACCAAAACCAGATCCTTGGCTAATGAGCTGCTCTGAAATATTATCCACAAACGCATTCACACAATTATTAGACGAGTCATGTCCAATCGGGGGGGTGCCACTGCATGTTGAAATGGAATATCTTACTCTTAAAAACCTGTTTTGATCATTTATCAAAATGTGTGCAGCGCTGCCGATTCAGAAAAGGTTGAAAACCTTTTAGCTCCCAGCATCCTCTGCATCTGGTGTCTGAGTAATTGAGAGAAGCTTGGATGACTTTGACAAAACAAAAATGTTTATAATTCCTGCCACACTGCATTAGGGCCTTTGTGGGGGGAGTCTGAACAAGTAATCGGCTAATTTAATTGTTTATGTGAAACACCATGGCCCTTTCTTGGGGGGAAACTGTGGTTTTACAACAAGCTTTCATTTTGGACTTTCATTTATTTTGCAGCTCTCTCTTGGGCTATCCTTCTTTACTTACAAGGTGGCTGTATGTCACTGTTGTGCATTCTCAGGCTTAGGCTGCTGCAGATTATATCTCAACGTAACTAACTGTACGTTTTGGGGTATCTGGGGATGCTTACAAACAACGTAGAGGCTTGGCTAACTAGTAGGCAGACCTTTCACCCTTCTAGAACAGTGTTACCCCTGCTGTGGCCTTGTGCTCACTGGGGTTAGTTAGATCATTTAAAATCAGTTTGCTGTCAATGGTTCCTCTTTGATGTTCAATGCTCCTCCTTTGCTCCATGGAGTTTTTTAAGACTTCACTGGATATTCCTCATTCTATTTGACAGGAACTCTTTATCTGTTAGTTCACAGCACAGCCCCACTTCATTTGTCTGCATGCTTGTGCCTCTGCCGATATGCCAGTGGGTTGTCAACTCTGTTAGGAGAACCTCATCAATCCGTTGTGATGGGAAATAGTTTCCCATTAGTAAATAAGGGGTCATTCCGTGTCACTGTTAAATACAACCATCTTTTCCGTGCCGTGCGATGCTGTGCTAAGCACACTCCCCTGTTCATGTAAAGGCAGTGCACGTTGGGCTGACACAACAATCATCATCTATCACGGCACCTCACAGCTGGGGAGACTGTATGTAGCTCTGGGAATGGATGAAGAGAATACCGATAGAGTGACCCACCACCTTTGTACTGCGAAACAAACAACCCACACATCCCACCCTCATAGAAGTGAAAAAGTCATACAGGGTGGAGTAGGGTGGAGAGTTTAATCGAGATGGAGGGAGAGGGAAAAAAAGTCATTAGTGAAGTATTTCTCACTCTTATAATGTTGGATGGCTTTCAGGAGCACATGGGGCTTCCTGTCCATGACCGTTGTTACATGAATCTATAAAATTTAATACATGCAGAATCCTTTGGTTTGGAGTAAGATTGCTTTCTAAATCTGCTATTTATTGCAACTGCTTCATTTGTCTGGGCTAGCTGCTGCCTTCACTGTCTGCACGAGAGCCGCGTGACCCCAGCGCCCATGGATGGATTATGAGCCACTGGGCCCCCGGGCACAGACATGAAAAAGGCCCCCCTGCCCACCTGAGGATGCAATGGTAGGGTAGGGGGGTAGAAAAAAATGAAAAATAACCCCTTAAATTATGACTTCTGCCGAATTTTGTGGAAAGAAATGGACAGATTAAGGCTTACAAATATGACATGCATCAACAGATTTGAGGCATCTTGCTGTGACAAAAGATGGCTATTACATGGCTATTACAAAGCATGATTGTCACATGTGTTATTTGACTGTGGGGCCCCATTCAAATATCAGGGTTGAAATATACCCATATATGAGGGGCTCTATTAAGACTCACATCACATAGCATAACCCGCATTATTTGACTGAGTGGTTCAGATATCAGGGGTGGAGAACATAGTGACTTCACACAGAGGTTTGAGCTTCAGGGCCCCTTGAGCCCTTGGGCCTGTTCAGTAACCCATCCTTGCCAGTTCCCTTTCAGATGAGACTGATGGCTCAGGGAGAGAGATGGGGTAGCAACAGTCAGCAGATTTGTAATTAGATTTTAGATAGGATAATGAGGTCTTGTATCTAATAGGGGCCTTTTCCTGCCATAGGCCCAATAAGAGTTCATACAATAATATTAGGTGTCCATGAGTCATGCCGCCTTCATGCCGACCGGATATTCGGAAATTCTGAACTCTTGTCCCCCCCGAAGCACCTGACTTGACGTCACAATCATGTTCTCCAGCCATGGCGGCCTCCCTTGCAACAACACAACAAGCGGCAAACTTCCCTCTCAATACAAAAAGGCAAGGTAATTCATCACTAAATTAAAACTACCAACAGAAACATTCACCTAAGATATTCTCTTTTTTGCTCAACCATAAGTAGTTCCAATAACTTATTTATGTGTTTCCTGTATAGACAACACAAAAAAGCAATCATGTTACTGGCCGGGATCCATATTTGTTTTCCGAGCTGATCCAATGAACACACTTTTTGTGGAGGTCAGGATTTTTACAGTTGTGTCCTCCGAGTTTACAGTCATCATGAAGTCATGAAGGCATAATTTTCCATCAGGAACTATTAATATCTAGTGAAAGGAAGTCATGTGTGATGTGTACCTCTACTGCCAAGTACACAAGCACAGGACATTGATATAATAAATGTTAGAGTTTGGACTGGGTTAAGTGATGGGTTTATAAAAGAACAGTGTTAATTACATGCAACTGTTAGCCTGGGTGCCATTCCGAACTTAGTCCCGCCCACAACATTTGAGGTCGGGAAGTTCGGTCTGGCATTGCTCCATTGTGGAGCAAGTATGCTCGCCCTAGATCAGGCGGACCAATCAAATCGGGCTTTACGATGATGGACAGGTGAGCAACAGCGCTTGGTCTATCACGTCATGAGCACGCTTAGATTAGGCTTATGTTTGAAACAAAAACGCTGTGGCTAGAAGGATACATGGCTTTTAAGACCCCATATGGAAAATGCATATTATTTAATGAGGTTTTATCACTGAAAACAATTATTTCTGAAAACTTTGGCCAAAGTCGAGATGTGGGAAAACTTGTGATTTCACTTTCATCGAGGGAAAACAGCGCTGTTGCATTGCGACATGTTCCCTCATTCGTTTGAAATCTCTGATTGACCACCTGTTCGAGGGATTTGCGACAGCCTTTCCCAGCTGTTTAACATGTTTGTAGCATATCAGTGTTCAACAGAATTATTTTTAAAAACAGAGGGGATATAGGCTATCCGTTTTTTCCTAATAGCCTACCCTACTACGTATCTCTTAGATTTCGCTAATGAGTGTTGTAGGCTAGGAGTTATTGATGGCACTAACTTTTACAAAAGACCAGAAAACAAGGCATTTGTGGAGAAGAAGGATGGTTTTCTTCCTACACCTCACGGTAAGCTAGTTCATTGCTCTGATTGGTTAGGTCTGTCCAATTGAGTGCAGAGGCATTCCCCCCCTGTATCGGTTGAAACACGCCCCATAATTATGTCCCAATGGAGCAGTATCAGACTCATATTCTGACTAGAATTGAGTATGCAACTGTGTTACATTGCATGTTATGGCATAATTACAGGGTCTATATCATGTGTTTTTCTCAAGTGTAATTAATGAAAAGCTTTCATGGTTTGGGATGCAGAATTGTGATGTCACTCTTCCAGCAACACCAAGACGGGAATTTTGATTACTGGAAAGTCTATATTATACGTACAAGAAACACAATGACTATATTTCTGGTGTCTGAAAGAACAGTGCATGCGTATACGAGAAGTGAACATTTTCACATATCTATGTCATAAAATAAGCAGTATTATTGAACGAGAGAGCTTGGTGGAGAAAAGTAGACCCTCTGTTGATGTCCGACACCACTACCCTAATGTTCAGTTAAGCAGCTTTAACACAACACCTTGGTTTCAGGAGGAATTACATGTTACAAATGAGTCTCTTTTAAATAGTATTAATACAATGCAATAGAGGCAGTGTGAGCATTGAAGTGGCAAAGGGGAAAAAACCTCTTGAGACCAGACCATATCAGTTCATTGGTCAATTGTGTCAATTTTGCCCCTGAGCAGGGCAGTTAACCCTGTTGGTCCAGGGGAACTGTCCCTGAAGTTAGTTAACTTTCCGTCTCTCTGGATAAATTAAACTGTAATCTCACTGTAAATGTAGACAATGCTGGTTGGTGTCTAAGAGGCTGGCACCACATGAAAGGGAAGAACAAAAGACAGAAACTCTCAATCCAGCTCTTGCCCCTTTCCTTCCCCTCACCACTAAAAAGTCTTCTACCTTGCCACATGCATGTCTTGAGAGCCAGCTAAGAGCCACTGTTGAGATCAGTATATTCACACAAGGTAAGATGGAGTCTGAACTTTGATACTGAGAGAAGCAGTAAATACGTCAGAGAATACCACAACATTGCATTTCTGTGTTAAAAATGAGCTCCAACTGTCAAGTCATCAGCAGATATCACGTCAGCAGATGTCTCTAGGTTTGCATTGCCTTGTTTACTGCAATTCTTTGTGTTGTGCAATTCCTTGCTTTATGACATAAATCAACTAAGACCACAAGAACAAATCATGATCACTGCTAGAGAACAGCAATCACTGTGATGACAGGAAGCGTGACGTGGGCTATGACATTTGCCTTATTAACCCGGAAACCAGAATGAGGCCAAAATGAGGCTGAGGGGTTCAGGACGGGGGTACTGTGAAAGTATAAAGAAATAAACTACAAAAAAAAAACAGTAAAACATCAATAAATAAATAAACAAAAAAATGAGGCTGAGGGGTACACTGACCAGACTCGAGTTAACGTTACCAACAATGGCTCCACACTGCTGCGTGCAGAGATGCTCTTCATCCAAATGAAGACAAACCTACCAAGGACAATTTTCTGCGGTTTGCCAAAAGACCCAGTGGTTTGACGTCAATGGATCAAAACATCAGGAGAGAAACCTCCATGAATTTGCGACTTCTAGGGGGAAAAAATGGCATGTGACATTATGCATTACCACCATATTAAGGAAGCCAGATCATTTTTTACAAGCCGTTGAACCGAAGTGGAAAAGTTGATACTGGAGAGGTATGAACTGGGGAAACAGTGGATGCTTAAAGATGCCCTGCCACACGTATTTCATTACTTTGTGCTAATGCTGAGCTAAGCTGCTTGACTCTGATTGGCTAACAGCTAGTAGGTTTCGTCCATAACATGACAGGCGTTATCAACTAATTTTAGCTTCATGGCATGAACTTAGCTTGGCTAGCGAGTGCTAGCATTGTCCAAATGTGAATAAATAAAACCTGCTAAGCTAGCGAGTTCATTAAACCTGTATAACATAGCACTTCCTTGAGTTGACAATTACGTTTTACTTACAGACACTGGTCGTAGACTGCGATGGTAGCCTACTGCTCCAGGCTTCATCAGCAACCTTTTCGCAAAGCCTGTGGCATTGTTCCAAAAAAATAAACTGAAGCCATTTGATCCTTAAGTCTGGGTTCTTGGGCAAAATGCATTGTTTAAGTTCTATTTGTGCATTGCGCACAAGTCCGTTGACATTCAGCCATCCTTGCATAGGCCTACGAAAACTGTCACAGAGATAAACAAATTTTGTGGGCATGGTCTCAACTGGGCGAGCTCATGAATAGTGATGAGCTCATCAATTCCATGTCAATCTGAAGAGCTTTTGCAATTGGCCTAATTTCTCCGCTTATTTCTTTTCAGTGGTTAGAGCTGACAGAGGAGGTAGCTGTTCATTTTCACATTCACGACATAGCACAAACACATATGGACCTAACATGTTTAAAAAAATACAAGTAAAAACTGTTTTGTGTGGCAGGGCACCTTTAACATGTGCATAATGTGTTTTGTCACTGAGTTATCCTCAGTGACAAAACACCTATCCTATCTGTTTTTTGGTTCTATATTTCTGTAGTTATTTGACTTATTTGAAAATAAATGTGGATAAAACAGAAGGCACAAGTGCCTTAGTGTAACGGTAGACAGCTGGTCCATAGCTGTGCAAATGTATGTTGGTAAACTTACCTCCCGACGGCTTTAGAGTAGTGCTGCCAAGAAAGCTAGCAGCCGGAGCTTTTAACTCGATTATACACGGGTTTCCCGTTTACCAACAAAACTAGATGCGCGCGCAGCTGTGGGGCAGAAGATGCTTGGTGGCCGTCCACAACGCTATAAACTTAACCTAAATAGTCGGCTGCTGTAAGCTACAATCGGATTTTTTTGTATACCCCTGTTGTCTCAATGATAATAAAATCTCATTTCAGACTATATTTCAAAGTTTGCCGTTCATTTGCATTATTAATATAACATCGTATTTTGTCATTTTTGGCAAAGACATGCATTCCCTTATAGTGGGGTACGAATTGTTTTTCCGTAGGATTTTTTTGCTAAAATTTATATTTTTGTTTTATTTGCTTTATTTGGGGTCCTACTGTTGAAAAATGACGGGGTGAACATTTTCTGACCCCGTTTTGCCCCCCCCCCCCCCCCCACACACACACACACACACTCTGGGGGGCGCTTTGTCACCTTGGCCAGGATACTGACCACACAATCTTGGTGTCAATTTAGGGGAAGTTGTTATGACTCATTTTTTGCAGTAATAAAGGCAAATCCAATGGGGCAAAGTCACCAAACAGTAAGTGAGCTCATATTTCCCTAACCTGACTCTCGCCAGATGAATTTCGTTCCGCCTAGCTCCACTCATCCATCTGGGACCAATCCATTGGAGTAGTGTTGCTTCAGAAGGCTGGGCCTAATCAAAAAATGCTTGCATATAATTGAATAAGCCACTTGTCCGTCATCTATTGACGTGCTACTTCAACCACTCACATCGAAGCCAACCCGTGACGCTGATAACAGTCTCACAGTCGCTTCTACGCTGTGTCACATCTATGAAACTCCCGCCCTGCGTCCTGATTGGCTCTACCATACAATCTCGTGCTGAAATCACTCTCAATGGAAGAGGTCCCAGATGGATGTGAGTGAAGCTAGGCGGAACGAAATTCATCTGGCGAGAGTCAGGTTAAATTTTCCCCACTCATTATAAACAATTGGCCATTTTGGATTTTCCTTAAAGAAAAACTAAATCATCAGCAGTCACAACTTTATTTGGCCCCCTCATTGCTGCTTGCCAATTTTTGTCAAAGATAACTATTTCAACACAAGATATATGTGTTTTAATTCTGTCTAATGACACAAAGCTGAGAATCACATTGCTAAGATACAGACAGAAGATACAAGAAGACAAAATTATTATTACTTGGACCAGTCTTTAAAAGCAAAACACGCAAGAAGAGAGCAGCAACATCAAGGGAGTTTGAAATTAATTTGGAGATGAAACTCACAATGTCTCTAAAGGAACTTTTGAAGAGGCAGATACACTTATTGCTCATCAAGCAATGGTGTGTTCAGCTGAGACTGGATGGAGTGAAGTTAGGTTTTTAGAGTGTGGTCACCAGATACTGATGTCCTAATCCTTCTGCTTGGTCTTGTTGCTGGTAAGCACCTTGGACCTCACACTCATCTCAAGTTTCTTACTGGTAAGGGCACAAAATTGATGTAATAGAAAGAGTGCAGAATGTTAAATATTGAACATATTTAACATTCTCTAACCATCGTGATTTCGAATTGGTGCAGTTTTCAGCACAAAAACTCATTTTATTCTTTTGCTCTTTTGCATTGCTCTATGCTGTTCTATGGTGCTTTCTGCCTCTTGGTTGCGCACACATGTTTTTGTGACGTTGCATAGAAATCCATGTATAGCACGCTCAACTCCGGATCTGAGGTGCTGCCGTTTGCGGGTTCAAGTCTGAGCGTGTGCAGGGCTGAGCCGCACGGTTCAACACAATGCAGGTTACATTAGTAGCCTAATAACTAACTAGCCTACCGTTAACGTTAGCTAACTAATATCAGCCTGTAAAGTTAGCAGACTGGTAAGCTTTGTGGTGGCAGAATTAGCCAGCTAACACAAATGAAGCTGTAAGTCAGATTAATAGTTGGAACCAGTGTTGTAGTCAAGTCATTATTCCTCGTGTCCGGGTTCGAGTCTCCAGTGTTCAAGTCTGTTTCAAGTCCAAGTCATAAAAAAAAATACAATCATGTTGTTAAACTTCAAAAACATAACTGTGGTGCCGCAGCTAGGTGCGTACGAATGGCAGCGGCTATGAACTTTCATATGCATTTTACTGTTTGAACTCACTATAGTGCTAATAACTACACTCCTGTCCTCCCCTTAGGATATCTAAATTATTCATTTATCAGCCTAATGGCATATTATAAAAAAAGAAGTCACGTCCTCGTCTCAATTTGTGAGTCTGAATGCACGAGTCGAGTCCAAGTTCAAGTCATTCAGTGCACAAGTTCAAGCCAAGTACAAGACTGGTTGGAACAAGATAATAACACCTCCAAACAATAGGCCTATACAATTAAATCCTCCGGGATGGCTTCACTTAGACACAAGTTGTCTGGTAAAATAGTAACAAAGGCTAAATGCCACACATGCCTTTTATGTCTTTGCTTCCCCAACGTAGCCTAATGTTCTTTCATGTATTTGTTTATTACAAGTTCAACTGACAACAGAATCCATTCATTTTGTACAATGCTACTTTTAGGTCTTTTGCGATAGATGCGCTCTGAACTCGAATCTAAAGAACTTCCTGGTTTCCGTACCCCTCAGCCTCATTTTAGTTTACAAATGGCCGCCAGGTGAATAATATATACCGTAGGATGAAAAATGATGTTGAGATTCACTGAAGAACAATGAACACAAAAGAATGTCTCAAACGTTTCAGTACAATATTATAATTTTGTATCTCAACAAAAAAACAAATTAAAGTTTAATTTAATTATTTAATTGTTAATTATTTGATAAAAAAGTATTAACACATAAATTGTTCTATGAAAGAGTGGTAGCAGTTTCTGAGACCTAAGGAATTATCTATTTATGTCTACTATTTACTTTTATATTGTCAGCCCCAACCCTGTCCCCATGAAAATGAGCAGAGGACATTCCTCGTTCTGGAATCTTCTGTTGCTGCCGCAGACTGAAGTTGAGCACAGACAGACTCTCTCAGTAACTGGGTGATTGTGCCATCACACCTTGCAGTCTGAATTTTACAGTGATGCTAGTGGCTATAGGCTATCCCACATGTTAGCTAGTGCATCTGTCGGGTTTAAGATTACTGCTTTCAGTACTATTTTATCCAACTTAAAAAATAATGTGATGACATTATTTTTTAAATTGGATAAAATAGTACAGTTAAAGTAGTTAAAGGAGAGGTAATAAATTCTCTATGAGAGTATTTTTCCAACCTTTGCCTCATTTGTAGGTCATTTTTAGGGCAGAATCACCACTAACCAGTGTGCAAGGGAGGTGGGTTTTATTCAGGGCAGGATCGCCACTAACCAGTGTGGAAGGGATGTGAAGTGACGATTGCTGTTACAGTGCCCTAGTCATTTTAATGCATGCTAGTTGTGCTATTTTCTGTCAATAACTCAAAACAACTATTTCACTAGGCCTATCAATTCTGTTTGTGGGGAACCTTGAAAAAAGGGCAATGAAAAGAGAAAATATTTTAATGAAAGAGTAAATAGAACCATGGGCCATGACTCATGGCCCAAATGACAGAGAAACAGTTTAGATTGTGCATGAATCAAGGTATATGGCTAAAATCAATCAAAGATAATATTGATTTCAAAGCTGAGCAGCTCTTGGTAACAGTGGCTTGAAACCTGCCTTTTTGACACAGATGGAATAACGCAATGCCCCTGAGCATATCTGTGCATGGCACAGAACTATGTTTTATTCCTGCACAGTGAGTCTATCAAATCTTATCATATCAGCTCACCCAACATTCTAACTCTATGAGATCATCTAGCCTTATGCAGTCTGGATATAACGAGCAGTTCTAGCAATGAGCACAGCTAATGACCTCAGAGACCAGACTAATGTTGGCTCTCATCCATCACTACTATAGATTCTGGGTTGGAACACCCAGAAAAAGACCGTTTCAAATAACTTAGGTAACATCAATGCTAGTACGCCCTCTTCTGGAACTAGCGGTGTAGATCACTTACAAATCTCTCCCCATACATTTATTCACACACAATAACGGGTTAATTGTGTATCCATGAGAGTGTCTTTTTTTCTGGCTCAATAGAACACTAGCTCATTGGCATTAGGCCTACTGGGCTGTGGTCCGCGATTTTTTCATAAAATGATTCATTTTAAACGATGACACTTTTATACTTTAATTAGCGTAGGCAAGGCCCAGAAAAGGGCGCTGAATAAATAAATAAATAAATAAAAGTCTAACCTGATATTGAATTAAATGTAAAGTAATCCAGCGATTTATGCTTACAATCAATTAACCTTTCCAACTTCATAATATTTTCTCAACTTATTGTAGTGTGTAGGCTCCATAGGTAGGCTCAGGTCGTCCTTTGGTCAGGGACAACTAGTTTGTAAAGTGACGTATTTCCGGGTGCGCTGGTGCTACACGTGGATCAGTAGGAATTGGGACCCCCGGAGTAAACGATTGTTTTCTACCTAAAATTCTCTTATTTTAATTGTCCTAAATACCTCGCCAACATGGTGAAACCACAGTTTAAAGGGAAATGTTCAATAAATCCCTCATCGTCCAGTAGCAATCCAGGTAAGATTACTGAATTTAGCCAACTAGCATGTCGCATGTAAATAGTCAGCTAATGCTAGTTTCTACATGATGTTAACAAGCTAACTGACACCAACCTTTCCTAAATATTCCTGGTCAACGAACGTAAAACATATGTGTATGACCCTTACAAATACTTGGATCTTACAAACGTAACGTTACAGTTGACAGACACCCCGATTACTTCACAGAATATGGAAAACGTTTGGTTGGCTTTGGCCAGTCGATGTCTGACGTGACCTGCCCTGTCCGAAGTGTACTTTTGCAATTGTTGAATCTTGTAAATAATGTTAGTTGTATCATCTTCTCTTCCTCCCAAGACCGTGCCAAGGGGTCCGGAGGAAACAATATGAGGGACCGTGCCACTATTAAACGCCTGAACATGTACAGGCAAAAACAGCGATGGTAAGTAGTATGTCAGTCAGTTGTGTTTTGTCTGCATTCGATTCGTCAACAAAGAAGTGGAAGCAGTATTTTTCACTGTTGATAAAATACTGCTGCACACAGTAGCTTTGATGAAAACAGAATACACAAAACAGTGAATGTTCCACAGGCCCTTAGTTAATTCTTCTTAGAACGGTGAAATAGACCAGATATCAGTTATGTTGTTTGGTACAACTCCTGTCCTTTGCACTGTCCCTACAGTAACAGCAGAGGGAAGGTGATCAGGCCCTTACAGTACCAGTCCACTGTGGATCCAGGCACAGTTGCTCGAGTGGAGCCCAACATCAAATGGTTTGGTGAGTACGGAAGTCTGCTTTCTCCTCAGAAAGAAAAGGTATCCATGCCAGCACACAAAGTCAAAGTCAAAGTCAGCTTTATTGTCAATTTCTTCACATGTTCCAGACATACAAAGAGATCGAAATTACGTTTCTCACTATCCCACGGTGAAGACAAGACATATTTTACCAATTTAAGTCCACAGACAAACATAACATTCAAGTAAACAAAAAAGTAAGTAAATAAGAGGGCACATATAATAATGAAAAAAAATAAGAGCAGCAAAATTTGGTTGAAATTGTGCATAGACAGTCAATAAAATACTAGTGCAAAGTCAGGCCAATAAAAGGCTTGGGTAGTTCTGTTTGACCTAAGTAAGAAAGAAAGTGACATAGTGGTGCAAGTTATGTAAGAGCAGCAGAAGTGTTGTGTTTTCAGGACAACAACAACAAGTTGTAAAGTGTACAAGTGTGCAAGTGGAGTAGTGCACGCGGCCATTGTGGGTCCAATGTCCAGGATGTTATGTAGCTGAGGGTGGAGGGGGGAGAGGAGGGAGAGAGTTCAGCATCCTTACAGCTTGGTGTATGAAGCTGTTGGTGAGTCTGGTAGTGCGGGAGCGCAGGCTTCTGTACCTCTTCCCAGAGGGCAGTAGATCGAACATATTGTGAGATTGTGATCGAACAGAGGGTGACTTGCACTAGCTTGCACACAGGCTTCCCCCTTTGTCTAACCCATGTGCAGTGACGGACTGGGATTAAAAAACGGCCCTGGCATTTTCACCAACCAGCGGCCCACACGGGGACACGCACGCAACACTAGATATAACTTCACATGCACGGAAATAACACGCACGTTTGTAGCCCCATTAGTCATGAACTCTAATATACATAAAGACTGAACCAAGAACATGGATATATCAATGCACAACCCCAAAAAAATGAATGCAATATGAAAATGAAAAAAGAATGGCCTAGAATAGATCATCAGAGCAGCCGCTCCACAAACGTGTGTTAATTAACGTCATGTAGTTAACAAGGTGCGAAGGAGCTTGCTCTTCTCCGCAACACTGTATCACGTCATCAGCATCCAAGTTCATTACGACCTCTTTCTCTGTCGCCATCAGCATAAAGGCCTCCAAATTATCCTGTGACAATCGTGTCCTTAGGCGATTCTTGATGAATTTAAGAGTGGAAAAACTGTTCGCATGCCACTTTAGTACATCACTGTGTTAGTAGGAATTTATATGCTAACCATATATTGTTGTAGGCACAGGTAAAGATGTTTAACTGTTGGAGAAGGAAATAGCAACAGAGAGCACAATTCTTGCAGGTAGCACATTTCTTGCTCACCAGGGTTATTTCTGTATCTTCCTCTATCTCTGCGGCATTATCAAAGTCCGACGCTCTGACTGTGTACATGTTTAGAGGAGACTTTTTCAAGCTGTCCCAGTGCGTAGCGAGGTGTGTCAATTCCGACTGTAGATTCTTCACTAAATTTAAACATTCACTTATGTTTCAAAGTGCATTTGGGGGCAGTTTATTCGTTTTTATAAGGGGCAAATTCCGAGGGCACACAATTCCCCGTGCTGAAGAAAGTAGACGCATTCGTTTTTGAAATTCCCAGAAGTCTTTGCTTCATATAACTTTGTAAACCAATAATAAAATAAAAGATTCAGGCATATTTATTATGACTGCCACTAGTGAAGCTAGCGAAGCGGTCATATAGGGATTGTCAACGTTTTTGTATTTTATTTATTTATTTATTCCCCCCCCCCCGTCATCTACTTCCTGAATTTTCGGTCAGCGATACCCGGGACACCGAAACACCCGGGCACATGAAATTTGGTGGGTATGTAGCCCCCCCCCCCCCCCCCCCGCGCTGTGATTTGCACCCCCCCGGTAAAAATTGAAAATGCAATATCATTCTGCTTTAAATGGACACCAGGCAGGCCTGATGCTTTTTCTCTTGGAAACTCCCCCTCGCTCGGTCTGAAGCTCTTTTCCTTTTCTTTGTGTCTTCCGTCAAGGGTTTTCGCTGCTTCTTCGCCGGCTCTGCCATTATATACACGTTGGCAACAATCTCTAGCGTTTTGTTAGCCTGCCTCTGTGCTGTAAACTGATCCTGCTTCGGTCGGGTAGGATAGACCGAACCTGCAAGTGGGATATTCTTCCTACAGGCAGTAGGGGTGGGCGAGAGAGCCTTCATTCGCCCTGTAATGAGTCATTTAACCATATACCGACTTACGAAGATGATTAACACGAAAACGTTGCCTGGTGTCCCTTTAATCGCCCCCCTCTTCAGTTAAGATGTTCAGAATTGCACCAAATTTATGTGTATGACATTGACCTGACATTCTCTGGGGCTATGCCAAGTTTCGTATTAAATTAAGATGGTGGTGCACACATATACACACGCACACACACACAGGCACGCACATACTATCGGTATCGGCAATTAGAACGGCCGATACATAATTACAAATTCAGTAGGATTAAAGGAAAACCAAATAGTCATCATCATTTGGCTGCATTTCCAGTATTGGCGTTACGTAGTCGTTTGTCCACCAGATGGCGCATCGTTGCAGTGAGACGTAATTTTGTTGGAAGTTAATCTAAAGTGGGTTGGAAAGGAAAGACAATAGACGCTTCCTACAAGGACAACAACACTGTAGTTTACCGCAGAGAACGTCTAATAAGGGTAGGATGATTTTCACATGAAATGTAATTCCCATTTCTTCTTGAAGCCGAAATAAATCTGCCTACGACCTAGGTAAAATAATGTTAGGCCTACCGTTAGCATTGGTTGAGTGATGGAGGCCAGAAAACCATAAATGCTGGTGATGGTTTTCTAATGGAAAATATAGGCCTACCTGAAAGATAACCTGTCTATAAAGCATCCTAAACAGGCTGGGACATTTTTGCTTGCTAAATAGGTTTTTCTGCTTACAGTCCTTGGTGGCCCTCTCAGTGCTTTGTAAAGCGTTGCATTAAGATCACAAAAAGTCTCAAAAATAATCTGAACTAACGTTCATTCCGGAACGCCGCTACTTCAATCCTCTATTTTCAAAGGTGTTTCAAGTAACGTTAAGGAAGAGCATGGCTCAAAGTAAAGTAACTAGGGCTGAGACGACATAATTGACTAGACTACATAAATTCGTCAAAGTGAATCATTTGTGTCAACTCGTCACAATGTAGATTTATTAACGCACCCGTGATCTAGCCTGGCGAGCCAGACCCACATTAAAATGTAGGGTCTGGGCACTCACCGTTCGCAGTGCTCAGTCCGAGGGGCGGGATAATCAGTTGTCTTTCAAAATCCCTCTGCACGCAATAGGACGCAATAGGATATTTGTTTTCAAGTAGCAGGGAATTCAAGCCAAACCGTTGCAACTCTGCCATCAATCATTATGTTAAGCCCACCAAACGACTCTATACACGATTTCAATGTCCTGATTAAGTTTCGATTTCTGGAGCTCACAAGCCAACGGAGAGTTGCTAGACTAGCCCTAGCCGCTAGGGGCGCGTCTAGATTTCTAGGCTAGTGATGATCTACATCTCCATTTAAACCAAATGTTTTAGAGCGCACTTTGAGAGATGTATCCAGGGCAGGGCTGTACCTGTTGCACGTGCTACAAAAATCATTCTGTGCGATGGATGATTTACCAACGTTACGTCTGATATAGTTTTGCCTATGGCTATGCGTGAGACTGAGACGCTTGTTTGTTTGTTTGTTTGAAGTGCGTGTTTAGGGTGTGAGAGGTGAATCGGTGTGCTTTGATTCCAGCTTGGTAGTTGTAGTCTATGCGATTAAAAAGCGTGTGTGTGAAGTATCCAAACAATGATAACACTTTCATTATGGCTGCTTTAGCCACAGACCTTCAGCAACTGTACAGTGGGTCCCATTTAGAAGTGGCCGCTTCATTCGCGCTTTCTGTGATTCACTTTCTGTGAACTTTTCGCCAAGAGGTGGCAGCTTAAGTCCGCTTGATACTGTAAGTCAGATGTTTTCAACCAGTGGTCCGAGGACATTGCTGGTGGCCCCTGACCATGGATTCAGTAGTTGCAATGTGGAAATCAGTATTTTCCCCACAAACAATAACGGATGCAGCTCTCAACTTAGCCCGTTATAGCAACACCAAAGAGTTTTTTGTACCTTAAAATAATGTTTCCAAAATTGTTTCCGTGGTTCATCAACTCGTAACAGGGTGAACGGCACTTCTGCATTCGCTTCGCGGCCCTCCATCGGCTGTAACCGCACTATGTAAGTTTGCCAGATCGGGTAGCGTGTTTGTAGTTTCGATGGAATGAGACATAAGAAACTACAAATTTGACTTGCATGATGTCGCAATACATCGTACTTTCATAAAATCATGCAACATATTCTACCTTGTCTATGGACATCGTTATTTGCAAAGCCGTTGCTGGATAAACAAATAGCGTGCGTGCGACAGAGGAAAAGTTCTTTGGTGTTGCTTTAAAATGTGAACAGTCTAGCGAAGCATTTCATGAAGGCCCTTTTGGACATGTCAGTTATTTGTACCACTGGTTAGATGTAAAACTGCATTTCGTTTTAGACTATTGGTATTTAATTTGTGCATTGACAATAAAGTTGAATATCATATGAACTAAAGATGACTAGAATCTTGCATATGTAGAAGAAGAAACGTTCACAAAAACCCATGGCATGACCTCTCTTCTTGATGGCTGTTGACAACTGCATGGAAATGACCTTTCATCAGTCCAGTTGCAAAGGATGAACTGTGATAAACTGCCCTACTTGTGATTGTTCAGAGATTTTAAAGGTTTTATAACAATGCTACAATTTCTTTGGCTAGTGATACAATTAATCTATTTAATCTATTCACCTTCGCAGCGCCAGTAGGCTACTTGCTGTGCGGCCCACACACACAGGCATGCCAAACAAGCATACACAAAAGTTTCAAGAGTGGGGGATGGAGTAGAAGATGGATACAAACTGTGTGAGGATACAAAATTAGTGTGATTTATGTTCGCGGAACGGATGTACAGGACTGAGCGGCGCTATGCGGTACATCTAGTTGTATTTCAATTTCAAACAATGCACTTTTTAAACATTTGATTGAATAAGGCTACAAAAGAATGTAGACTGATGTAAATATTGAGGGTCACCATGACTGTACTATAGAGACTCATATCTGGTATAAATACTGATCAGTTTCCCACTGCATAGGAGGAAGAGTGAGTTAGAGATAAATGGCGTATTTGAAGCTAACTGCAGAGTAAAATATAAATATATCGTCACTTTATGGGGAGCTCTACAGTTGCCAAAAATACCTGAAACTGCATTATACCTAAGAGCAAGGAGCACAAAATCAAACAGCGTGTTGGTATTTTGATCTCTGCAGAAGGAATCTGCTTGCACATGACACTGGTTAGGCAAGACCAGGATTCCACTAATAAAGCTTGCTTTACTAAAACGTGTGCGTGACGAGCAGAGTATTCCCCTTATTCCTTAAACCGGAAATCTGTCTGGTTTTCATCCGTCAATTCTGTTTACATTATAACTTGCGCCCGACCTGTCATGTCTCCATTCCCCACTAGTGGGGCCCGCCCCACGCTTTGAGAACCACTGACTTACCCCAATAATATTCGAATGACTGAATAAAAATCCTTAGGACAATCCAAGCAGACTAGTCGTTGCCTGGGACTCATTGCTAAGGACTCATTCCATGACAGCGGCCTGCAAAATAGCTTTACTTTACACTAGGGGTGTTACGGTACCTGTATTCGTATTGAACCGAAACGATACGGGCGTCACGGTTCGGTGCATGGATTTACGCGGAGCATATACGGTATAAAAATAAATAAAACTTGCGCGCAAATTAATTAAAGCAATGCGGAACTACTGTTCAATACGCGAGTTCATTAGGGACCCCTAATCTGTAGTCCCGCTTTAGCTCTATGAAGCTCTCATTGGCGCATAGGTAGCCGAGGTCTGCCTACGTAGGTTACAGTTTTTTGTCAGGTCGACGGTCGAGTGATTCAGTCAGCAGCAGCACTAAGGATGGGTATGGCGAGTGGTGGTGACTAAGGGTGTCGTTCGAAATTACATCTCAATCTCGAACTTCGAATTTAAAAGTAGAATCGACGATGCAGCCACACACCCAATGTCACATCCAGCATGTAATAATAATAATAATAATAATAAAGCTTTATTTGTATAGCACCTTTCATACACAGAATGCAGCTCAAAGTGCTTTACATTTGAAGCATGTAACACAATAGTAGTCAGTCAGTCATTATCAATCACTTTTCTTTGCTGTTTATGATATGCTCAGCAACATATCAAAAATATAGAAAATGACGTCATAAGACTGGCAGCCTTAACCCTCTTACCCCCCACAAGCACGCCATATGGCAACTGTGGCAAGGAAAAACTCCCATATTCCAGGAAGAATGCGTATGCCAAGACGCACAAACGCATGTGCTGAACTGCAGCATCAACACTCCTCTAATTTTAGGCTGCGGCCAGTTAATATACACATCAACCTACCGAAATCAAAGCCCCTCTTGCTACTTTAAAATCACCAGTGTGGAAGTACTCGTTCATTCACGTCAATTAAAACTAACTTACCCTACTCAACTTAGCAAGTGAAAAGATGATCTAGTTACGGTCCAAAGTTACTTTAAGGCTTAAAATGCACATTGATAAGTATCCATGAACACTAACCTTGGGTCTCTTCGAAGTGTGCTGAAACGATCAAATTATAATTATGTGTTGTTTCATTTCACTATGTTCACGTCTCTGTTTTAGCCTAATGTTGGTTCTGTTTACATTACAACCTCGCAGTTCTGTTTACATTACAACCTCGCAGAAAAGCGCTTTCAAAATAAAAGCCCCCCGAAACAGAAAAGGAAAAGGCCAAAAAGAGTAAATACCATATAAGGAATGCATTAATAGTAATGTTGAAAAAAAGATTGAATCGAATCGTGACTTTAAAATCGAAAATTCCATCGAATCGAGGATTTGGAGAATCGTGACACCCCTAGTGGTGACGCACAAGTCAGGTCTCTTTAAGATACATTGGAAATACATTGAACATGCTAATGCACATACGACTCCATCACCCAGATGTAGGTCTACCAATCACTCAAACGAGATAAAAAACGTCTCCCTGCATTTCTTACCAGCCTTTAGATACACATACAAATAGGGCCAAAACCTAACGCTTAAAATTATTTTGTAATGATGGAAAGTGGTGTTAACCGTGTGGTGATCACCTTTATGTTAGGGTAACTTGTATTATGCTTTCACATGAAGAGCTGACTGTAAGTGTCAAGTGTCAACGCTAACCAGGCTAATAAACAAACTATGCGAACGGTAAAGTCATGTGACTTTTAGTTAGGCTAGTTTGTTTATGAAACGAAAGGAGCAATTTCGTTTTTTTCTTTAAAAGAAAGCAAAATAGTGTGACATTTTCACAGTTAGTAGATTATTACTTTATGCACACTGAAAAATATTGAGGCAAACAGTAGACCCTTCCATATACAACCAAACACGGAAGTCTTGCCTAAGTGGATTTTTAAAAATCATTATTCTATGTAATTTACATGAAGAGCGTAACATTGCCACTCAAGCTTGTTGTGATTCAGTTCAGACAATCTTATTCATCCCAAGAAGGGCACTTCTGAGTAACAAGTCTACACACACGCCTCAATCTTGCAAATACTTCAAATTCATTTTCAGTGGCCTCTTCCCCACATTTTTTTTTCAGTTTTGTTTCTTATTTTGGTCCTTTGATCCTTCTCTGGCATGGTCTCAAATCCCAGCTCATCAGCATCTTTGCCAGTATACAGTATTTAGTAAATATGGTGTGTTTCAAGTTCATTCAGATTAGACATGTCTCTTATTTGAATGGGTGAAGATGCCTGGGTTATGGGACAAAGTTGCTTCTAGATGCCGTTAGTCTCTTGACAATTAAACATCTTATCGTAACTTGATACATTTATATCTGACACTAGAGGGTTAGGTGAAATTCCAGTTATTCCCACCGTCCTAACAAACATTATGGCTTTTTCTGTGGGTGTTTCCACTTATCCAGTGACAGTAGGTACTGGGGTGTACAAAACAGCATGCAAATGTTTATGTAATGATGAACTTTGTGTCAAATTGTTCCAGTAATCATTGCCAGAGCATTGGATTTCACATTCAACATATAATAATAGTTACCATTTTTCAGCTGAGCACAAGGGTACACTGATAAGACTTGCACATGTGTAAATAATTTACACATGTCAATTCTCAACTTTAAATCACTCCTCTGTGGTGGTCCTCTTCAATACTAGCTGGCTAAACAGTATCTCTCTCTCTCTCTCCCCTCCCTTCAGCCAACACCCGAGTAATCAAGCAGTCCTCCCTGCAGAAGTTCCAGGATGAGATGGGTGCAGTGGTGAAAGACCCTTACAGGGTGGTGATGAGACAGAGCAAACTGCCCATGTCCCTTCTGCACGACCGCGTCAAAGCCCACGTCAGTACACACACACTCACACTCACTCACACTCACAACACACTGCTACTTTACTCAGTACATCATTATGTGTGCAATAGGGTGCAGATGATTGTTTTCAGGTTCACAAATTAAGAAAACGGGTCAGGGTTGAGGACAGGAATTCTATTGGCCGCCTTTGCTGATGTGAAGGGCTCGGCAGGTTTTTTTTGGGGGGGAGATGAACTGGCCGCAAAGACCGTTTTTGTCTTTTTGGATTAGACAGCGCAGCAATGATCAGAAAGCCATTGTGTCTGCCATGTACACAACAGCAAAACACCAAAAACCTCAGAGCGGCTGAGATCTTGCACTCGCCAAACGTGTTGTTGATCCCTGTTCCAAGTCCCCCATACCCCCACCCCATGTTAAACAGTTCCATACAAAAATGAGACCTCTGGAAGATCAGGGCTCTACACTAACATTTTTTTTTCAGGAGCACTTGTGCGCCCAAGTTAAAAAATTTAGGAGCACAGACAAAAATTTGGGCGCACAGTCAGTTCTGTACTTAACTTACAGATAATCTAACATTATACTGCAGCTAACAGTTAAACATGCCACTGCACCAATTGCGAATATTAAGAATGACTGACAACATTTAGGCTACAGGAAGGATTTTAAAGATCAGTGCCTACTTTATTTTCAGTCTGTTCTATTTTCCTGCATTTTGTTAATGTAAAATAATATAATAGCCTACATTGCCATATTTTCATTTAGCCTGTATATCAAGTATCCTGCCAAATGTAGGCTAATTTATTTATTTGTGAATCCATCTATATAATCCAAATATGCCCATGGTGACCTATCTGACTGCATACTGCCTAATACTACTACTAAAACAGTCCATTTTCTCTTCCACAAAACCCAACATAGGCTAATCAAGGATATATGTTTTATACTTTTAGTTTTTATTTTAAATATCTTTTTCTTTTTTTTTTTTTTTTTTTATTTGCAAACATCATTGACATTACAGAAAATGCAACACTACGACATGCACATGAACACTACATACGACAAACAGACGTACATTACATAAACACATACTGTAACTTAACAAGACATCACATTGACTTGGCTTCCACAAACATAACACAACATAACATTAATAACAGAAAGGCTAAGGATGATTTGCGTCCAGGATGATTACAGATATGATTATCAGGGATGAAATTGATGACCGGAATGAAAAGAAGGGGGGATGGGGGGGGGGGTGCGGATGGTAGCTCTAAGAGTGTGAATGAGGTGGTGTTGGGATGGGGGGTGAGGGGTAGTGAGTATGTGAGGATGTATGTGTGTGTGTGTGTGTGCGCATATGTATAAGGCTGGCTTAAGGCCAGGAGGAGAGAAGCTGGAACATAGAGAGGGAGGGTTTCAGAGGAGAGGAGTTGTAATTATTCTATTTATGATAAGTATAATAATAGGAATAACTGATTGCCTGGTTGATTGCCTGACTGATTGCCAACCTGGGCACCCATTAATGGCCACAGTTCCACCCAGCCCCTGCAGTTATACTGTGACGAGCTGACAGAGGGGAGGACCTGCGTGCCACCCATCGCCACAGGCCCCCAGCATATGCACACATCCCCCACTACCACGACCAACCACACCTCGCCCCCAGACCTTCACCCAACACGCCACTCTTGACCTAAATATGTACAGTATGTGAATGGCTAGGTTGAGGGGTCTATCTAGAGTGTAGCATTAAAAGAAGTGGGCATGCATGGTGAATATCTGTCAGGATTTCCCCATGCACACCACACTTACCCTGTGTAAGATGTATGCCTCCTCAATGTGTGCATTAAAATAAGTGAGGCATGCAGATAGACACCTGATGAGGCATCTACCTGCACTCCACTCTTACCCTAGCCCGTTTTGTGGTTTTTGTTTATGTATGTCACCTAACATGTAGTGCGATTAAAAGAGAGTAAAGCGTGCTGTGTGCTTCCAGGACAAGGCATGTGCATGAGCGTATGAGGAGGGTGCACACCGGGGGCCCAGGGCCAATAGATAACCCACAGGACCCAACCAATGCCAAAACCACACAGCGACCCGCCAGGACCGAGTCTCCCAAGCCATCCAATGGGGCCCCGTCAGAATAACGATGGGAGAGGCAGAGAGAAAGAGTGAAATTAGTAAAGTTATCAGAGAATGTAAATAAAAGGGGGAGGGAAAGAAGGGGGTGCTATTTATATTACTAATAATAATAATAATAATAATAATAATAATAATAACAACAACAACAATAATAGTTCCAGCTACCCTCCCCTGCCTAGTGTTCGATGATATGTGTATCTGTTGATGAAGTGTGTTATGATCGTGTGGAGATGGAACTCAGGCAAAGAGGGTCAGGACTGTAAGTAGGTGATAAAGGGGTACCAAGGAGAGGTTGTATCCTGAGTATTGATTAAGTTTGTAGTTGATAGATTTTCTAATGATATATAGTCTGTTAACAAGTTTTTCCAATGAGTGATGTGAGCTTTTTTCCTAGATTTCCAGTTCATGAGGATTGTTTTCTTGGCGATAGTCAGCGCTACCAGCAGTGTTTTATTGCAGGAGTTGCTTAAATTGACTGTGGATGTATCACCAAGTATGCATAAGGAAGGGGATGCTGGGATGTGACAGCCAAAGATGGAAGAGAGAGATTTTGTGACACTCACCCAGAAGTGGTTGATTGGAGTGCAATGCCAAACCGCATGAATGTATGTATCTGGGTTATTTTGTGTGCAGTGAGTGCAAAGATCCGAGCCAAACCCCATTTTAGCCAATTTATGTGCAGTGAAGTGGAATCTGTGAAGAACCTTGTATTGTATTAGTTGTAGATTACTATTCTTTGTCATGAGGTAGATGTTTTTGCACATTTTGGTCCAGAAGTCGGCACCGGGAGTAATTGATAAGTCTGATTCCCATTTGTGATATGGCAGGCCAATTGTTTTTTCTGAACGAGATATAATTTTGTAAATTTGGGAGAGTATTTTTTTGGGAGAGGGAATATTAAGCAGCTCTGAGATTGGTGGGGGAATGTCAAGGTTAGCTGTCTGGATGTTAATTTTTCCTAGGATAGATGATTTAATTTGCAGGTATTGTAAGAAGTGTTTACTCTCGATGCCGTGCTTCTGGACCAAACAGGAAAATGAGGCCAGATTATTGTCTTGAAGAATGTGTTGAAGGTGAGTGATGCCCTTTCCCATCCATGTGTGAAAGTTAAGTGTTTTTTTATTGACGGTGAAATCTGGGTTATTCCAAATCGGGGTGCGAATTGATGGTGCTATAGGTGAATCAGTGATGTGGTAGAATCTCCACCAGGCTGTCAGAGTAGCTGAAATTGTTGGGGCTTTGAAGGATGGATGTTTTTTGACCGACTGACTGCAGAAAGGGAGATCTGATATTTTAATTTCTTTACAGATTGTTTGTTCTAGGTCTAACCAGGTGTTGTCTGAGGGGGTGGGGTGTAGCCATTTGTGGATGAAGTGGAGCTGGTTGGCCAGGGCATAGTGCTGGAAGTGTGGGGCCTCTAGTCCTCCCATTGCTTTTGGTTTTTGGAGAGTGGCGAGTTTGATCCTTGGGGTCTTATCTTTCCAGTAGAATTTAGTGATTAATGAATCGAGAGACTTAAACCAGAGGGTGGTGGGCTGGGTTGGAATCATAGAGAATAGATAGTTTATTTTGGGCAGTATTGTCATTTTGATTACTGAGATTCTGCCCATGATGGATAATGGGAGGTTCTTCCAGCGTTGAAGGTCATGATCTATTGAAGTGAGTAGAGGGGAATAATTTAGGCTAAATAAGTCTGACAGCCTGGGGGAGACTTTTATCCCTAAGTAAGTGATATAGTTAGTGCAGAGTGGGATAGGTGAAGAGTTGGCTGTCACATCCCAGCTGTTGGGATGTAATGGGAGAACTGCAGATTTATTCCAATTGATTGAGTATTCAGAAATTTTAGAGAATGTGTCAATGAGTTTGATGGTTTCTTCTACTGATGTTGTGGGGTCTTGAAGAAAGAGAAGAATGTCGTCAGCATAAAGACTGATTTTGTGGTGCATATATGGAGTCTGGACACCTTTGATGAGGGGGTTCTGACGGATGGCAGCTGCTAGGGGTTCAATGAAGATTGTAAATAGTGAGGGGGAGAGTGGGCACCCCTGTCTAGTTCCCCGGTGAAGAGTGAAACTTTGTGATGTTAGTCCATTGGTGATTACTGTGGCTGAAGGAGAGGTATATAGAAGTTTAATCCAGTTAATGAACGACTCCCCGAAGCCAAACCTCCCTAATGTGGAAAACAGGAAATTCCAGTTCACCCTATCAAAAGCTTTTTCTGCGTCCAGAGTTGCTATGATGGTATTATCTTGAAAATTTGTAGAGTGATACATTATATTTAACAGTCTGCGGGTGTTGGTGGATGAAATTCTACCTTTAATGAAGCCTGTTTGGTCTGGGTGGATAATGGATGGGGTGACCTCTGCTAATCTGTGTGCTAGCATTTTTGCGATTATCTTATTGTCCACATTGAGGAGAGAAATTGGTCGGTAACTGGATGGCATTGTTGGGTCCTTATTGGGCTTGAGGAGCAGTGAAATTGAGGCTGTGGTGGAACTAGTTGGAAGACGTCCTTTCTGTTTTGATTCATTAATCATTCTGATGAAAAGTGGAGCTAAGATGGTCCAAAATTGTTTGTAGAACTCAGCAGGAAAGCCATCCGGACCTGGTGCTTTATTATCGGGCATCTGTTTCAGGGCATCAAACAGTTCTTGTTGAGTTATAGGTGATTCTAGGTTTTTTATTTCGGTCTCATTGACTTGTGGTAATTCGATGCTGTTTAGGAAAGAGTCTATGAATTCCTGGTTGGGGTTTATTTCTGAAGAATATAGTTTATTGTAAAACTGGTAAAAAACATGATTTATTTCTTCAGGTGAGCTGGTTAGCTTCCCTGCTGAGTTCTTTATGACCGGGATTGTTGATTTTTCTTTGTTACGTTGGATTTGATTTGCTAAGTATTTACCTGATTTATTGCTATGGTGGAAGTTTTCCTGCCTTAGACGGTGAATCATAAATTGAGTGTGTTTATTGAGTATTTCATTGAGTTTGAATTTATGTTTCCTAAGTTTTGCCTGTGTTTCTTCAGTTGGGTTGCTTGCATTGGTTTCTTCTAACTGTTTAATTTTATTGTTGAGTTCTACTTCCTGTTCTTTTTCCTTCTTTTTTTTGTATACTGAATATGAGATGATTCTTCCTCTGAGTACTGCTTTTCCTGTTTCCCACAGAAGGGAAGGAGATGATTCAGGGGAGCCGTTCATTTCTAGAAAGAATGCCCACTCTCTCCCAACAAAACTGATGAAATTTGGGTCTTGTAAGAGGGATGTATTAAAACGCCATTTGCTAATTGGTCGCTGTTGGTTCGTTATGTTCCATTTAATTGTCACTGGGGCATGATCGCTAATGACTATGGGATGAATAGTTGAATCAGAGATATTTTTCATTATAGAGTTGCTGGTTAGAAAATAATCAATACGGGAATAGGAGTGGTGGACCGGAGAGAAAAAAGAGTAGCATTTGGAGTCTGGGTGCTGAAGCCGCCAACAATCGCCAAGGCCAGAATCGCTCATGAACTGTTTTATTGTTTTTGTGGATTGCCAGATTCGTTTGCTTTTAGAGTGATCAGATCTGTCAAATGTGGGGTCTAACACGGTATTAAAGTCGCCTGCAATTATGATGGGACAGCCAGATAGAGTTGAGATGGAGGTGAAGAGGTTCTGAAAGAAAACTGGGTTGTCTGTATTAGGGCCATAAACATTAACAATTGTTACAGGGGTATTGTGAATTGAAATGTTTATGATGACAAAACGTCCTTCTGGGTCTGTGATGGTGGCGTTATGGATGAATGAGATTCTTTTGTTAATCAGAATGCAAACTCCCCTTTGTTTTGTATTGTAATGAGATGAGAAAATGTGATTGAATTGTCTTGATTTGATGCGGGTGTAGTCTAATTCTGAGAGATGAGTTTCTTGTAGGAGACATATGTCAGCTTTTAAACTATCCAAATGATTTAAGATTTTGAGCCTCTTTGCCTGAGATCCAATCCCACGGATGTTCCAGGTCAGGAATGTAAGTGGTACCATGTTGTGATTGTACAGTTATGAAAATGTTTGATAAGGTGGGTATTGTGTGTGTGAGAGTGTGTGCAGGTGTCCGTTAGATAGGAGAGGGGGAAGGGGGGGTGGAGGAATAGGTATGTAATGTGGTGTGCGAATGAGATGTAAAGGGTAGGGGCTGAGAAGAATATAGAGCATAAAGAGGTAGGAATTTGGTTCTGGAGTGGTGACAGCATGAACATTTCCTGTTTAACATTGAAAACATATAGATCATAATTTGACTTTAGCCTATAGACATAATAAACAAAAACAGACAGGACACACAAGCAAACATGTATAGACAAAACACCATGAATAACATTAAACATTGAGAGAGCAAAAGAGAATGGGTGGGTAGGGGGAGCAAAAGGAATGAAACATAAGAAGAGAGAAGAGAGAGGTGATCCAAGCATAGGCAGTGGGTTAGAGAGAGTTGAGGGTGACAATGTTATAATCAAGATGAATGTTGGCATGAGGTATGATGTGCTATAGCCAGGTGGTGATATTGGGGTTGCGATACAGAGTTCCATTGACATACAGTTTATCGACTGACAGTGCTGCTCGTTTGCCCTCTTGCCTGAGTTGTTTCATTATGGGCAAGAGGGCTCTTCTTCTTTCCTGTATTACTTGTGGGAATTGGTCGTTTAGTCCGAATGAAGTGCCTTTCAGTTCTTTTCCTTTGCTTTTGATGAGTTCTTTGTGTTTGAAGTGTTCGAACTTGGCGATAATTGGAGGAGGTTTTTTATTGTCTTTGGAAGTGAGACGGTGTACACGGTGGAAGGTAATCTTGTCAACTGTTTCTGGCGGTAGTTTGAGAGATGACTGCAAGAATTCTTTAACTGCTTTCTCTGGGTCGTCGGGTGTATCTTTAGAAGTTGGCAGGGGAATTCCGGAAAAAATTAGGTTATCGCGCATGCTGCGGCACTGGAGGTCTAGGATTGTTTCTTTCATGATCCGATTTTCGCTGGTGAGTTGATTAACATGGTCGGATAAGTTTGTGATATTTCCTTTGAGTTCACGGTTTTCTAATGCGAGTGTGTCGATCTGTGATTGGGAAAATTCGAGGCTGGCTTTTAAGTCCTTAATATCTGCGTGCAGATGTTCCAGTATTGCAAGTTTGTTGTTTATGGATTGTAGTAAACTAACCTCGATGGATGTAGAAGTAGCGCAAGCGGTAGGTGATTCTGGTTCAGTCTCTGTTGAGTAGTCACGAGTGCGTTTCTTGCTTGGTTCAGATGACATAACGTCCAGAATGAAGAGGTTGCCGTTGGAAAAGGTGGAGAATATAATCCGGTTTTTGATGAGAGTTGTAGAGAGGTAGTGGTTGTTTTTAGTAGAAGAAAAATAAAGTTTTGTATTTCTGTTTACAAGCGTCAGTGTTCAGTGCGCTGCCATTTTGGATCTCACCCAAAGTCTCGCCTTAAAGTCTTCGCTTTATTTTAAATATCTGCATTGATGGGGGCAGTGGGCAAACGTTAGACCTACTTTCGTTTTGCACTTCAGCTTGTATTCGGTGTAAACAAACAAGCATGCGTGGAAGCCTGGAGTTGTCAGTAGCGTTCTACCTTTGAATAAAATGGGAGTATTACGGGAGGCTACTTTTGTGCCGCTACAGCTATATTTTGCATATTGCAGCCAATACGTCAACTGGGCTAAAAGGCATGTTAGGTTACCTTTCCTTCTCTCACTGCATTCTCAGAATCTCATCCTGTTCCTCCTATATCCAATGAATTCGGTGGATAGAAAAACTAATTTCTTCAATCTTTGCATCTTGGCTGGCTAGTCTAACTTTCCGCTTTTTCTGCGCGCTCTTGGATTTGATAGAAGCGACTACTAGCGAGTCACAACGCGAAACTGCTAACGTTGATGGGAGGTGTAGTTTTTATGCTGCATTTGCGACGTGATTCTATGGTTTGCACCAGTAATGTTTCTCGATGTTGCGGTGTATTTTGTAGACAAATATTGACATGGTTAGAAGTCATTCGCACCAGTGCGCCTAAATATTTTTTTTGCACTCGCACGGCATCATTTTTACTCACATGTGCGAGTGAAATGGGCGCACTGTAGAGCCCTGAAGATGATCGGTTGTTTTCTCTCGACTGATTTCACCCCCCCCTTAATGAATCAACTCATTAATGGTTTGATTGGTTATTATTTCCCCCAAGGAGGTTGTTTTTGGTTTGGTTTGTCTGTCAGTCTGTTTGTTTTGCTAAAACTTTAGACCCCATTTTCATGAGACTTGGTGGAAATGTGTTGCATGGACCAAGGAAGCAGGGCTCGAAATTAACGACGTCCCGGGGACCATAAAAAATGCTTCCGGGACACAATAGAATGATGTCTGGGACAACTCTGGGACAGTAGAAAAAATGGCAAAGCAAATTTCAAAATAGGTACTTTTTCCCTAAACTGTTCACATGGGAATCTAAACGTATCTTTCTCGTCTGAATAAAATTATACAAAATTTGATCTGGCGTAACGGGCAGCTGTCAAAAGCAGCGTTAGCCAGCTGATCTGTAAAGAAGCGGTTTTGTACACGCAGCCTTACAACACTGTTTACTGCTCTTCAAATCACTGTAGGCTACAATGTTATTTTTGGTACAAATATAGTAAGATACCCAAATGGGGTGCTTGCGTTTCAGGAATCCACCGTATTGGTTAAATGAATATTAAACAAAAATAGGGCACGGGCGGTAGGCCTAATGGGTCACTTTCCGATATTCCTAGGTTAACTTACCTAACTAGCAGGCAGGTAAATGGCATTTGTTTTCATGACATTGTGAACATTTTTGACTGATAGTGTAGGCTTAAGGTTACACTGGTGTTCTAAAAAAAAACAAGATGACAATCCTCTCTGACTAAAACGCTGCGTGTTTTATGTCAGTGACAGACAAACGTCACCATGCTGAGCTAAATAGCCTGCTGCAACTGCGATTTGACAAAACGATAGTGTTGCAAGGTAGCCTATAGTTAGCATTTGACATTTCGCTGTGGCAGTTCTAAGGCCAGGGGTGTCCAAACTAGGGGTGGGCGATATATATCGTCTGCGATAATATCGTGATTGTTGTTTTAACAAAGTGTGCAAATTGACATTGAGTATTTAAATTACTTATTGGGAAAAAACACTCGAAATCACGCACTGAAGACTCATACATTCCCAGGAGGTAGGCTATGCGGGAGAAGTGCAGCAGAGCAAGTGTCACGTGATCACTAGTGGGTCACAACGTTGTCCCACGCAGCCTAATGTTTATTTTGTGCAGCGAGAGTAGCCTACTTGGGATTTTATGCAGCTACTTCTGTTCAAGTAGCATTGATGAGACAGTCACGTTTTTCCCTACACGGTATTATATGGAGAGAAAACATTAGCCTTTGAGTATTTTAATAGTCAGTTGTAAACAAATAACTATTCTCATGTAACTCTTTTGTAAATGGACTGAAGTTCGCTCTAAATATCTATGTTTACCGATTATGCTAACCGTTAGCATCTCTATGGGATTTCTCATATACATTAGCCATAAGCTAACGCATTAGTTTATATTCTGTAACTTGGAATGCTAGCCTACGTGATTGCTCTAAAACAAAACATAGAAGGAAATAACTGAGATGTAGGCTACTCTGTTGGTCTGCTCTTAGTTTTACAGTGAATCCTATGTAAAGGTTTGAAAGGAACTTCAGCTTCAGACTTTCTCTTGGGAAACTGTTAGGCCTATTCATCTTCTCTAATGTAGCTGGCTAGACCATGTCATTGCCACACACACAAGTGGGGGCAGAATTGGAAATGTGTCTAGAGTGACAATTAAAAAGTCACAGGTTAGGTTATTGGTTATTATTGTAATGATGCTATTCATAAATAATGAGCTGTAAAGTAACTCAGACTTTAACAAAAACAATTTTTTAAAGGATATCGACTAATTATCGTTATCGTCAAAATCACAAAAAATATCGAGATATTATTTTTTGTCCATATCGCCCACCCCTAGTCCAAACTGCTGCCCGCCAAGCATTTATTAGTTTATCATAGATCCGGCCCGCCACACACTTTAATCCGGCCTGCCGAGCATTTTAATTAGGTTATCATAGGCCGCTCGCTATTTTTTCCAGCAATAGACGACGTTGTGGTTAACTTTAGGCTACTGCAAACTGCTTTACACTCTTCTTAGAGAACGTTTACAATGTCAAGCTTGTTACATCGAGATACATAGTTTCAGCAGATCCAACTACGTTTTGCTACTTCATTTAATTGGGAACGCATTTGAGTGTGCACGAGAGGGTGAGAGTGCAGCAGGAGAGTAGCCTATCTGACAGCTTCGTGGTAATTTCCCACGCTACATATTGTTTTCACTGAGATCTGTGGCCATGACATCACACCAAACTGACATTGAAATTAAAGACACGTGAAAATAGATTATTGACGGAATGTTTTACAACCCTGTTCGTCAAAACGACGGACAATGAGAACGTCTATTGCAACTTCAAAAAAGAGCCAAAGCGCAATCAGCATATGATTAATGTTAATAAAATGGTGTTTAACAAATTGTTCAGAACTGACATGGTGGACCAGAATGAGTTAATTAAGTGATGCAAGTTACTGATTATTATGCTGTTTATTATGTAGAATGGGAAAAAACAAGAACTTGAATTTGGGACACTGGTGTTTAAGTCCGGGACAGCGCCAAGTAGAATTCAGGACAGCTGCGGGACACTGAGAAAAAAAGTTAATTTCGAGCCCTGCAAGGAAGACCCCATTGCATTTTTGAGTGGATCCAGTTGATGGGCGATTTCATGGTTTAGTTTCACTTTCGCTACAGTTGAGAGGGGCTTTTGTGCTTGGGCTACTAGGTCCGCACTCTCATAGTGTGTTTTCTTCAGTCGTGCCTGATTGATGTGAAAACTACACTTTGAATGCCGAGCTGTTTTTGGAAGCTTTGGCCCAGAGTGCCAGGTATCTAGATCATTGTTGATTTTTGTAGAGCCACAGCATAGTCTATGTTATAACTGTGGACACATACTATTGCTTGTTTGAAAGGTGAGACTTTATAGGTGAGAATAGGGTGAACGGCACTTCTGCATTCGCTTTGCGGCCCTCTATCGGCTATAACCGCACTATGTAAGTTTGCCGGATCGGGTAGCGGATCTGTAGTTTGATGGAATGAGACACGAGAAACTACAAATTTGACTTGCATCTGATGTCACAATACATCATACTTTCATAAAATCATGCAACATATTCTACATTGTCTGTGGGCATTGTTATTTGCAAAGCTGGTGCTGGATAAACAAATAGTGTGCGACAGAGGAAAAGTTCTTTGGTGTTGCTTTAAGCTCTCCGTAGCCGTAGAACCGTTTACTTCTACATGCCTCTGTTCCTGAGAAATTCCAAGCTAAACAGTGGCTAGTTTTCATCAAAATCTGTTTTTTTTTTTTTCCCTCTAGAAATGGAGATATAGCGTCTTTTATGAAATATGCGCTGTTTGACCTGTGTCTATGTGTCTCTGTAAAATTGCCCTTTGACTCTGTACCCACTGGAAGCAGCTTGTGTCAGACTTGTCATTCTTTCCTCTTGATTTATTAGATTTTGCGTACTCTTCAAAATAAACATTAGTTGCTTGTTTATGCAACAAAAATGTTTGAGTCATCTGCTTTTGAAATAATCTCACTACAATTCCCATTTCCACATCCATCTCCATACCCTTATTGTCTTGTTTGAGATACTCACAGTGACGTTATTGCTTAGATAACACAATAATTCCAATGATTCAGGTTCTTATCTGTGTATTGTTTAGAAATCTTTTTTTTCTCAAAAAAAGAATACATTAGTATTCTTTACTAATCATAGAATGGCCCACCATCATGGATCAGATATCCCCTGATCTCAGACATTCTCCTTTTATGAAACAGTTTATATTACATTATTACATTACATTTAGCAGACACTTCTTGACCAAAGTGACTTACATATGTCAGCTATATTACAAGGGATCACATTGTCCCCGGAGCAACTTGGGGTTAAGTGCCTTGCTCAAGGTCACAACGGTGGAAGCCGGGAATTGAACCGACAACTTTCAAGCTACTGCACACTAGCCCAGCTCCTTAACCACTACACTACCACCGCCCCATTATATAAAGGTACTGGTAGCCTCACTCTCATACATTTCTCTATCAGATACCTGAAATGTAATAAGAATTATTTTACTTACAAAAGTACACTAATATGAATCAAGAAATATATCAAATGATTGCATATCTGGATAGGCTTGACGGAGCTTAAATCGGTGTATAGTACATCTTTTGATGACCTAGGACAGAGGAGTAAAGGTAATGAAATTATTCTGAGAATAAGCTACGGCCCATATATAATATCTTATTCCACTGCTTGGTTGAATTTCCCATTGTCCTACGTAATTTGGAACGACCATTAACCGTATGTAATTTGCACACCTATGAAGTAGATCCATTTTTTTGGCCGTATCACACTTATTATATTATATTAATTCGCCGAACTCGTGAAGTTTAAATGAACTGTCACGTTGCATCTGAGCTGTAAAATGCAGACGTTCAGAACATGGCAACATTGTAGCATATGACAGAGGTGGCTTTTAGCTAGATGGATGACAGCAGGCTAAGTAAAATAGCGATGTTTCAAAGGTGAAGTTAATCAGAATCTTGGGATACGCCTGCTTGACAACGGAAGAGGTAGAACTAACGACTGGCCTTTGGCCTTCGCAACCATCCATTTAGAACTAGTAACGGCAGTTTGTTCTGCAAGTTGAGAAATTAGTTGATATGTGTCGTAGTAAATTAGTTCTACAAACAAGACAGTTTTAGCGATTAAAACGTTTAAATTGTATCAGGAAATGAACACAACGCAAGTGGCAACAGTGGAATAAGCGGGATAATGGACTCCACGGTGGTCTGTTCATAGAAATGACTGCACTTACGACGCTTTGCGTCGGGGCCGTTTTACAACCTCGACTGTGCATTAATTTCTGTGAACAGACCACCGTGTCGTCCATTATCCCTTACTAATGTGCCCATGAAGTACGTAACATTGCCACTCTAGCTTATTGTGATTAAGTTCAGACAATCTTATTGATCCTTAGGGCACTTCTGCTTAACAAGTCCACACACACGCCTCAAACTTGCAGACTTTAAACTCATTATGAATGGCCTCTCCTCCACATCCTTTTTTTTCCCCCGTTTTGTTTCATATTTTGGTCTTTTGATCCCTCTCTGGCATGGTCTCAAGTTTCACCTCTTCCAGTCACCGCCGGTTTTGAACGAAGATTCTCTCTGCTGCTGGCTTGGTGTGTATCAATGAGCATCTGCTCTGTTGCCAGGGGCTAGAATCAAGACAAATGGAGTATTGCGCTGAGTGAGGAGAGCTTCAGATTAGCGGCGGTCAACCCAAGATTGTGCTAATGGTCCTAATTAGCCTCTTATTACGCCAGACATCAGCAGGGAGAGACTGGCGAGGACACACATGCCTGGGTGGATGTCAAAAGGGTGTCCACTGGTTTTAAGAATATAAACTCCAGAATTCCAGAGCAGATGGTCACAGTTTCTGCCTCAAGACTTGAAATTGATGCACTTTGACAAGATCTGGTAAATGTTAGGCTATTTTGCTTCTTTTGTTTGTTGCAACATGAATCTTAACTGAAATCAAACCGGGATTGCCAAATAACATTGCATTGACTGTTTGGGGTCTGACTGTCTTCTCGAGGTTTCTCACACACGCACTGTCTTCTCCAGGTTTCTCACAACACGCACGCATGCATCCATAAGGAGTTGTCATCGAGAGAAATTTTTGTTTGCTTAATTGAAATATACATGTTCAGAGTGTTCACAACTGTCTGTATCTCCAACAAAATGTACACCAAGATGGGGAATGCGTAGTATAGTTTCTTGACTTGCTTGTAGCTTTGATTGTGCTGAACAGCTGCTCAAGAGCTTCAATTTGGCCTCAAGTTGGAACTGCATTCCACATTAAACGGAACATCAACACACCATCCAATGCCCATCTGAGGTCCCACGTCTTATCCGGATCCCACAGCCAGCCCTTCAAGTGGCTCCTAATGATTTTTTGACAGATTTAATTATTTATGTATTTATTCACTACTGCAAATAGCAGTCTCTCACCACAAATGAGACTGTGGTAAGAAAGTGTCAATTTTGAACTTCGCTTGTCCGTAATGCAAAGCAGGCGAGTGCAAATCCAGTCGGTGTGCATCTAGAGCTTTTTTGTCTGCTATGCCACTGCATTGCAGATTGAGCTTTACTGAACTGAGGTGCATTCAAATTTGCAAACATTAGGCGAAGTTTTCAAAACAGTTTTCTGCAAACAGTTTTCTGTTTGCCTTGAGTTCTTGGCGGAAGTAAAACACTTACAAACAGTTTGAAAAGGTAGTTCTCTGCAAACATGGAGTGGAGCTGGACAAGTGTTACTGTTACAATGGAATGTTTACACCAAATTGTTCAAATTCAGAGAAGACATTCACCATGAATGTTCGCCACTGTTTTTTGAACGCACCTCTGGTCTGGCTCCACCACGCTGGTTTGCTGTCCAAGTTAGCTTGGTTCTTCAGTGCTGGTCTGGCTCTGGAGAACCAAGCCAGAGATGTGACCGAAGCAGATTAGCTGAGCATGTTACAATCTGCAGCTATAATTTCAACCAACCAGAAGGGTTACAGCAATTAAGTCATCCACTCACTGTTATCCCTCTCACCTTCTCTGTGTCTTTACTCAACAGAACTCCAAGGTTCATATCCTGGACACAGAGACGTTTGAAACCACATTCGGACCCAAGGCTCAGCGTAAAAGGCCTAGCTTAGTGGTGGGGGATGTGCAAGACCTTTTGGAACAGGCCCAGGCTTCTGCAGAAAGCTACAGTGCCGACAAGGACCGGGATCTGGTCACAGAGGACAGTGGCATCAGGTAAACATTCAGCAGGGATTCAGCAGTGCAGCTTATTTCAGATATAAGCACACACTAGCTGATGGGTATACATTCCATAATTCCCAGGGAAAGTCTTTTGCAGATGTGATGCCATAACTTATTTTCATGGTTTTCTTGCCATTACTGGTGGGTGATTCTCCAACTATGGTACTTTTTCTGTCCTTGACATATGTTAAAAAAAAATAAAAAACATTTCCACTTTTTAATTTTTTCACACTTACTACATATTTAGGGGAACCTATATATAAAAAAAAATCATTGTTCAATGATGTTGTTTTTTATAAAATAGAAGACATTTTAGATGCGTTTTTTACTATTTTGCCTCTGTCCCTAGGCCAGACTTTGGGTCTTCGACCTTATCCCACATCTAATCTAATACTGATATAATTTTAAATTCAAACACAAAGTATGCATTATAACCCAATTCATTCAAATCTACTATTTGCTTTTATATTTCTTTTCAATTTGGCATATTTTAAAAATGTTAAAACACTTGTCCCTTGGGTTCTCCGTCATTTCCACACCTCTGCATAAAATGCAATCCCAGGCTCAGTATTCTAGATTTGTATACTCAGTAACCATAGCAACTGACACTCCAGAGGGATCCACATGGCTGAATGAAAGAATGATCCCAGCAGAGGTTAATACATAGGAGATATATCAAGGTAAATATGAGAAATACTGAGAGTATGTTTATTGTACGTCATTTCTGAACCGCTCCTAATTCATTCCGATGGGAAAAAATTCTGGATTTTTACAATTTCATTAGGTGTAATTTGAGATTATTTAATGCTAACTCTAAAACTAACACTAACAGGCTAGTCAAACATGAGATATTAGAGGGAAAGTGGGAAAATGTCATTTCCACGACCGTCTTTTCCACATCTGTCTCCATGGTAAGTGATAAAGACAGGTTGGCTTGTTTTTTTTTTTCGGTTGTGGAAATGACCATTGCTTTTGCGATGTCTAGATGAATGTCAAAAAATACATATTATTCCATAAAAATCAGCACAGCCAACCTCAGGGCAGGTATCTAGGCATACTGGGGAAACAAATTATGCCAGTCATATTTTAATTAAAAATGTTTCATTTTCTGAAAATGTCCAGGTCCAAAAAGTACCATAGTTGGAGAATCACCCTGGTATTCATGGAACAGTGCAGATTATAGTCAGCTCTCAGAGACTGTGCTTTGAAAGATTCATTGTTACCATGGATTCTGTTCCTCAAAACAAAGAGAAGAGGAATTAGATGGGTTTCTCTTCTGCGTATCTCTTGTCACTGTCTTTTATCTCTGGTCATTAATCAGTACTTGCTGGTGCTTCCAGGAACGAAGCTCGTGAGGAGATCTTCAAGAAGGGCCAGTCCAAAAGGATTTGGGGTGAACTTTATAAGGTAACCAAACTCTGCTTGCTTTAAAGGGGGTTATGTGGAGTTTTTTAGTTTTGAAATGTGAAGAAGAAACAAATGACAGACAAAATTAACAGAAATTGAAGAAACAACCATTTTGACGTAATTCCAAAGCCGTCTATGCTCTGTGTTGCCCAGCAATCCTCTAGACTTAGCATTCAGCAAAAGTTAGCAAGAGTGGCGTGTCGCTGCGTTCAAGACAACTTGAACCCTACAGAACTCCGCACCTATAAGACAATTTCTCTCATCCTGTTGTGAAAGACGAAGCGAACAGGTTTGTCAAATTATCAAATAATACCTTCTCAGGATGACCTCTAAACCTCCATCGGTTCCCCACCTCAGGTGATCGATTCCTCGGATGTCATCATTCAGGTTCTGGATGCTCGTGACCCCATCGGCACGCGCTCTAAGAACATCGAGACCTATCTCAAGAAGGAGAAGCCCTGGAAGCACCTCATCTTTGTGCTCAACAAGTGCGACCTCATTCCCACCTGGGTCACGGTAAGCAGAGCCTGTGGTACATGCTTCCCCAGCGTGGTGATGGAGAATAAATTAACTTTTTCTCTGCTTCTCTGCCTGAAGGCCCTTGCCTCTTGTTTCTGTTTTGGTTTACGTGTGTGTATCTCAACCGCACCACTTTTGTTTCCACGTGCGCATGTGTGTGTGTGCAGAAAAACAAAACAAGGGGTCACCAAACAGGAAGCTAATTGCCTGTTCCACAAGATTTGTTTATGGGCGTGAGATCACCACACCAAAGCTTGCATATTTCTTGTTTTGTCTCGTTTTGTTTGGGAGTCCCGTGCCAGGTACCTTTGTGCGCTGTGTTAATGCTTGCTTTGTGTGCATACAACATGTTTAAATGGAAATCTTTTGTCAGGTTTTTCCCCTGGTGCGGCCTTGCCAGTTCTGGTTCGTTGGTTCGTTTACCACTAGGAGTATTTATCTTTGCCGTGTGTGTGTGTGTGTGTGTGCGCGCGCGCGCGCGCTCATAGAGATGAATAAGGTTAGTGTCATCACAGTGTGGACTTAATGGGCATAGACATAGTCATAACTAGCTTATTAAATGAGTTTCCAAGCGTGTCCATGTTTTGTGTGTTTGATTTGTCTATCTTTGTCCATGAGAATAAGTTGTAGTGAAGGGATGAGTGTGTGTTTGTGAGTGAAAGCCAGAGAGAGAGAAACAAATAAAAGATGGAGAGAGAATCAGTGATGTATGTGCCAACTGTGATTTTGTGTCTGCTGTTCTGTGAGTAGGGCTTGGCTATGTTTTTGTAAAAGGTTGATATATGTGCTCATATTTTGTGTGTGTGTTTTTGTGCTTCAGAAACGCTGGGTGGCCTTGCTGTCCCATGACTACCCCACGCTGGCCTTCCACGCCAGCCTCACCAACTCCTTTGGCAAGGGCTCCCTCATCCAACTCCTCCGCCAGTTTGGCAAGGTACGCTCCTCTGGCCCCTTCACGCTAGACACAAACTTCAGCAACACCCTTTTTTTTTTATCCTTTTTTTTCTTTTATTCCCCCTGTTTTTCGTGATTCCTCATCTGTGTTTCCCCCATCGCTGCCTGTCATGGTGTGTGTTTCCAAGAGTTGGACAAATGTGTGAAGAAGTGAGTGATCAAGCACGCACTCGTACCAACACACACACACACACACACACACACACACACAGTTATTTTGTCATGCTTGAGTCCCGGGTGAGAGGTGAATGGACGGTGAGCCATGTAGCACAGCCCCAACGTTATCCCCCAAATGCCCCAGCATCACCTCTCCTCCCCAGCCATTGCCCCTGGACTACACATCTGTGATCGGTCGGTCAGCCCATATTTATAGGGTCTGGGCCATAAACAAGCTGGACTTGGAAACCCTAAAAAGATCGTGCATGCCTGAGCAAATAAATTCAGTTGATGGTTATACTACTGATATACCCCTTTTAGCTGAGCAAGGCCGAGAATACCAGTTATTATGGCGTAGTTGTAAATCTTTAGTCATAATAACTTTGAAGGGTGTTCCACGAAACAAACCCCTATTTTCTGCTTTAAAAATATTGACTAAACCACCAGAACTAATGTTATGTCTCATGTCGAACTTGGAGAGCCTGCTAGAAGATAATGCGGTGTCCGAGTCATTTTAAAGTGTTGCACAATGACCGAAGTGACGTACTGTTTTTTGAATCCTTTGTTACCAGTGTGATGGTTTGCCATTACTCTTGAACATTTGCTATTTTTTAAGAAAGCAGAACGTAGAAGAACTGCACCCTTTTGTAACGGTCATCTTCATTTTTATTTTAACTTCGTTTTCCTTTCATATTTACATTCTGAATTTTGTCTTTTACTGTCCCATTTGTTTCTCATTTCTTGTCCTTGCTATTGCAGCTCCACACAGACAAAAAGCAGATTAGCGTCGGCTTCATTGGTTACCCTAACGTTGGAAAGAGCTCCATCATCAACACCCTGCGCTCCAAAAAAGTGTGCAACGTGGCGCCTCTCGCTGGCGAGACTAAGGTAAGGCCTTCTAAAGCTGCTTTCTCACCTCGTCCTTCGTTTCACCCATAATGCAAATTCCGAACGCCTTGTACTTCTTACTCATTGGGGTGTGTTCAAGTGTTCTTCAAGTAAATGGCTTGTAATGTGTTCAGCACTCTTCCCCCATCCCCACCCTCTGCCCCCTTTTGACAGAGGTAATTTATTTGTCTGGCATTTTTCGTGAGAATCACTCTTTGTGGTTCATTATAATAGCTTTGGCTTCTCCTTCCCCAACATGCATTTAATGGAGCTTATTTTGTTCCAAACTTCAGGTTTCTTGAGGACACTTGTGCTTGTGGGGCAGCAACATGTATTTTTTTTTTTTTTATATTTTGTCTCTGTCACAAGGCCATGTCTCATTCAATTTATTATAGTTATTTTTAACATTCAATCAATGATGTTTTCTCCATTTATGACCCATCACTATGTCGATTATGACACTGAGCCCTCATTCCCAAAATTCGGAATGGTAGTATATAATTCATTCATTTTCCCAGTCTGGAGTCATGCGTGGCCGAGCCATATTGGACAGCTTTGACACGAGTGTGTTTTGGTGGAGAATGCGAACCTCCTGTAGCTTTCCAGCAGGCCTTGTTGGCCCTAAACACATGTATGTGTGCGTTTGTGTCAAAATGACCCTCTCCCCCTTACCCTGTCAGTCGTTTCCTCTGGTTGTACAAACAGGCAGTGAGTAATGGTTTTCCAGAAGGAGATGAGAGGAGGAGGTACGGAAGGGCTCATGATGGCTCTTTTTCTAAAATCCAGATTGAAAACAGCCATCCTCCACTCTTGGGGATCCTTTAATATGTTTTTCCCTCTAACAAAATGTCTCCTTAGATGTTTTGCCCTTTATCTAAACATCTCCTGAACACTGTTGGCAGTGATGCCCGTGTTGAATGGTAGAATAGTTTGCCTGGTAGCGTGTATTCCATGTGTGTCTCCCTTCTCACCCTTCCAGGTTTGGCAGTACATTACCCTAATGAGACGCATTTTCCTCATCGACTGTCCAGGTGTTGTGTATCCCTCAGAGGACAGCGAGTCCGACATTGTTCTCAAAGGGGTGGTAAGACATGATCCCAGCTCCCTTTCTTTCTTTCTTTCTTTCTTTCTCTCTCTCTCCCCTGATCGGTCACTATCAAACGTGTGTATCATTCATTCACGTTCCCCATTGAAGTGGATCTCTCATCCGTGAATTTTCCTCGGCCAGGTTCAAGTTGAGAAGATCCGCAACCCAGAAGACCACATTGGCGCAGTTCTGGAGAGGGCCAAGGCTGAGTACATCCAGAAGACCTACCGAATTCCGTCTTGGACATCCGCCGAGGATTTCCTGGAAAAGCTCGCATTCCGCACGGGAAAACTCCTTAAGGTCTGGCCTCCAGAAGCGCAACACAAAACATGTACTACCTACGTATGTTGAGTGTGTGTGTGTGTGTGTGTGCGCGCGTGTGTGTTTGTTTATCTAACTTTACAAGTAAACAGGCCTCATGAGTCACGTCCGGCCCTGCTGGGTGGAAACGAGCTGGGTTGTGCCAGCAGGAGCTGGTAGAGTGAGTCAGTCGTGCACATGAACCCTTCGTGCACTTCCTGGCCGGGTCGGCTGGGGCCTGCCTTGGCCATCTCCGCTAGCAGCAGCAGCAGGAGCAGCTGCACAACTCCCTCCTCGACCCTCAGGAACCAGCAGGCCCGCTTAATCAGAGCCATACACCCAGATACCAACAAATGAACGTTGCGCCAGACACCCAACACTGGGGGAAAGTGCTGCTCAGGAGAGGATGACCACATTGGGTCTTCATCCGGAGCTGGGGATGACGTTTTGAGGCCAACTCATTAGATCGGATCTGGTTTATCTGAAAGGGAACAAGTTGTTTTGGTTAATGACTGAGTTTAGATCACACTCTTTGAGGCTTCCGTTGAGTTATGAAAATGTGTTTTAAATTCAGCCTCTGTGTATGTGTGTACGTCTTTGATTGCTGCAGGGTGGTGAGCCTGACCTTCCCACCGTGTCCAAGATGGTGCTGAATGACTGGCAGCGGGGGCGCATTCCCTTTTTTGTGAAGCCCCCTGGCATGGACACAGACGACGAGGTGAGCAAACAGGACAAAGGGCCTTGGACTTCAGCCACAATGTAAAAAATTGCAAATGTACTACTCTGCTCTGCCACCCTCTGGTAAAATGCAAGGATTCCATACTCAGTTGCATTTGTATGCTTTTAAGAAATTGATGGGTCACATTGACACCATTTTGTGTAAAGGAATTATGTTTTGGAATAATATTGTGACTGTTTGTGAAGGGATATTGAGCAAGTTTTGGTTGGCCTTTTCACTGGTTACATATCGGTTTCCATCCCAGGCGCATCCCATGCCCTTGGCAGGCCCTGCTGAAGAAGCCGAGCAGGCTGTGTGTGAGGGGGAGATGGAGGCCCAGGCCGCAGTGTCATCCTCTGACCAAGAGGCCCAGGAGCAGCACAAACACCGGCAAGAGCAGGTCGGCAAGATGCTGTCCAGCATCCGGCAGAACTTCGGCAAGATCAACGTGGCACCCGAGTTCACAGAGGAGGACCTTGTGCCTGTCGAGATGCCTGACCTTGCCGACCTGTCCGGCAGTGAGGGTGGGGACGATGACGAGGAGGATGGGGAGGGTAGCGAGGAAGGAGACAATGGTGAGGACAAGGAAGGAGAGAAGGAGGATGAAGAGAAACCAACGGAGAAAGCCGGGGGCTCAAAGACCAAGGGTGCACGCGAGGTGAACAAGGAGCTGGATGAGAAGATTGCCAAGTTAAAGCATTTCCTGGACCGGGCAAAGTCCAAGCACTTCTCGGCTATCCGGTCAGTGTTCCATTTTTTTTGTCTCTCACCCCTTTGATATGCAGCACTGTTCGCCAGGAGTTCTTGAGTGAGTGAGTCGGTGAAGGGGGGCCGCTGAAGGGGTGAACTTGTGCCCCTCTCCAGATTGCTGGCCTTTGGCAGAATCTGGCTTGTCTTCCCGATTTGCCTCTGGCACATCTGCTTGATTCATGCTGCTGTCTTTTACGTCATTGTACTTGTTTGTTGTTGTGAAATTTCACATCAGGGCTTGGCCAAGGACTGGTCCGAAACACTGACCCCCCAAACCTTTGGTAACGGGTAGCTGAAATTGTGAGTAATGTTGTTCTCCTTCTGTTCCTTTTAAAGGATCCCAAAAGGTCTTTCAGAGAAAGTGTTTGCAGACATGAAGGCAAAGCAGACAGCAGCTGATAAATCTAAACGCACAAAAGGTAACCACCTAATCTGAGAACACCTTTTTTTTTTATCTCTTCAGCATGCTGAAATTGGTGCTTTGTGCTTTGACTGCAAGCTTACTTGCTTGATATGTGAAGTTTGAGAAAATGCTTTGACCAAAGATAGACAAAAACAATAAGAAATCCATTGGCCTCCATTGGCCTTGTGCAAGTTGCTTGTATTTGACCTTCCCCATAGTTGTATCCATTTCTCTTGGAAAGCATACACCATTATAGAAAAAAAGAACAGCAATCAAAAAGTGATTTATCTAAATTACAATTGACGACATATGTCATTATTACCCTTTATTCATGGGTTTCATCAGGTCCCTTGCCACAGGTGTATAGAATTAAGCACCTAGTGGTGCTTGATGTTATACACCTGTGGCAGGGGACCATATGAAAATCATGAATATGAAATATGTGCATTCTTTTTATATGCAAACTATTTATTTTCTCCACCAAGGAGTTTGCTCATACTATTTGTGGCTAAATGAGGACAACTGTAAACTTCAGGGATGAAAGACAGGCTTCTGGACTCACTTTCTCTTACAATTGTATTGACATACTCAAGCCAATTCAGATTTTATAATGATTAATGTGGTGACCGACATGAACACTTACTAAAGAGGCATTACAGAGTTAACTTCATCCGACCTGTGTAAAGGATCCATATATTTTTTTTTTTTTTTTTTTTTTTTTAAAACTTCATAAGTGGTCCTCTTGGTATAGCTTTTGTATGTAGCATGGATGCCTGCAGTGCGTCACTGGGTTGTGATATTGCTGATGTTTTGGGTCCATACATGGTAATTGACTTGTGAATTTATCTGATTCCTAAACGTATTCTCTTCACCATCTCTTACGCAGGCATGACGCAGGTGGGCAGAAAGAGGAAGGCTGAGGATGATGAAGAGCCAGAGAGGAGACGAAAGAAGCTCACGTCTAAAGAGGTACGACTTGGCGAGTTCTTCCCGCATGCCTCATCTGTCTGGGTTGACACCACAGATGGATGATGGCCTCCAAGATGTGCTTCCTGCTGTTTCTCAAGTCGAATCGCTTGCATTTGTCTTATCTCTCCGTAATTCTGTCTCTCTCCCCACTGTCTGTCTCTGCAGAAGCGAAGGATCGACCGCTCCCAGAAGACGAAAAAGGTCGGAGTGCGATATTATGATACGCACAACGTCAAGAACAAGAACAAGAACAAACAAATACCCACAGAGGGCAAAAAAGCCAAGCGATCCAAGCGATAAGCACTTGGGCTCCTCAAATCTGCATCTTTCAATGGACATTTTGTGCAAGTGTATGGCTGGAGGTGGGAATTTTATTGGTGTATTTAAGAGTCTGATGTGTCTGTCATTGGAATAGGCAAAAAAATGCTTTTTTGATCACCTTCATTTACTCACCGTCCTTGGTGAAAGTGATGGCCTGCTAATACTTGCTGCTGTCTTAAAACCAACATTGTTCTGTATAGAACGTCAGAATGTTCTTATCTAAAATCCAGCCATTCTGCTGCATGTCAACCAATGATCTGTCAGTGGCTTGTACACTGGAGTGGCTTGTCTCTGCATCTGTTAATAAAGAAGCACAGAGGCAACTGACTTTTTTTATTCAATGTTCTTTACTGCAAAAGAAAGATTTTGGCTTTGGAAGTGTATATTTTCATGAATATGCATTGAAAGAACAGTTATGTGCAGGGCTTCATCAAACAGCAACTTCAATGTCCAACACAGGATTATTATTTCTTTGGAGCGATGATTCCTTCCAACTGGGTCTGTAAAGATAAGAAAAGCATTTGCAAATAAAATATTATCGCCTTCATATAGTGTGCCCCTAATGGAGGGGTAAAAATAAAACATATTATTTATTCAGTTGGACCTAGGGAAATTATTCACTTGTTGATACTGACAACTGGATTACACAACTCCTTTTTGCAAATGCATTTTATTTTTTAACAATTGCAGTTGCATTTCCTGAGATTGCATTGCCATTATTTACAGTTGTAAACAAGTGTTTGGTCAAAGTGATGAATTTAATACAGAGGAGCTACGGTATATTACCAAATTCATTCACTGGTAGACTGGATGTATAAGTATATATACTCTTTTGATCCCGTGAGGGGAAACTTGGTCTCTGCATTTATCCCAATCCGTGAATTAGTGAAACACACTCAGCACACAGTGAACACACAGTGAGGTGAAGCACACACTAATCCCGGCGCAGTGAGCTGCCTGCAACAACAGTAGCGCTCGGGGAGCAGTGAGGGGTTAGGTGCCTTGCTCAAGGGCACTTCAGCCGTGCCTACTAGTCGGGGTTCGAACCGGCAACCCTCCGGTTACAAATCCGAAGCGCTAACCAGTAGGCCACGGCTGCCCCCTAAAAAGTAAAGACAGAAACTACATGCCCCACAATCTCTTGAAAGCAAAGACTAGATATTTATTCATTTACTAAACTGTTTTGGCAAAAGAGACTTAGTTTTTGTGCAAGCTATACATTTTGTCAGTATGGCAGTTACCCTGGAATTGAACCAATTCAATTGATGCCATGCTTTACTAATTACTAAAGGAATAAGGAATTATGATAATTGGTATGTCCATGACATTGTAGTATTTTCATCAGAACATTACAAAAGAAAAACAAATTGCCGTAAAATGTTGCTGTCTTATTAAATATTTTTGCTATGGTATTTTGCAGTACCCCATCAGCTGAGTGAGTCAGTGAGTGCATCTGCTCCATGGGGAGCTTCAGAAGTGCAAATCCACCTTTTGTTGAGAGTGAGAGACTAGCTGGTCCCAGCATTGACGCCAGCCTACCTTGAGTTGCTGGTTGGTGCGCTTGAGGAACTGGAGCTCCTCTGTGTGCTTCTTCTCCTCTACCTGCCGCCGCTCCGCCTCTCTCTTCTCGATGGCCTCACATTTGGCCTTCTGCTCGTTCACCTGCCTCTCCAGGTCCCGCTTTTCCATCTCCAGGCCTGCGATCTATGGAGCAGGTCAACAATTCCTCAGACCAGAGGTCTCAACCTTTTTGGGGCTAAGGCACATCAAAGGTCAAACCAAAGCGCCAAGGCACTGTGATTTATAGTTACATATTGTGAAGTATCATACACATTATTATTTTTCTATACGGAGTGTTCATGAGTTGAGAATACAGCGATTCATGCTCACATGTTGACTGAGCTCTAACAAATCTGTAGTCTTATTAGGCTACTTTATAACAACCACTACTTTAAATGACTACCCAAAACCATTTTAATCTTAAAAGAAGCTTTGACATTGATGCATTTCAAAATAGCCCTCTAGCCTTATTTCATGAATCTGTATAAAACCGCATTGTGTTTCTCAAAATTTCATGGCACACCTCACGGCACACCAGACCGTTTGAGAATCATTGCCTCAGACCAATGTTGATCTGATCCCACCGTCAAACTTGTATTGATTTCGCAACAACTAGGTGTCTATACTAGCCTGGAAAATCCAGACCAGTGTTGCCAACTTAGCGACTTTGTTGCCATATTTAGCGAGATTTCAGACCCCCCAAGCGACTTTTTTTGTAAAAAGCGACTAGCGACAAATCTAGCTATTTTTTTCTGCCGTTCTTGGAGACTTTTTGAGAGCTGTGCAAAGCAAATGCAGCAGTTGGGAATAGGTTGGAAATGACTGCTTTTCAGCCACTTAATGCTCATTCTGGTGTATACTATGACAAGATGTACAGAAGTGTAAAGTGTATCAATTACCACAAGTATATTAAATTAAATATATTTAAATTAGGCTCTTAAAGTTGTCTATTTCAGTAGGTCTAGGAGGAAAGCAAACAAGTGTAAAGGGGAATTAAAGGGCCATCACCGTTTTTTTTTTTTTTTTTTTTTTGGGGGGGGGGGGGGCGTGGTCACGACCTGGTGACGTAATTGATCTGTAAATTAGTGTGTGACGTCATCTAGCGACATTTAGCGACTTTTGGAGCTGGCTTTAGCTACTTTCCATTTGAAATAGTTGGCAACACTGATCCAGACCCTGATAATCTAGAAAGATTAAGGGTCTGTGGCCGGTTGCACAAAGCACCTTAAGTTTTTTCCCTTAAGTATGACCCTTAAGGCTTAATTTCTCCTTAGGTAAGGGATTTACTTAAGGGTGTTGCACAGAATACCTTAAAATGTTTCCTTAGTTAAGGAGAAACGTTAAGCGATTTACTGCATTGAAAGGGATTTTCCGGCACAAATTCTATCGTTTCCACGGAGATTGTTGCCTTTGCCACGATGCCGTTAACCCACCGAACACAGTAAAGCTTAATGATCTTATCATTCATCTTACCATAATAATATTTGCGGAAATTATCCAGGTAGCAAGTAAAGCATGTTATATACATGAACTGAACAATACTAGTTGGCAAGTTAGAGATGATCCTGACTGTCATCAGTGCACCAACGTTTTACCTAGCGAACCGAACCGAAGTTCATAGGCTAACAAGACATCCACATGAATTGTTAACGTTAGCCTACGTAAACTAGCCTACACAATAACAATACGGCATGTTTCTGATAAAAGCTAGGCCTATTTCACAGAGATAATATATAATATATAAATAATACACTTCATTTATCAGCATAAATTCAGTTAATAATATGGTTAAGGTATAGTCAGATGTCCCTTAGGTTTTTCCCCTTAGTTGGACTACAAAGGTTGTTTGTGCAACAGTTTTAAGGAATTCTTACAAGATAAGGACTAACCCTTAAAATGTTAAGGAAATCTTAAGGAGAAAACTTAAGGGTGTTTGTGCAACCGTTTTTATTTTAAGGGACCCTTAAATCAGATTTTAAGGGAAACACTTAACTTAAGGGGCTTTGTGTAACCGGCCACTGGCCAAGAACAATGTAATGGCCCAAGCAACAAGCATGCATTTCAAAATCTCACTGCACGCAATCAGATAACACTACGACCAATGTGTACTGTCCTCCAACGTTGCAGCGCTGTCTTTATCAGTTTACTGTAGCTGGTTCCCCGGAATGTTGGGGTAAAAGTAACGTGCATCATTGGTCAATCAATTCCATTGTGCTCTCGCGAGAACTCTGGATTTCCAGGGTATGTCTATACACTATTAGGTGTATTCCTTTATCTTCCCAAACACTAGATTGCCTCAGACTTGGGCTGACCCACGCCTACCTTCTTCTCCGTGTCAGACTTGTCCTGCTCAGCCTGCAGAGCTTTCCTCATGCCGAAAGCCACGCTGCTCTCGTACAGTGTCTGGTAAGCAGCAATGGTCATGCGGATCTCATCTCGAACCCGCAACAGTAGCAGCCCCCTCTCAGAGCAGTTTATTGTGACCTGCCTGATGAGTTCATCTACAGAAAAACAGATAGGGACAAACTCAACAGATAACATTTATGAAACACATGCATGCACTTACTTCAGTTATGTGGATTTAGATTTCATCATGAATCAAAATCTCTAGTAACGTGGGAGTCCTCAATTGTTTTGCAAGTATAGCAGACATTAGTTTACATATCTTTTATAAGCTATCTCTCACATTCATACATGCTTCCACTCCCAAATAAACTGACTTGAAAGAACAACAATTGACATCACAGCCTGATGTGCAGGTTTGGCCCCCTACCAAAGCACTGCGTGTAGAGCTCTCTGCGAACAGGACAGATGCCTGTCTCCCTGGCCTGCCTCTGCTGCAGCTTCATGTCCAGCTGTTCCTGCAGGTGCACCACATCCATGCGTGTGCAGGGCGTGCTGGCCACCTGTTGCACCCACAGCTGGTTGTTTTCCATCCATTCCCTGCAAGACACAACCCACATGGACACACAGAGAGGGCACGGATGTGTGCACACATGGGATTAAACAGTCTATGCTGGAGCCCAGGCATGCTAGTGCTTTTAGATCTTCTCCAGTTAGGTGACACACTGGAATGGATCTCGCCCCACTCAGATCTGCTTGAGAGTAAACTTGTTTCTTATTATAGGTATGCTGATTTCACTACAGTAAGCACCTAAAGCACATACAATGCTTGAAGGATACTATATCTAGTCCAGTCTGCATTTTTTTTTTTTAAAGCAAAGTGACAGGGCAGGAAAGACTGATTAGGCCTAATGTTATCTTTACCTGGGTGGAAGGATGGAATTAAGAATTTCTTCTGTTTGTTGCTTAGTGGCATCAGCTGTTGGGGTCTTTGGTTTAGGTGGAGGAGGAACTGGACCTGTGACGACCTGTTGCTGAGGACTGACTTTCAGGGGACGAGCCTGAATTCAATGATTTCAATATAAAATGTTTAAACGTTTAATTTATGCAGTTTGAATACTGGCCTATATGTGATTAGCAAAGATTTGTAGAGGTGAGAGTAAGTTAGACTAATATTTTTCCTGCAGCCGGATAAATAGCTGCAGAGGTATGTTTTTGTTGTTGTTGTTGTTTTGCCATAGGCCTATGCAGGCGGAACTAAAAAGCAGGCCTTTTGTTTACTGAAAGGCCATTTCTTTAAAAAAATAAAAAAATAAATAAAAAAGACTGTCACCTTAGCTGTGCTTTGCAACTTGTTTAATCAAGGCAACTAAAACATAGTTGGTGGTTAGCTGAAACAGTTTACAAGCGGATAAAATAAAACAAGGGGTGCTGCTACAAATATTCTGGTTAGCTAACGTTAGCCAAAACGGAGAGACTAAAAGGAAGTTTACCTTTGGAGACTTCTTTTCTGTATTCTTGCTCACCAAAAGTGGGTTGTCATATTTCACTAACGAGTCGGCTGGGGGTATCATGACGGTAAACTGGAGATGACCTATCTAAAATTAAATAAAGTTTTCAAAGTAACAAAAGAAGCGGAAAACATTAACACATTGTATCAGTTAGTTTACTTCACCCTCACTACCTGTTTACAGTTACCATGGCGATGAAGCACTCGGCCACATCTCCTCAAAAGCAAAAAGCAGACTTGGCAAAGCAGCCGTAGCCTACTGTATAAGTAGCAGACGAGCTTACATCAGACATAACTTATAAAAAGTATATCTCTATTGCTTAAGCAAAATTCAACTTTGAGAAGAAGGGAAATGTATATTTTTTGTGTTCATAACAATGCATGCTTCTACAGTGTTTTACTGTTCTATTATGTATGGTTGTGATTCAAACGTAATACAGTGCAATTATTTAGGCCTGTTAGTTCCTCCAATGTCCAGAAAAAATAATAATACAAGACATTAAATATGTACTTTACTGTCGTGTTGTTCTCATAGGTTGTTCTGCATATATTTACCACTAGGCGGCTAACGTACGTCCAGGTTTAATGTAAGCACGCTTACGCAACATTGACGTAGCACGCACGGGCGCATGGTCTGGTCTTCCGGTTGTTTACAAATTCTTTTTATATCCCAAATTGCTAAATTATGGCAATGCATGCGAAAGCTACCCCTCCGCAGATTCCAGATACACGCAAAGAACTGACAGAATTGTTGAAGAGAAAACAGGAGCTTGCGGTAAAATACCTCGACCCGTATTTTCTGGTCAACAATAACAAAAGCGTCTGTAGCTCAGTTAGCGTTAGCTAACTATGCTAGCCAATTACTTTTCTGTCTTGCTGGGTTTCGGGTTGTATTGCCCACAAGGCGTAATTACACTGCCTATTTATGAACTATTAAGAATTGATATGTAAGCCAGAACACTGAACGCAAGGCAAGATGTTTGGTCGGGCTTTAGTTTACAATCTAACGTCTAGTTTACGTTAGCTAAGTTGGCTAACTCCCCAGCTGTATTGTGATTTCACCTGCTGTGTTATTTAAGTAACGTTAAGAAATGAGGTTGACTTATCATTTTACTAAGTTACGTATGCTTTGTTTAGGATGGAGCCAGGTAACTTAAGGCCTTGCCCAAGGCAGGCAGCACTAGACCCTATGGCAGGTATTATGGGTGAATTGGGGGCGTGCCGTTTTATGAAATGAAATAGGTCTATATTGTCATTCATATCTCTTAGAAGGCATACAGAACACTTTAGGTATACGTTTTACAGATATTAAATGGCATAGTAGTAGGCTGGGATTTAACTGTACTGTCTTGAAAACGGGATAGTCTTTGATAAGGCCAAGTTACATTTTTCCCCTGTTCTTCTAGGAAACATTGGCAAACCTGGAGAGGCAGATCTATGCATTTGAAGGGAGCTATTTGGAAGATACGCAGATGTATGGGAATATAATCCGAGGATGGGACCGCTATCTCACCAACCAAAAGTAAATTAATTTAAGTGAGTGAAAATCTAAATGGATCTTAGTTGTTGCCGTAACCTTAACTGTTTGCTTTTCATACTCTGCCTCACAGAAACACAAACAGCAAAAATGACAGACGGAACCGCAAATTCAAAGAAGCAGAGCGCCTGTTTAGCAAATCCTCAGTCACATCTGTCGCTGTAAGTTACACTGTGTTTTGCCCTCTGATTTGTGGCTGTCAGTCACTGTGGCCACTTAAACAACTGTGTGTGTGTGTGTGTGTGTGTGTGTGTGTGTGTGTGTGTGTGTGTGTGTGTGTGTGTGTGTACACAGGCTGTCAGTGCAATGGGGGGAGTTCAAGACCAGCTTGTAGAGAAACGTAAGTACTACCTTGATGAACTACTTACACGTCATATACATAAAATCCTTTCATTGCATGCTGTCCTTGTAATACCAAAACCAAACTGTGGAAACAGAAAACCCTCTTTGTAATGTCACAGCAATACACATACTGTTCTATGTGTGGTGGTTGTAGGAGAGCCAGGCAGTGGTTCAGAGAGTGACGGGTCTCCAGACTCCCAGAACCAGGAGAATGAGCCCAGCCCAGAGGAGCCGGAGGAGTCCGAGGGAGCAGCCCACAGTGTGAAGCCGCAGAAGGCCCTCTCCTCGTCCGCTGGCGGCCACCAAGGCGGCCACAAGAAGCGAAAAAACAAGAACCGCCATAGGTGGGTCCACCCACCACGATAACTTCTGTCTTTTCCAGTCTATACATGCTTTTATCCTCCTGTGATAGGCTGATAAGTTCATGTGTGCCACTCTGTCTGCATTTGTGTAGAAAAAACAATTAGCCTTAGATGGCCTTACTGGTGGAGTTCCAGGAATGTATATTGTACGCCACAAGTCTCACATGCACGGTAGTCTGTATGAGCAGCTCTCTCTAAATTTTGCAGCAACAAATTAACCTTGAATGAAGTTAAGCGAAAGTGTGCTGGACCACATGTTAGGCATTTAGCTTAGTACTTACATAGTGTATGGCCTGTTTTTTTTTTTATTATCTTTGAGTGTACTGGCCTTTCCTACTTATTGCTTTGAAATATGGACTGCATGACTCCATGACTGCCAGCTGTATATGGTGTGATTATAGGAAGGCTAGACTCACTCTGTGCCTAATGAGAGCAGAAAACTGTTCATCACATCCATTGGGATGCATTGAGCTCAGGTGTTAGCTGAGGTTGTAGCATCTAATCAGTAATCTGGTGTCTTCTCTCCTCTGCTGCTTTCAGTCCCAGTGGCATGAATGACTATGACTTTGAGTAAGTGAGTGTGTGTGCATTTGTAGATCAGCATCTGCATGCATGCTGCATGCTGTCTTGTAACTGCTCCATTCAGCTTCCTCTCTCCCACCCTCACGCTCCATAAATGCCTGAGCTAGACTCATTTCATGTAATGTGGTCATTTGCTCTAACAGTTTTATTTTTGTGTTTGTTTTTATGGAGTGTTAAGACTAGCTTTCAATCTGAATTTGTTGGTTAATCAAACCGCCAATAACAGTATGTAATGCTTATAGAGGTCACCTCTATCTATCTATCTATCTATATATATATATATATATATATATATATATATATATAGGGAGATGTCGAGATTGCACTTCCCAATTTCCCATCCTGGCTGTTATCTGTAGATTGATTAATTAAACAATTGACATGTACATTAAAAAGTTCTCTTGATTTACTCACAGGATGGACATGAAAATCAACAAGAAACCTCGAGCTGTAAGTACCACTTTTACAATGCTTGGTTTGGATCCTTAATGGGATACGATTAGACAGAAATAACTACATTATGTGCCATGATTTACACCATCTATGAACTCCATCCATGTTCCGTTTTGCTCCCACTGCTATGGGTTCAGTCTAAAAAGGCTTTCTTTTGTGTGTTCCATCTCCTCAGCAACCGGACTTCTAGACCACAGGAGAGAACACAGGTTTGCATCTGGAAAGGAAAACACATACGTGAAGATGACATACCAGGCTGCATGAAACTGAGCTGGAACTAGAGGTTGTACTGTTTTGCCTCTGCTGATGCAAACAGACAATAAATAACCCTCTGTGAAGCAGGCTAGGTGGACAGATTCAAGCCATACACCAACTCTTACCCCTTAAAGGATATGTAGGTCATGTTTGTGACAGTCACATGGCAGAACTTTATGTGAACTTCATGTTCTGAAGGAAAGCCTTGATTCCATCGTAGCCAGCTGGTCTTCATCTGCCTCTCTCTAATAGACAGTTTTTGACTTTGAGTCTCAGTCATGTGTACAGTTTTCACATTAGGCTCCGGAATTTCCGACTCCTTACCTTTTAGTAGTGTTCTGCCTCTATGGCATCTATTTTGGTGTTTGTAGAATCCTGGTCAATGTAGGTGTGGATTAGCTATAGAACTGGAACAGGCTACATACTGTAAATTGTGTTTACAGGGTACTTGAACTGGCTTTAGTATATGGGGTTGCTAGATACGTCCGCTGTTATTTTCAGGCACTCCAGAGAATTTCCCAGAACTCAGAGAAATCAATGAAAAGGCAAAAATGTCACTGTCAAGTCAATCATGTCCATTTAGTTTTGAACTCTTAATTTCTTTTATATGTGTATTGTTGATAAATGCCATTTCATCATGAGCTATTATTTTTATACCTTGTACTTTTGTGAAATTTCTGTGAAAAGGGTTTACAAGTCATGAAAAATAAAGTTTTTTATTCATCTTTATTGTTCATCAAGTGCCCTCAGGTTTGTTTTTGTCAATGTATCCTTGTGATAAGGATCTTATCCAGATGCTGTAGCAATGGCACACGATGGCAATGTGACTGCTAATTATCATAAACAAGACCATAGTCTTTGCCTGCTTTATTGCCACTCAGGGAGAGTGCATGCAAAAGTATAGTTTACCCACTAGAGGGCGCTACATACCATGTTTTAAGGTTGTCCTGTCATGTTATTGAACCAATAGAATGTCAGATTCAGAGATTTATTCGTCACATAGAGTTATAACAAGTAACGAAAGCCTAGTTAGCTCCATGACTGTTTAAAGTAGAAAGAATATAAATAAAACAGACAAAAGAAAGAAAACAGAAGTTAATAATAACATGACTAAATAATAAAATGACATAAGTAATAATAATAATAATATCATTAAGATAGGATAGTCCAGGGTATTCATTGGAGTGGCAGGCATGTCCATGTTGAATTTCAATTATCTCCATTTCCTAATTGTATTGTATGTAATTCCCTTCAAAGACCACTCTTAAAATGGAAATCATCAACTTATCAACAGTGTCCATATATCTGACATATGACCTGCACATGGGCATTAACGTCTGTCATGCCTCCACTGAAGTATAAGTAAGATTAAAAATCAGTATAAGTATGAGTGTTGTTAGACCTTTGCTCCAACAGTTTAGTTTGCAGGAACTTCTTGCAGGGAGGAATTTGATAAAGATGAATAGATTCTGATTCAAACTACTTTGAACCAGTTGTGTATTTGTGTGCCTGACCAGGAAGTTGCACAAAGTGTATGTCGGGACTTGTTGCTAGGGCTCTGTGCAGTTTATGCTGCTCCTGAGAAATCGTAAACAGTGGCGGGGCAGCTGATAAATAATCAGTGTCGTGCATCATATTCCTGACCATTTGTGGACACGCTGCACTGACTCTCCATTCTATACACAGTGTGCAGTCTGGCAGAAGGCCAGCCTGGGAAGCGTTCTTCATACAGTAGGCCTGTATGGCCCAGTGACAACCCTGGGTACAATAACCCAGAGTAAGTGGTTAATCTCCTAGTAGCTAAGGAGAATAGGGCTGTTTTATTAGCAGGTTTATCCCTTACTCTTAAGTTAACTCATCCAGGTTTGGCTCATACTTGAAAATATGCCCGTGATTCCTCTCAGGCCTTCTCCCTCTCTCCCAGGTCAACCTGTGATATTGAGTGTGTTGGGTTTGTTTTTGAGTTTGTGACATGGCCATGATTTTAAGCTGGTGGTCTAGTGGCAACCCTGGATAAGATAACCCAGAGGAAGTTGTAAACCTGATAATAGAATAGCCCAGGGGCTTCAATATCTAACGAAACAAAGCCAAAAGGCTCTTCTATTAGGAGGTTTACCACTTCCTCTGGGTTAACTTACCCAGATCTGCCAGAACTTATAACCATCTACTTGGAATACACCCCTGGGTCTGCGTCCTATCCATGTGTTTACAGGTTCTCCTGTTTGCGTGAGAGAGGAGGAGACAGATGTTAATGGACTCATATGTGTAAAGCTGTGGCTGAAGAATGCTGCAGGAAGCCTATTTGAAGCATGCCAACATATAGTATAGTATATATACTTTTTCGATCCCGTGAGGGAAATTTGGTCTCTGCATTTAACCCAATCGGTGGGTTAGTGAAACACAAACAGCACACAGTGAACACACAGTGAGGTGAAGCACACACTAATGCCGGCGCAGTGAGCTACCTGCTACAACGGCGGCGCTCGGGGAGCAGTGAGGGGTTAGGTGCCTTGCTCAAGGACACTTCAGCCGCAGCCCACTGGTCGGGGCTCGAACCGGCAACCCTCCGGTTACAAGCCACGGCTGCCCCTAATAGCTGATGTACCTAAATAGCTGATGTACCAGAGAAAACGTTTAATTGAGTTTCTCTTTTTTGGCATTTCTCAGAAGGAGGGGGAGTTTTCCAATAACCTGGTTTAGTAGCAAACCTTGTTAACTCAGAATAAGTGGTAAACCTTCTTATAGGAGTCGTTTGACTCCTATAGAAGCCACTCTGTCTGGGAACGTAACCAGGTTCTTGGAATACCCCATTCCCCCCCCCCCCGGACGATATTCTCAGGCATACGCCCTAACACCATTATGTGTTTACAATGGAATATGGTTGTAAAAGCCCTAGGCACCAAAGTGTTATTAACAAAGCAAGGCTGCTAATTTAACATCCTTCAGTTTGGATGGTGTGACCATGAAAGTGTTGTGGATTGTGGTCCCTAACACTTCCATTTACGTCACCAAAATGCCTCTCTCGATTTCACATGATGCAACTGCTAGCCACCTTTAAGGAGTTTGCAAAAGAATGTTTGGATACAGCTTTGATGTGCACCATTTGAAACATTGAGGAACTTTGAGAGCTAACTAAGTATATTGAAGTTGTGTTTGATCTTGAGTCTTCTTTGACAAACAACAGAGTCTGTTGTTTTGGAGAAAACAGGTGTTTCTGAGAATCAGCCTAAGATGTTTTTAAATGTAACTCAATTTGTACCTGAACACTAGAGCACTTCAAGACAAGCCTTGCATGCACTCACAGACCTAACACAATTCAGCACAAATTCACCAATGTCTTTTTATAATGTCTTTAAACAAGCTTTAAGCTAATATGTTTGTGGGACGAGGCTGCAGTTTTGTTTTATTTACTTCAGAGGTATTTTAGGCAGAAAGTTCATATGAGCATGCATGTGTATAGTAAAAATGCAAGTTTATCAAATCCTATTTAAAGATGTAAGGACATTTAAAAACACAATTGTTGAGGCTTCTCACATTGCATTATATAAAAGATGTTTATGCAGAGATGGTAAAGACAGAGGCCCAAGGCAGAAGCTTGAGGTTATCCACATGCATGTTTGTCTGTGCTTCTGATTATGTTTGATCATTGTGGTGTGCATTATTAATGATTAGACTACAACTCATAATATCATATTCTCATAGTTTTTCCAATTGCTTTCAATGCTTTTAGTGGGCCCACTTGAAGGGTGATGTGTTATATGTGCTGGAGCCATGTTGGCCGATGGTCAGATATGATCATTTTTGGTCGGTCAATGCACGTCTGAAAGTCCAGTACCAACAGACCTCCATTTGGCTTGACGAATTGACAAACAAGATGTCAGGAAGCAGGCAGAGATTCAACCTGTTGAATTAGCATCTGGACCATTGGGAAAAGAGTTACGCTGATTAGCTTACCTATACTTGTTCCTTAGAAGTAAGTGTAATCATCAGATATTCCCCCTAAGGAGATGCAGTAGTAGTCATACTAGCGTTTGCCCCTGCAAGTCTATATCTAATACACAGTTTCACCTTTTTTTCTTCAGCCCCTTGCTTTCTTCCAAACCAAAAGACCCAGAACTGACTATAAATGTAATTTGCAACCTATTTTGGTCAGAGGTAGATTATGCACACACTAGTGGAAATAGTAAGCTAGCACTTTGTTTACATTTTGTCTATCTCAATCATATCTCACTAACAGCAGAATACATTCTAGTTGAACTATGTAGTTAAACTATTTTTTGCTGTGCGGAGGCAAGGTGACTAATGGCATCTTTACACCAGAGGACTTTGAAAAGATTTGGAAAAGATTTTTGAAAGACTACAGTCTCAGGCCCTCTCACATCTAAAGACAAGTCAGAGTATTTAAGTCACTACATTTTGCAATAGGGATCTTGCAGGGTCACTGTTTACAAGACTGCAACTAGATTCCTTTAAATTATTTTCCATTGATATCAACAGGAACTCAAACGATAGCCTATTCATCGAAGTCATATTTTCATGTTTCTGCAGCATTGTTTCATGTGTGACATCCCTAGAGTTGTTCTGTAATGTGGAATAGCTGACTAAGAATTGATAAGAAGTTATAACAAATAATACAGGCTACAGCTGTAGCCTACTTTGTCCCTTGTTTGGTGTTAGAGAGAGCTCACTATTGGTTTTTATATTGTTCATGTCATTATTTGTATGAGCCATGACTAAAAGACTTATGATAATATCAAACATGTTTGATATTGTCGTAACGCCAAGAATACAAAAAGACTGACTTAAAACTGCTAAGATTGGCACCTTACACTAAACGATAGTTGACGGGAGCACCTATATTCATGTCCCCAGTGTAGCACTCTAGCTGTTGGCTGCAGCAACTCAACCTAACTGATTGTTTTTGGAGGTTTTTTTGTAGGCTACCGACCGTGAGATCTATGTGAAAAACAGCAGGAATTCTCCTTTAAGCATCATTGTAGCTAGTGCTTTGAAGTCTGCAGTGCCCATTAGCGTTTTGTGCTGTGGGGGCTTAGGATGTGGCAGCAGAGAGAGTATAGAGCAAGTGATGGATGAGGGGGCGTCTCCTCCAGTGGCAGCCAGCCCAGCTGTGTCACACAGGTGACTACACCCGAACGCACCTGGAGATCTCTGCCTGCTGCTTGACATCTGATGTCTGACGCCTTCAATCAGGAACAAACCCAAGACCACAGCCAAGAGTTCTTCAGGTGATTGTTCCTTTAATCATGCTTCCCACAACATGGGATAGGTCTCTCTGTTAAGGCAATGAAAAGAGAAAAAAAAGCTTATACATGAATCATGCTCACTTGTTGCTTAATGCTCATATACTGTTTGCCAAGAAGGGTTTGGTCTTGCGGTCGTCACACAAGGTTATTTATTGGTGCTCTCGTGGTTTCTGCTGCCCGGCCAACTTAAGAAAGCTGAGCCCTAGCGTCTTATCCCCCACAACATCAAGGGCCCATTAGGATGTTGAGATGTTGCTTCTTGTTTCAGCCCTCTGCGTCCACATTAAGTAGGCTAAATCCTCCTGACCTCAGCACATAGACAAGACCGAGAGGGGCGAGGCGGGTGCCAAGCCACAAGCATCACCTCCAAATCTCCTCCATCAAACATCAGGGTTCCTGCATGTCAGTTTGGGTCTTAGGAAGAGTAAGTGATGTTGGAAAGCATTGCGCTGATCATACATGACAGTCTACAAGAGTTGCAGACGAGATGGATGAGGGCTTGATGATGTGGTCCAACCAGTGCTGGAGCTACACCAGATCAGGTGGGGCTGGGGCTGGGGGGGGGGGGGGGGGGGGGGGTTGACGTTTGCAGGGTTCTGGTTACAACACGCAGCTGCTCTCTACTAGTGTGATGTGGTTTCATGCAGTGTTAAGTTACCTTTCAAGGCTGGTAGCAGAAATGCTTTAACAAAAAGAGGCTTTGTAATGCATTTACATCATCTTCATTTTCTTTACTCTATATGAACTATGGACATATGTAATTTCAGGCATGCTTTTAATTCACTCTAGACAGAGTTGGTAGAGAGTTTGTATCTGGTAGTGGTTAATACGGAATCCTGGAATCGCCACAGGACATCTTGGGTCATTTTGTTGCAATGTTATTTGTCCACACAATTACAGTTCAGAAAGTAGCAAATGAAAGAAAAAAACAGTTTGTTTTGGTTGGCTTAGGCTTGGGTTTATCTGGACTGGTTCCTCAGTGTTTTTTGCTGATCTAACCCCCATTGTCTCTGCTTTGTGCCATTAGAGACGCAGCTCCCCTCCACCTCCAGTGGACACCCAGAGTAAACCACACACTACCAGAAGACCCCGTGTGGAATTAGGAGTAAACCCTCGGAATGCTTCATCCCTCTCCGTTCCACCCCACGGTTCCCACCAGGCTCCTGCCACGTTTCACTCAAGGCTTTGCAATAACACTCAACATTGTCTGTTTTATTTTGGCTCTTCATTTTGTGTGTTCCCCCCTCCTTTTCCCCCTCCATAACTCACTGGTGATTTCAGTGTGCTGAGATGTTCTCTTGTATTGCATGTTTGATTGCTTTTTGGAACATGTAATTATGTCTGAGATGTAGCGGACCAGCACACAGTATGTCCACTACTCTCTCTCTCTCTCTCTCTCTCTCTCTCTCTCTCTCTCTCTCTCTCTCTCTCTTTCTCTCTTTCTTTAGGTGGGGCCATTTTGAAATGCTTTGAATAGTTGCTGGGTTTTCATTTAACTTTTTAATGCAATTGTTTAACCATTGAAGTAGGTGGTGTGTGGTGGAATTGCTTTAAATGCTCATACAATCATCTAAATTGAAGATTGGGGGAATTGATGGTTGAAGGAATTGATGGATCGTGGATTAACATAACTGTTGAAGGTTGATGGAAGTAGGTTTATTCATAATCACATCCAATTAACATTTGTTGAGATTTATTTTTTGTAATGATTACTAAACACCCGAATGACAGCTGTTCACAACTCCTCTTGATTAGAAGTGTTTTTTAGAAGACTTGTATTTCTTTTAGCTAAATTTCCATGAATGTACTAAAAGTACATGGGTGGATTGGAGGAAAACAGATATCTGGAAAATGGTAATTGGTGTATGACAGTAAATGTAGTGTCTGAGGTAAGGCTCACTTAAGAGCATTGATACATATAAATCTTTTGTATGAGACAATGACTCTTTAATGGTGGTTCAACACAACTTACAACAATAGGCCTTTTCACACAGAGATCACACTAAATTTGCGGGAAGAGGAGACGTCTTTTTGCCGCAACGTGTGTCTGAAAATGAGGTGAAAATGTCCCGGCCTGCTGATCTGTTCACATGATGCGCCATTTTGGGGATGTGTTTAAATTGTTCAATAGGCCTACATAATTTTATAATAGGCCAAATACAAAATAAATGTTACAAATATCGCCTAGATATCTGTAAACATTACAATCAGAGGATATACATATATAGGGCAAACAAACGCTCATGAGTTCTTTGTTTTATCGCTGGATTTTAGGATAGCATATTATCAATTCGGCAAAAAGTCTAGGGTGCTTGGTAGTAAATTTGGCGAGACACTTCGCCCCGCCGTTCCGCCTCGGTCTATGTGAAAAGGACAGGCGTTCCGCGAATTTGGTACATAATTTTGCGGGGATTTTGGCAGTGTGTAAGGGCCTAATGAGATCTCTTTCACACTGGAACCTCAACACACCAAACTCAAAGATCCTTGATTTCAAGCTCCGCTTGAACCCTCTCTGCCAAACTTTTCATTACCATGGTAACTGAAACGATTGGCCGTTCTCATATTAAACGCTAGGCCTGCATGTAAGACAGAGGGGTGGTGATATTGTCTTTCAGATTGCTGATTCTTAATACAATAGTGAGGGCATGTGCCGATCTCGGCATTATCAAACCACTGTGACCTCATCTTCAGTGCAGTACAGTAGCACTGGTTATTGGCAGCTCTTTGTGACCAAATGTCTATCTGTTTTCCCTATACTGCTGCTGTATCTCTTCAGTGTTGATTGATTGTCTTGGCGGGAGGAAGCAGGTCCTGCCAGGTGAGTCACCTGAGAGAGTACCAGACAGGTTTGGGTCATGAGTCATTTAAATACCCACATACAGATGTCCTCTCATACACACACACACACACACACACTCTCACACACATACACACACTTCCTGTGGCTCTCTTGAGAAATTAGTTCTGGCAAGGATGTAGTGCCAGGTTAGTGGGTGAGTGAGTGTTTTTGCTCCAGCATTAACACTTGTGCACTTCCCGTGTGGAGGCGAGATGAGAGCCCTCATCATCCATCCTAATGGACACAATCTTTTGACCAAAAGGGGGGTGAATGGACTGCATTCCAGAAACCCAGTGTAATGGCAAGAGAGTGTTCACTTCCTGTGAGAAAAATGGAAAAATGTCTGTGAAAGGCACCCTCTTGTGCTGAAATCTCACATCTCATGACAAAATCTTCCTGACATAGTAGAGAATCACACTAAAAATAGATATGAGGCAGCGGCAAAGTGCAAATCTCAAACCTTCTATTATTTTAAACAAAGCTCTATGTTGATAGGTGATGTGAAATGATTTCTGGGAACAAGGACTAAGCATTTGTTAGCCTAAGCATTTGTTAGCAAAGCCTATATATATATTGCTGATTGGATCATAAACTGCCACAGCAACGAAGATGAATAACTGATTCTTCTCTATTATTGTGTTACATGTTCTTGATAATGACCGACTCTTCTCTATTACTGTGTTACATGCTCCAAATGTAAAGCACTTTGAGCTGCATTCTATGTATGAAAGGTGCTATACAAATAAAGCGTATTATTATTATTATTATTATTATTAAAGCGTACTTTTCTGCACAACAGAAGGGAACATCCCACCCACCCATATCCATGAATCTTATGCAGTAGAGTCTGCTATGTGTCCTGGCCACATTACCACCTCAGATGTGCATTAACTTCTGCTACCCACGCGCTGTCGTCCATTATCCCTTAATAGTTCAGAATGTCTGAAATGTTGCTTGGATACATCAGATGTAGCTGTTTCTCTGTATGGCTCTGGTATACATTAAACTGACACTTATGAGTGTGACGTTACACTCTGGAAGTTGAACCAAATTTAACTTGAATCAACACTTTTACCTCTAGTCTGAGTGGTCCCCACCTTATTCCATTAAAACATACAGTAAAAATACTATAATACTAAATAATTTAAAGCTTGGTGCTGGGGAACATCACATACATCACACACGTACATCACATTTGTGCGGCAGCAGCAATGTTCTTTACAGCCAAGCAGCACAGCTGGGGTAGAGTGGGTGACAGGTGACCTGGGTCTAGTGGCTTGTGTGGGGGGTCAGACGGCTGTGGAATGCCTTATTCCAACCCTCGTTGCCCCACCCCACCACACCCCATACCAAACCATACCATCCCACCTCCCTGGCTCCACATGCCCCTGGCATGATTGCCCAGGCTTGGTTCACGGCTTGACGTTTCACGGTTGACTTAATGGCAGTGACACAATGTAACGCCATGCCCTGGCTGGCACTGACTAATCTCTCCTCTCTAGTCTCACTGTGTTCTTGTCTAGACTTCTTCCTGATACTGCCACAGTGCTGCTTGGCACGTCGTAAAAACACCAGCTGTCAGTGAAGTGATAAGATTTCCCTGTCCGAGTCATCAGTGATTGGATATTAGACTGTGATGGTGAATGGAGGCTATGGTTGAATACAGTTCTGTAAGGATCTGAAGGTAATCTAATTTAATCTAGCCACAGTGTGTGACTACACTCTGGGATACACTGATGCCTTACTGTCCAGTCAGACCCAAGATGATATTATCTATAGATATTTCTAGGTAATTTAGTACATTATGTACCTTTAAGCAGGTTGTAATCTCTCCAAATAGGTTGTGATTTGGAGAGAAAAATAGGCTCCTATACATTTTAAATGGTGACATGATCTTATTCATTTCAAGATTACCTACGGTTCAGCTGTACACAACAATCTGACAAAGATCTCTTTCTCCACGGCACCAAACAAGATTATCCGCTCCCACTGTGAAATGAAGACTGAATCGCACCCATTATACAAAAGCATCGACAACTGGAACCTGGGGCCACATCTGGAGAATTGCCTCACTGAGTCTGTTGATTAGATTTTCTTGTTTACTCTCTTGCACAGTGTCTCTATGTTGAAGATTTAAAGGGGGACCTCAAGACAGTGCACTGGCATCACACAACTGGACAGCTCTGTGCAAAAGTTTTAGGCATTTGTCTTAACACATTGCTTTTTGTTTTGGTAACACTTTACTTGACAGTATCGACATAAGAGTGACATGACAGTCATGAACATATGACACTGTCATGACACATGAACCCTAATTCTAACCCTAACTTGTTATGACAAAAAAACGAATGTCACTTAATAACAGAAGCGTTATGTCATAAACGTTTATGACTTGTTTATGACACATTCATGACAGTGTCATGTCACTCTTATGTCGAAACTGTATGTCGAAAAGTGTAACCGTTTTTGTTTATCTTCTGTCTTGAAATATATTTAATCTTAAATGCTCTTAATTTAGATTTTCAAAGATTTTTTGTATTGTAGCGTCGGTGGTTGTAAAGGTCTAATGTTGAATTAAGTGTCTGTTTCTTGGTGTTTTATGCCCCCAACGTTGTCGTCAAGGACATGATTTTGAAAGCATCTTCACTTACTGGCATTCATTTTGTTTAGTAAAACTTTTGTGCATGTCATTGTGTGTGTGTCTGTATGTATCTCTATCTGTAGGGAAATTGTGAAGTCTAATGTGGTTCAGCAGAGGACAAACTCAGGCTTGAGCTATGGGCTGTCTTGAGGATGTGTGCATTTGGTGCATCTGTGGAGACAGAGGCTGACATGCAGAAACAGTGATAGGCCCTTGATTGGCAGTTCACATGGGAGCGCTAGAGGAACAGCTTCCTGTGGGCCCCGCCTCATGATCACAGCTCTGCTAACCAGCCGGAGTCCTCCTGGAGTCCTCTCTTGCTTTATTGACTCATTCAGCTATTGCAGGGATAATGACTTTTTGATTGTGGAATGTGGAGGACTATATTGTCCACACACGCCTTCCTTGTTGATATGCTTTTTTCATTCCTACTCACCTGTAAATTGTCTACAAATGTATCCATAAAACACTGAACCATGATCGACTATTTGTATACATTTTCAGCAGGTAGCTGTTAGCTTAAGCAGTCTCGCCACATTCAAGTGTCAAGTGTCAAGTCTGAGTTCAAATAACGCAGGATCACTCAGGAGGGAAAGAATTGCTATCAGTGAGCATGTTTTATGAGGTTCTATAAACCTCAGGCATTCTGCAACAAGGCAACCACAGTCTAGCAGAACAACATCAACAAAACAATTCCACACCCACCATCAGAGAAACCTACAAATATAATTTCCTGTTTAGCCTGAGATATTATAGACTTAATATAAAAATAATATTGCATGCAAAGGTCCAGCATGTCTTGAAAAGGTTCTGGCAAGATATCTGTGAGAAACTACTAATGGATACCATAAGCTTCATAAAACCTTAGTGCCCTTGCCTTTCCAAAATATTGTTTGCCAAGCACTTGACAACAAGGCAGGAATGAAGGGAAAACGTATAACAAGGCAGCAGCATCGCATTTTCGCATTCTGCTTGTTTTCTCTTAACCCCAAAAAATCTTTCCTAAGGCCCAGGGCCTCAAGTGTGTCGGTGCGTCTTTGTGTGTGTGTGTGTGTATGTACAGTATGTGTATGTGTGTAGGATGTTTCCTTGTTTTCCCTTGTCTGAAGCAGGGCTCTGGTCACACTCATGCGCCATGAAGACAAGCATCTGGGTAACGTCGGTAGAGTGTTTTGACTAGAGACGTCTTCTCTGAGGACAATGTAACCCAGTCAGGCATTGCATCCCGACCCCCCCCCCCCCCCCCCCCAAACCGCATCAGCACAGTTTACACTGCAGCCTGAAATACAGGGCAGGCTCTGGTGTGAGGGGCCAACTCCACAATATAGATGAGCCTCTCTGGCTCATGCAAGGGAAATACCTCCATACATCACAGCTCTGTATCCACAGTGCATTCAGACACTATTTCTTCAATGTCGAAAGCAATGCAAAGGACTATGCTTTTGGGGCAACATTTAGTTTATACGTTTCGAGTTTGTAGACATAGATCAGCAGTTGCTTTCACAGGATGTGGACTAAACACACTTGTGGATGTCACGATACTACGGCATTCATCTGTGACCAGTCCAATCCTGCTTTATGTCTCTACAAGTTTTACGTTACCTTCAGTGGCCTTTCAGACTTTCATTCGTTTAATTTAATTTAATTTACTTAATTTACTTACTCTCACCACAAAAAGGCCATAAAGACGAAACATGGTATTATGAGTAAGTAATTATGGTCCTCATTAGGACTTTTAAGGGATAAGTGGACTGGGTTGTTGACGGTGGAGTATGCTAAATCAGCCTTTTCTCAAGGGCCACTTGGGGAAAAAAAAAAAAAAAAAAAAAAAATTTCCCCTCGGCAATGTGTAACGCTTTAATGTCAAACTAATATGATCGTATCACACAACGTGCACACACGCTCACAAGTTACACGTCTCAGATGTTCTTGAACGGTTTCACGAGTGGAGAGATGCGAGATCTCTTCAGCCCTCTGAGGGTAAGTCAGCTGGATCGTGTCAGCTCTGGCTCCTAGGGTCCCATCCAGGGCCTCCAGCTGTGTGCACTCCAGGGTCCAGACAGAGAGGCCAAAGCATTTAAGAATGGCTGTAGTCTCCATATTTTACTCAATTTGTGTTTAGAAATGGATTCTATACATATTGAGGTACAGTCACCTTTTGGAGTGGTAAAAAATATCCCACAGGTAATGTTTAATGAGTTAGAAAGCCTATACACTTTGTTTATAAGATGCATGTCTACATGCGCGGGCACACACACACACACACACACGCACACGTCACATACCTTTTGTGAAACAGGATAAGTGTAACAGTAATGTTCTGCTGAATCAAATCTGTGGAAATCAATCTGAATCGTATGTTTATTGTTTTGTTTGTCTATGTGAACTGTGCTCAGCATTTCATAGGACGAGGTAAATTCACCTCTTATGTTTCAACCTCCATCCGCACTACTCTGCAACAGAGAGAGAGAGCTCCCTCTCCCACTCACCCCTAACCAAGAGGGCTGTGTGCGGAGTTGACCCCCAGCAAAAAGAGTGCCTCCAGATGTTCACACTCATTCTCTCCCTCCCTCCCTCTCTCTCTCTCTCTCCCTCTTTCTGCAAACCTCTCCCACACTCCTACTATGCTTCTGCTGGCTGCCCCCCCCCCACCCCCCACCCCCACCCCCAACTGCACAGACCGTTTCCATTTCCTTTTTTGGTGAAAACTCCGAAAGCATTGACGGGGACGGGAGGAAGACCTTCACCGGCAGAGAGAGAGAGGGGGGGGGGAGGGTGGAGTAAGTCTGGCCTGTATGCTTCAGCAAGGCTTGGAAACTGCCCACTCAGCATGCCTGCCTGCACATGTACACACACGCACATGCACAGACAGGCGCACACACATCACACACACACACACACACAAACACACTGACATACAATATTTCTTTCTGCCTCTCTCGTTTCATGTCACAACGTACACACACACACACACACACACACACACACACACACACACACCAGCAAAAACCATTGGACACATTAAAATAATGAATAGAAAAAATAAATAAAACAGAACTATTTAAACAACCAGGACACATCAGATAAGAACTCAATATAGTCATACATTTTTTATTAACAAATTACATCGATGACAGATAAGGTCAGGGAAATCTCTCTCACCCTACTTTCAACATTATGTTATCAATTCTTTTCATTAGCACATTAGCCAACTTGCCAGCATCAAGCATTAGCATCATATCTCATTCATTAAGTGATTAAAACTAATATTATTTTCAGTAACAAAATAAAAATTGTCATAATTGTTAAGGAAAGCAACAAGAGGAACAGGAGCATGCATTACCATCTTGTTGACACATTGCAGTAAACATTGCAAGGGACTAGCCCATTCATTTCAAGCAACTGTGGCTCTCATAGAAATAGTAAATAAAGATTAAGTCAGAGAAGAAACAAACAGACGAACACAAACAAACACAAACAAAAAAATAAACACAGAACTGATGATACATCATGAATTTGGTTAGAAAAAAGTGTTGAAACAACACAAAGGGAAATATACTGTAGCTCTTAGAAGATACAAAGTGGTTTGTGTGCTCTGCATTAATACATACAGTAAAGTATACAAGCTTATGCAGATTCTTTTTAACATGGATATTAGCACTAGTTATGTGTGTGATTACTG